>NC_084823.1:44695315-45295315 GCF_958449725.1 Rosa rugosa | reverse complement strand
GATTAATGGCCTGGAATAGAATTAGTTCTGATCCTTTTCTACCCTTTTTTTTGTTTTAATTTTTATCTTTTGCAGTATTTCCATAACTGGACTGGCAACAGGTTGGTTTATCTACAGCGCGGTATATTTTATTTTGGAGGATATGCATAATGCATCCTGTCCTGTGTGCCTCCTTCCCTTTTTCTCTTTACATCCTCAGACCTTTCCACCTTGTCTGTACATACATTCTATATCCGTTTAACTTTCTTATTGAAGTCTGTAATCTGAAAATAGCTGCATCTGTTCAAAGTGGGTTCAGCATGTAGCCATGTACTGAACAGGAATCTTTTTTTTTTTTTATTTTAACAAAGAATATGGGAGCTAATTATTTCTCTTATATAAACTGCAGAGTGACATGTCGTGACTGGTTTCAGCTCAGCCTGAAGGAGGGTCTTACTGTGTTCCGTGATCAGGTATAACTTTTTAACTCTTTCCTTAAGGCACTTGGTGACATTTATAACCTTATAGCTTGATCCTTTGACATAAGGATTATTGCTCATTTATGATCTTTATTTATATGTAGGAATTTTCATCTGATATGGGTAGTCGCACTGTAAAGCGGATTGGTGATGTTTCCAAACTCAGAACTTATCAGTTTCCACAGGTACCTTTTGATTTTGTGTTTCTACAACTTCTAATTGAGACTTTATTTTGTGCATACTATATTAGTGAGTTTTCATAAGTTGTGAGCCCAGAGTTGGGTGTGCATTAGATGCTCTAACTGGATACTGTGCCACATTTCAGTGCTGATATATGTTTTTTTGGTCTTTTAGGATGCTGGTCCCATGGCTCATCCTGTGCGGCCACATTCTTACATCAAGGTCAGATATCATCTTTTATTTGGTAGCGCTCAATCTATAGTTGGTAGATTATTCTCATACTTTTCTAACTACTGTCTTTGAACGCGTATTCACATTGTTTTCTTTTCTTGCAGATGGATAACTTCTATACAGGCATGTTCTTTTTTCCTCCAAACATTTTTTTAGAGTAGAGCCGTATACATTTTTTTTTTCTGAATGCCATAGGACTTGTGATCTCATTGTTGACATATTTGGTTTCTTGTGCAATCACGTTGGATATGATTCAACTTGTGGGCCATTGCTGACTTCTACATGCAGTGACGGTAGGGATTTGCAATTGTATGTTTATTTTTTTTATCTCTTTTTCTATAATCCATGAACAAGGTTTCTAATTATCCTTTGTTGTTCCGTTTTTACCTTACAGGTGTATGAAAAGGTTTGGCTCTCTCTCTCTCTCTCTTGCAGATAGAAAAACTCTAGTGTCAGTATTATAATGATTTATTCTTATGATCCAATTTTATCAGGGAGCTGAAGTGGTCAGGATGTACAAAACCTTACTCGGGACTGAAGGATTCCGAAAGGTAACATAGAAGATATGTCTAAGACTGGTTCTTGAATGATTAGAGATCCCCATTTTGCATTGTCAGTTTATACGAGTTCTCCCTATTCAGGGTATGGATCTTTACTTCAAGAGACATGATGGACAAGCTGTAACCTGTGAAGACTTTTTTGCTGCCATGCGAGATGCCAACAATGCAGATTTTGCTAACTTCTTACAATGGTATACATCTCTTTCACTTTTTTGTGTTTCCTTTTGATGGTTTTAATACTGACATCTTAGTGTAACTAAACTGCAGGTACTCCCAGGCTGGGACCCCTGTTGTCAAAGTTGCATCGTCTTACAACGCTGAAGCCCGTACTTTTTCTTTGAAATTTAGGTATATAATTGTGGTCTAATTTTTTGTGTTTTGCTTTATCTTTCTCTTTTATTTGGTGGAATTGATAACTAGCTGTGTTGGAATGTGGACATTATCAGTCAAGAGGTACCACCAACTCCAGGGCAGCCTGTTAAAGAACCTATGTTCATTCCAGTGGCAGTAGGTTTGCTTGATTCAACTGGCAAGGAGATTTCCCTCTCCTCTGTGTATCATGATGGGACATTGCAATCTATTGCTAGCAATGGTCAGCCAGTCTACACAACAGTTCTTAGAGTAACGAAGGTCGGTTCAAATTTCCCATGTGAACCTATGCTTCCTTCAATCGAATATTTTGGTTGATACCATATTGTGTTGGTACTAATGTCAGGCAGGGTTTTGGTTGGTTTTTGGTTTCTTTTGCCTTTGGAGGCTACATATACCAAAACTTATCTTTGATTGGCAATTAATGTCTAATAGTAGCTAGACCATTTCTTACTTTTTTTTTTTTTGGTGTGTCAACATCCTATTTGTATTCTTCACTCAAAGTTAACTAGTTAAATAAAAAATGACAATTGCTGTTGTTCTTGTTGTTGTTAGAGTAGGTGAACTTTTCAACACCAATTTACCAGATGGTATATATTGTGGGAAAAGATGCGGGTATTGTAGTGTAAAATTGAATTCTAATATACACTAACTTTCCTAAGTGCTTGTATTGAGAACTGAGAAATGGCCTGCTACCTGTTTTGAGATACAGCCAAGGAAAGTTCTTGCTGGTCGATTTTCGCATATTATATAACAGTTGTACTTTCCTATGCAGAAAGAAGAAGAGTTTGTCTTCTCTGATGTATCTGAGCGGCCCATTCCATCTCTACTACGCGGATATAGTGCACCTATTCGTCTGGAAACTGATCTCACTGATGACGATCTCTATTTACTCCTCGCTTATGATTCAGATGGATTCAATCGGTTTGTCTTTTAATACCTCAAAACTCTCTTATGATTAATTGAAACCCCTGAATGAGATCTTTACATTTTCAAATTTGTATTGTAGCTGGGAGGCGGGACAAGTGCTGGCGCGTAAGTTGATGCTAAGTTTGGTTGCTGATTTTCAACAAAACAAACCTTTGGTCTTGAATCCTAAGTTTCTGCATGGGCTCAAAAGCATACTATCCGACTCTAGCTTGGATAAAGTATGAATGGTGCCATTATTCTTTTTCTCTTTTCAAATGTATTTTGGGACTTTGGGAGAATTAATAGATTATTTAACTTTATTGCTTTGGTTTACTAGGAATTTGTTGCAAAAGCAATAACTCTGCCTGGCGAAGGAGAGATAATGGATATCATGGAAGTTGCAGATCCTGATGCTGTTCATGCTGTTCGAACTTTTATAAAGAAGCAGCTTGCGAATGAACTGAAAGCAGAGCTTCTTCGCACAGTAAGCTAATATTTTGAGGATTTACTTAATCATTTATAGAGCAATTACTGCTATGTGCTTTTTTTACTTTTAAATGTAATCTACACAGAAATGAACTTGAACCATGTATGATTCACAGGTTGAGAACAACAGGAGCTCAGAAGAGTACGTGTTTGACCACCCTAATCTGGCCAGACGTGCTCTGAAGAATATTGCTCTTGGTCTGTTATATTCTTTTGTAAGATGATTTTGCTCAGTATTAGTGAAGTTGAACTTTTAATGAACTCACTATTTTGTTTCATTTATAGCATATCTTGCATCCCTTGAAGATTCAACATGCACTGAGCTTGTGCTACATGAGTATAAGGCTGCCACAAACATGACCGATCAGTTTGCAGCTTTGGCAGCCATAGCCCAAAATCCTGGTAAAGCTCGTGATGATGTTCTGGCTGACTTCTATAGCAAGTGGCAGGATGACTATTTGGTAAAACTCCTTCCCTCCCTCCCTCCCTCTTCAAAGGATCTAAAGTGCTCCCAATACTACCCACAATTGTTTTGTTGTTCAGTGTGCCTGCGTTCTTTTATTGTTCAATATGTTTGTATTTTCAATCCTTCCTACAGTTTTTCCACTTCTCTCGGTTGTGTAAATAAAGCTTCTCCATTTCTCTTGTTTTAAAATTTGTATTGCTCTCTTCAGGTTGTGAATAAATGGTTTGCACTTCAAGCCGCGTCTGACATTCCCGGTAATGTTGAGAATGTGCGGAAGCTCTTAAGCCACCCAGCATTTGACTTGGGTAATCCAAACAAGGTGTACTCACTGATTGGGGGTTTCGGTAGTTCTCCTGTGAACTTTCATGCGAAGGATGGATCAGGCTACAAGTTTTTGGGAGAAATCGTGACTGAATTAGATAAAATAAATCCTCAGGTCCTTTCAGAGATTTTTTTTTTTTTTTTTTTTTAATCATAAATTGCTTGGTTGGTGGAATATAATATTCATTGCTAATAATGTTCTTGATCATTAAATGCAGGTGGCCTCCCGCATGGTGTCAGCCTTGTCAAGGTGGAAGCGCTTTGATGTAACCCGGCAAAACCTTGCCAAGGTAACAATTAATCCTTATTTTTTTGTTGGGTATTCCTTTGTTTTTCATACTGCAACTCACAATGTTCATATACCGTGCATACCTAAGCATTGTTCCTTTTCCATACCGGAGCAGCATAGTAATATAAATGCCGTTTGGTGGTTGCAGGCACAGCTGGAGAAGATATTGTCCACCAATGGACTATCAGAAAACGTGTTTGAGATTGCTTCGAAGAGCTTGGCTGCTTGAATTTGGAGAAATCACATACATGTGTATCATTCGACTTGTATGGAATAAACACCCTTGGACTTGTTATGATGGAAGGGGTATCTCACCAAGATGTTTTGCTCTCTCTTTTTTATAAAGTACTACAGAAATACTGGATACGCAGACCACTTTAGTGGGATATAAAATTCCTTGCTCTTTCTAAAATTCGTGTCACTTGGCCAATATGATGTGGAACAAAGATATCAGTGCGGAAACAGAACATTCATGTATCGACGGCTGAGAGTCGTCCTCCAACAAAGGTAGTAGCTAGTCTTTCTGTATTAGGTTCCTGAAAGAAACCATGCCACAGTCATAATAGAAAGTCAGACCACCTTACCGAAGTTAGGCTCGAGTCCTTTTCTGGATCAACAACTGGATAAGCTGACCTTAACTTCTAGGTATAGAATGTTGTTTTGCAATTGTTGTTTACTCAACATTTGTGTAGGTTACGCCACAGCAGTAGATATTTTGCCTAACAAAGTAAAATGGAAAGGAAAAGCGGAGCAAAATATCATTCAATTAAGGAGAAAAACTATTAAGCTAATGGATTTGGATTGAGATAGGGATTGAATGCATCATTTTCAAAGGACCTAGAAATGTCTATATCATAGGATTTAAGATTTATATTGCAAAGGATCCAAACTCAGAACGAGGTTTTTATTTTTTACTCTGTTTTGACCAAGTCCAAAAGGTAAAGGGGGTTAACTCGTGAAAACGTTTAATGAGTTGATCATGATTAGTGTTCTTAAGAAGTTAAGAGTCAAAAGTAAGCCCATCACTGTAACTACTTAAAGTTAATTGCTGAGTTTAGGTATCATAAAATAGAATCAGACCCCCATTTTGATTGTGATTGCAAATTTGCTTATTCAACTCACATGGAAGGAAATAGAACATGGTAATGAGTAGATAGATAGCCATGAAGTTCACTTTTAGATAAACACATGAATAATCTCTATTCCCTCTAAAACATGTGGCTGTGAACAAGTATGAACTATGAAGTATCTAGGTAATGCCGTATGGGTCCTCTCAAGAGAGTATCAGTGATTATGCTTTTCAGTTTTCACACATGGTGTTGAAAAAGAAAGCTTACAATTAAGGAAACTTGGAAATTAGAACGTGAATTCCAAGGAAACTCAGAATATGAAATCGTAACGAGTTTAATGTAGAGATCAGTATGAAACAACTCGTATATTTCAACATTTTAAATAAGAAAACATATGATTGACAGATACTCGCAGATTTAAAGAGCGTCAATGAAGGCAATTGTTATTACTTGTTATCATATTGAAAATGGCCTTAAAAGCTTTTTTGTTAGGCGAGAAAGCAGTGGGTTTTAAGGGGAGGGATTCAGAGCACCTCAACGTGGCAACGTGCTCTTACATCAATACGAATGGACTGTTGGATAATATTAAATGCATTTTTTGGTTATTAAATAAAAATATTGACTATAAATATTAAGAGCGGAACACAGTTATTAAGTGATTGATCATTTACAACTGCCAGTGCACGAAAGAATTTTCGGAGTTTTAAGACATTAGAAATAGAAATAGAAAGGGTAAAAACTCCAAATTGTATCTGAACTACTGCGAAAGCTGTGACCAGTTACCCATTTTTAGCCCAAAAAATGCCCACTTACTCCACCAAGAGTTTTTTAACCCCATATACCCAATCTTACATCTATTGACATTTTAGCCCCTGTTAATTAAATTAAAACCCATCCATCTCTTATCAGTCTCTCTCTCCTTCCCAAACTCTCTCTCTCTCCCCCCGATCTCCACCTCCACTCTCTCTCTCTCCTCCCCATGATCTCCACCTCCGGTCTGTCTCTCTCTCTCTGATCGCCGCGCCGGAGATGCAGTCCAAATCTGAACACGACGATGAAGCTCCAGTCGGCGATCCAACGTTCTCGTCGCCGTTCGATTGATCGGCGATCCAGCCACTCCAACGTCCTTGTCGCAGTTCATCGGCAATGTGTCTACTGCCCCTAACGCTGCCCCTAAACCCTAAACTTAACACGAAGACATTATTTGGGGGCAGTAATGTGTCTACTGCCCCCCACTAAACCATTAAAACTTGCCCCAGTTTTGTGAAGGGTTCTGACTTCGTATGAAGACATTATTTGGGGGCAGTAATGTGTCTACTGCCCCCCACTAAACCATTAAAACTTGCACCAGTTTCAAGGATTCACAGTGTATTGCACTTTATCACAAACAAATCAACAAGAGATGATTACTGTCTCCTAAGAAAGACATTATTGGGTGGCACTAATGTGTCTACTGCCCCCCAATAGACCATCAAAGATTACACCGCTTCCTATGTTTCGCAGATTATACAAGTTATTCACACTCAAAACAACAGATAATGTCTAAAAACCCACATTATGAGGGTCAATATTCTGTCTACTGCCCCCCACTAGACTGACACAAACAACACAATTTTTTTCATTTATCAACTACTGCAATTTAACACTACATTTACTTTGGAATAGCAGTTTTCAGTCCGTCAATAAATAAAGCAGTCATCATTGGCCCCCAATACAAAGTCTACTGGGGGGCACTAATGTTACAACTTTTATGGTTATGACTGCACAATAGCAGATAGCCATTTTCAGTCCGTCGTCGATTCCTTCAGAAGGTCAACCCCGGCCTCGCCGAGCTTCTCAGCGACGAGGACCGTCGGCTTGGCGTCGAGCCTGGCAGCGGAGAGCACGACGACGAGTTTCGGCGAGGCGATGGCTAGAGCAGGCGTCGTGGGCGACCTGCCGGAGGGATGGAGGGAGGGAGAGAGAGATCCGACGTCTTCTGGAGAGAGAGAGAGAGAGAGAGAGAGAGAGAGAGAGAGAGAGAGAGAGAGAGAGAGAGAGAGAGAGAGAGAGAGAGAGAGAGAGAGAGAGAGAGAAATCGGTGAGGGGGGAGGAGAGAGAAATCGGTGAGGGGGAGAGAGAGAGAGAGAGAAACTGAGAGTAGAGAGATTGAAGGAGAGGGCAAAAAAGTCCCAAAAATTAATAAAAAGAATTAATTGGGTAAAGGGGAAATAATCCCTTAGAGTGTTTTCGGTAAATGGGGTTTAAAAACTCTTAGTCGGGCAAGTGGGCACATTTTAAGCTAAAATTGGGTAAATGAGCATTTTCCCTATTTTTTAGTACCTACGATTTTTTTTTACCCCAAATGGTACCTAAATTATTTGACCATTACTAAATATAGTACATCCGTTAACTTTTCCGTTAAAATCGCTTACGTGACATGTATTTTTTAAATAAAAACTTCAAATGGTACTTGAATTATTGCAAAATATATTTTTTGGTACCTATAATTTTTTTTTACCCCAAATGGTACCTCAAGTATTGTCCCAAATCGTTTGTTGATAAAATTTTTAGCTAAAAATAAATAGTTATTTTGATGAAATATTAGATTTTTTTTATACAGAAACTTATATTGTTTCAACCTATTTATAACACTTCTACTCTTTTTTTTTTTTTGAAGGGAAAGACGACAAGCTATATTAATTGAAACTGAGGAGTACATGGAGTGATGCAAACACATCGAAAGAAAAATAATAAAGCATAACAAGATGCACAAACGCATCTATAAGGAAGAAAAAACAATAAAACATAACAAGATGCACGAACGCATCTAAGTAAAGGGTAACCAGGACGTGACTTGATACCAAAAGGATTTGGTATTGCTGCACTGCATATGTCACAAGAGCAGTGTAAATGTAGTAGTAACCGTAGCCGTAACCGTAACCGATGATAGAATCACCTAGGAGAGGTGAATCGCTCACCAAGAGTTCGAAAGTGACCGAGGGTGTCAAAAACTCGAATGTCAGCATAAGAACTCCTAAGAACCAGAACCAATACCAGCACAAAAGGAGCATCTGTCTCGAATCCAAGATCCGAATTCGGGTACGACCTGGGTCCCAAATTCTGACCCAAATCCTTCCCGAATCCAAAGACAAGCCCGTCAGCCCAAGAAAGGCCCAAGTGTGAAAGCCTGCCTGTCTAGAAATGTTAAGGACACCCAATTTGCTGGGCACCCACGCGCCGACCATCTCTGCGCAGAATAACCTTGCTGCCCATCCGATCTGACGCGCCGTCGACGAAGCTTGGAGAGGAGCAGACTGGGAGAAGGTGCCCATCGATCGTCCTGGAGAACACTGTGACTTCTTCAACAGGACTCCTCCCCATCGGAGAACACCCGATCTCCAACGTAGGAACAAAACGGCGCCGGTCCTACAACACCCAGATCCGTATCGATTCAGATTGTTCCAACCTTTGAGACGCGCTCGCCTTGGCCTTGACGTCCCTTCATCGTGAACCACCAAGCGAAAACGCCGATCAGCCTCACGGTTTGCTAGGCTTCCGATCGATATGCAAAAGCATTCCAGTTGCCACAACCAGCGGGTTGAACAGAGGTGAGCCACGATCTCAGAGAGGTCGACCAACAGGCACCATGAGGAGGGGAGACCTCAACCGGAGCCAAAATTTTTGACGTTCGAAGCCCTAGTGTTAGGGTTCGCCGCCATAGAGGGAAAAGAGAGAGAGCAGTCGCTCTCATTTTTTCAATAGTCACTTTTCTTTTAACACTTCTACTCATGAATGAATTTCATATTATGATGAAAAAAAAATAGTAAATGCGCAATAATTGAGGTATCATTTGGGGTAATAAAAATTTACAGGTACCCAAAAATACATTGTGCAATAGTTTGAGTACCATTTGAAGTTTTTATCCAAAAAAGTACATGTCACCTAGGCGATTTTAACGAAAAAGTTAACTGAGGTACTATATTTAGTAACCGCGCAATACTTCATATACCATTTTGAGTAAAAAAAAAAATTGTAAAAACTTAAAAAAACATTTCACAATTATTTAAAAAAAAAAAAATATTTCACAATAATTCAAGTATCATTTGGAGTTTTTACTCAAATAGAAATAGGGAGACAAGATTCGTTTAGGGAAGGAATTAGAAAATGAGGAAGGAGGTAAGTGAGGGGGGTGTACCAACCGTGCAAGCTAGTTCAAAGTGGCGGGTAAAGGGGGAGAATTTGTTGCGGACGTGGGCTCCACTCAAAAGCCATCGAGAAAACTTAGGATGGCATGGGCCCCAATCCCCCTCCCCCCTCCCCCACCCACACGTGCACCACTGCCACGTTAGACAGAGACTCTTCCCTCTCTCTTAATATTAATCAAAACCCCCCAACTAACACCATCACTAATTGTCCTTTGTTGTACGGCGAATTGACCAAAACACCCTCATCCACCACCAATTGGCAATTACTACTAAGATCATGTTCTGTTTTGATGAGAGTCCCACATTAGTCACCATACTACATGTGGCAAATGGAGTGGAAGATACTCTAAAATTTATATGACATTTCTTGAATAAAAAACAAAAACGACACAAATCTCACTTCATAATTCTATGTTTTACATGATTAAATATGTACTTATTTATAGTTACATTTTTAATAAAAAAAACCATCATTCATCGCTCAGATCGGACAAAAAGTCATTTATGTCAACTTGATGCAAACAGACCTAATGATGACTTTTATGACATTAAGCTCGAAATAGTAACACGTATTTCTGCACGTCACGCCTTCTATTTCTGCACGTCACTTTCTCTATTGACCGTAACTCATTCAGCACGTAAATGCTACTCTGTCATTTTCATTACTGAAAAGCAACTGAGTGTATCTCTCGACCACTTCATTGATTACATACTTGATTTCGTAGAGAATTCCGTCCAAAACATACGATAATTGTGAGAAACAAGAGAAAACATGACTTGGATGAGAAGAAAGAAAACGTTGGCCCAACCAGGGGGCATTTCAGTAATCTTGAGAATCCTTAATGTGTGATATAATTGAGATTATAAACCCTTAAGCTTTGCCGTGTTTGACCCCAAAAGGTAGTCCACCCCAAAATAGTAAATAATATAAATATACATACAAACACAGAATTCATATAACACACGCGGACACCAATTCAATCTCCCACAAAGATTTGATTTTCATTTTTCCATTTCCACCTCAAACCCTTCAAATTCTTCATCTTTCTCTCTCAAAAAACCAGAAAAAAAGATTGCATCTTTCGTTTTCTGCTCAATTTTCCCGGCGAAATTCCGATGAAAGGCGACTCCTTTCCGTGAGGGAGTGAAACGGCGGCGATGATGATGATGGTGAGAGGAGTGAACGGCGGAGAGTCTAGAAGTGGGAGCAACGCTTTGGATACTATCAACGCAGCTGCTTCGGCGATCGCGGCGGCCGAGAGCCGTGTTCCTCAAGCCACCGTGCAGGTAATTTTTCTCAAAGATTTGGTCTTTTTGGTAATCATTGACTTCAAGCATGCTAATTTTTAATCTTGGTGTGGTTGTGATTTTGGGTGTTCCTCCTTTTTTTTTTTTTTTTTTTTTTTTTTTTTTTTTTTTTCTTTTTTGTTTTTTTTGGATCCTACAGTGTTCTGTAAATCTTAGCTTTTTGGAATTTGATTTGATTGTGGGTTGTTGTTTTTGGGTAGAGATATTTTGGATTGTGCTTAATTCAACTGTAGCTTCATGTTAGGCAAATTGTGATTTGGAAAAGTGTGAAGTGCTTGTAAAAGTGAAAACTTTGATGGTTGACTTGCTTTGTGTAACTAACTGTATGTAGCTTTGAATGACTAACTAAATCTGAGTCTTGATGAACCCCTTTTGAATCTAATAAATGTGAGAAACTTTCCCTGGGAGCACTGGAGTGATTTTCTTTTGGTGTTGCTTTTACTTTGGACCGAGAGAAAGAAACTTAAGAAGGAAAATTTGTCATGGTGGAGGGAGGCAGGATCAATTAAATGGAGTAATCTTTGGTATTAACCCCGGAGGTCTCAGCTTAGCTTTGAAATGGAATCATTAATCGTTGACTGCTGGGGGGGAAGGCTATGGTTGAAGAAAAAGAGAAGAAGAAATTATGCGTGGATGAGTTAAAGGTGAAAATGTGGACTTGCATTTTCTGTTGTTGATAGAGGTAGTCTAGTTGGGGTAGAAAGTGAAAAGGGGACACCAAATGCTTAGTGATGGCCACTTTAAATTGAGACTTGAAATTGTTGTGTGGTGACTGGACAACCATTTGTATTTGGCATCTTGAACTGATCTAATGTAGTTGACTTTAAATCTTTTTCATTATCAGTTTCTTTTGGTATCTCAGATTACTGTCCAAAGAGAATTGGTGTACGTTGTCCTTCTGATATTAAGTGTCTGTCATAGTAACGAGCTTTGGTTAAATGCAGAAGAGAAGATGGGCCAAAGGCTGGAGTGTCTATTGGTGTTTCGGCTTTCAAAGACCTAGGAAGAGAATTGGACATGCTGTCATTCTCCCAGAAACAAGTTCCTCCGGAGGTGATGACTCTAGAGCCGAAAATCCAACCCAAGCACCTTCCATTGTACTTCCCTTTGTTGCACCTCCGTCCTCTCCTGCTTCGTTTCTTCAGTCAGAACCTCCTTCTGCCATGCAATCACCAGCTGGTTTTAAATCTTCTATTTCTGCTAGTATGTACTCCCCCGGGCCTGCATCGATATTTGCCATTGGTCCTTATGCTCACGAAACCCAGTTGGTCTCACCTCCCGTTTTCTCAACCTTTACTACTGAACCATCAACTGCTCCATTCACTCCTCCTGCCGAGTCTGTTCACTTGACTACACCTTCGTCACCTGAGGTTCCATTTGCTCAGCTGCTTGATCCTAACTTTAGGAATGGTGAAGGTGGTCAGAGATACCCATTATCTCACTATGAATTTCAGTCTTACCAACTGTACCCTGGAAGCCCAGTTGGTCAGCTTATATCACCAAGCTCAGGTATCTCAGGCTCTGGTACTTCTTCTCCTTTCCTTGACAGTGAGTTTGCTTCTGGTGGTCGTCACTTCCTGGAGTTCCGAACAGGTGAAGCTCCTAAACTCTTGAACCTTGATATTCTCTTCACCCGTGATTGGGGTTCAAGACTATGTTCTGGTTCTGTGACTCCTGATGCTGCAAAGTCTACATCTTCCGATGGTTTTACTCTAAAACCGCATACCCCTGAAGGTGTATTAAATGCAGGATCGAACAGTCGACGCAGAAATGATGATGTTTCCATTGGTCATAGAGTCTCGTTTGAGTTAAGTGATGAAGAAGTTGTAAGATGTGTGGACAAGAAGCCAGTAGCATTAGCTGAAGCTGTATCAACATCTCTACAAAGTACAAAAAAGGCTGAAGGAGAAGAAGGTCCTAGTCAAGAAGTGAGTAGTAGTCATGAGTGCCCTGTTGTTGACACATCCAATGAATCATCAGAAAAGGCTGTAGGAGGAGATGGGGAGGAGGCATTCCACCGGCATCAGAAGGAGCGATCCATCACACTTGGTTCTGCTAAGGAATTCAATTTCGACAATGCAGATGGAGGAGATTCTGGCACCTCTACTATCAGCACTGACTGGTGGGCGAATGAGAAGGTTGTTTCGAACGAGAATGGGCAATCAAAGAATTGGTCTTTCTTCCCTATGATACAGCCGGGTGTGAGTTAACGGAGTATGCGCGCCAACTAATGCCACAATGGCTTCGACTTACAGACAAATTTTGGGTTTTTAGATTGGAGAAAGTACTTAGATGATGACTGAGCCAGGTCTAAGGATGTTTTTTGTACATGGTACCTGGAATTGAAGCTCAGAAGCTGCGCATTCAAGTATGGATGGTGAAAAATCACATTGAAGTCAACTTTTGGATGTTAATGTCAGTGTTTTACTCTGTGATATAAGTTTACAATAGAACTAGACAGGAGTGATTGGTGACATGTGACATAAATAATGGTAGCGGACTCCTAATTGATAGTGTCTGTGGGCGTTTATATTTGACCCACATTTCTGCTTTATAGTTTCTCTTTTGGAATATCTGAACCCATTTGCCGACAGCAGATGTTTTCTTTTATCAGAATCCGTTTGTGCGAACTCTGAAACGGTGATTCCGTGATTTAATTTTCTATTGTAGAATTCAGTAACCCTGAAAATTGTTGTCAACAAGAGTGAGGCCAACAGAATTTGTTTTTTAGGGTTTAGGAACTGACCTATGTTCTCAAACCACTCACTAGTTATCTGTAAAGAAGCGTCTAAGATCTTCAGTTCTGGTTATGGAAATTCGATGTACCTAAACACCGTGGTGAGGCTGCAGGTTCAGGGTCATTTGTCTGCAAGAAACTGAGATGTTTATCATCAGCTTCTAACATTAGTGGTGTCCTTCAAAAGTATCTAGATAGATCCGAAACATATAAAACATCCTGCCATACGGAACCCGAAAAAAGAAGAAGGAAAAAAGCAAGCAAGGAGTGGAATACCACAGAGAAAGTGTACCTAATAGAAAAGAAGTTTTTCTGATTGTTCCATGTTTCCCTAAACCGCCCATAAGACCCATATTCCGACTTTGATATGGAGAATATCCGACAATAGCTTCCATCAAATGGCGGTAGGTCATGAAACTACAATACAAATGTATCAAATGGTGAGTTTTTCCCCTCTGGAAATGGCATGAGTTTTGTCCCCTTGGTTTGAGCGCAAGTAATGTTATGACCTTGAATATATATATAAAAAAAAAAAAAAAAAAAAAAAAAAACCGTACATGGGTTGCAAGTCTGTAACCGTACTTCAAGCTGGAGAAATGATTTCAGTGTTATGATAGCATGGCGACATTTAAATAGGGATTTAGTCAATTGGTGTCTTCTCCGTAGTGACCATATCAGTTTCAATTTTGCTAGTCCGTTTTCCATATCAACTCCTTCTCCGTCTCTTACTGTTTATTGTTGGGTGGTTTGTATGTGTGCGTGATCATGACAACTGAGTAGGGTCGCCCATCGGAAGTTCCACCAGCAAATCTTGGTTCAATTTGGGCTTTGATTCTAGGTCCAATATTTATACGAGGAGAATGACAGTGACTGAGGTAGGACACTCCCGCCTATCCCTTTAGTAGTTTTTTTTTCGAGTAGCCATAGTTTGCATACTTTGTTGGATCGTGGAACATGAGGTTGCTTCTTTACTAGTCAATGTACGTGATTGAATTCTGGTGTACGCTTCTTGTTTGGTCTGCATCATCGTCAGGTGAGCTTACTGCAAAGGCTTCTTTTCAAATTTTAAGACCGCATGCTCCTTTTGCTTCATGGGATAAGTTTATTTGATCGAAATTCATTTGTTAACATGGCGGGTCTTACATAATGGCCGTGTTCTTTCAGATGATTTATTGCAAAGGAGGGGTATTGCTCTTGCATCCAGAAGTGGTCTTTGTCGCAAGAATGTGGAGTCTGTAGTCTGTAGAGCATATTTTTTTGAATTGCTCTTTTGCATAAGCAATGTGGCATTTTTTGTTGAATAAATTTGAATTGTGAGCTTTGCCTAATTCAATATTAGATGTCTACAATTGTGGTCTTCATGCTGGACGTAGTGCTCAATTAAAGGAGTTATGGACGGTGGCTTTTACTACTCTCTATGGTTCAAATGGAATTCTAGAAACAAGGTCAGATTTGATGGTGAAGTGGTTCGTGCAATTAATGTGTGTGAGTTTATTGTTGGGCATATTCAAGCTTCTACTCGCCTTGTTACTGGAATCATGCATAATTCGATTCTTGACGTTCAAGTCTTGAAGTGTTTTGGGGCAAGTTGTAACCTTCTTAGAGCTCTTAAGAGTTTTTGAGGTTAATTGGTTGTTACTCCTTGTATCTAGATTTACCCGTTTATTGGTCATTTACTTTTATTTCGAACTTTTAAGGGCTCCAAGTTTGACTTTTTTTCGTTAATTTTTCGAGAAAACTTCCTTTATGAAAGATGTAGAGCACGTTAAACCGAGTTCGTGGATACGCAGCAAGTAAAAAAATTAGCGTTCGTACGCAAAAGTTATGATCTAAAAATCTTGAGTTACTCATTTAAAAAAAAAAAAAAATCTCGAGTTACTATTTAGAAAAACCTGGTATAAATAGTGTTAGCACCCAAAAATCTAGCTGACAAGCCCAATTCATATTTCGATCCCAATAAGAAATTATACTGACAATCATCATGCCGCGCATGTGGACCCTAGCCACATTAATGCATTTGGGGCTTGCAAGAACGGGTGTGGTGTGGAATGTAACGGAAATGCATGAGGCCCATTATTAGTTTTAGGCTTGTTGGTAATTTTGGACTTGGGGACTGAAATTCAAGCCCAACAATCCAATTTTGATTATAGATGAGTGAAGAAGAAACCCAACACCAAACCATTTTACTTAAAAACCATGCATTTCAAATACTATACCACATGTCCACATCCTTTTACACAATAGCAATACTATACCTTTGAACCAAGACAAAACGATGACCTCTCTTTTCCTAGTAGCAAAATCTTGGAATCAAACAACATCGAGATTCTTGGGATCACGGGCAGCGGGAATTCTGGGATCACAATAGCAGAATTCCTGCGGTCACAGCAACATGATTCTTGGAACATAGAGACGGGACTCTTGGAATTGTAATCACGACAACATACCTAAGCTACCACCACTCTATAAATGGAGAGTTATAGTTGTTGTGAAGTGGGGGGAGCAACACACAAGCTAACCGCTAAACAACCCAAACAATTCTCTCATTCTAATCCCAGAAACCATTTCCAAATCCAGAAACTTCTCTACCTCCATGTAGATTCAAACTTATCATACTCTATCGTGTAAAGATCTTCTCTGCCACGCTTCTTCTCTCCCGAATCCATCCTTAGTTCCCTACCATTCCCAACTCATATCCCTTATACCGAATACCTCAACCAATCTACAATCATTGTCGGAATCTCTTCTTCCAAAACTCATCCTTTTCTAGCTCCCACGCTGCCACGCATATCTTGCCAAGCCTTTACTAAAGTTGCACACTAATTCACTGTCGTGAACATGGAGAAGAGCTGCTTGGAGATACACAACAGCACACTTCCTAGGATTTTTAGTCCTTCAAAGTTTGCTGGGACTAATCTTTACTAACTCAGACAAAGGGGACAAGATTTTGGGCGTGATTCCATTGCCGTACAATTCCGATCAAAAGTGACTCTACAAATAGCAATTGCAACTTGCCATTTCCAGATGCTTTCCGTTTCTGTCAAAATCCTAATTCCATAATCCTCTCACACGACCCAGATAACCGACCCGACCCGAATATAAACCCGGAGGGTTTTGCCACAGTTCGGCCACCCTATATGGCCGGACCGGTCGTGTTCGACTCACCTATCCACGGCGACCAAGCCTTTGACTACCATCATCTCCAATTTATATCGATAAGAGAGAATGGAAGCCATTAATGCTTTGACAAGCCGCGCACTTGACCCGGTTGGAATTTCATTTTTTGGCCATGTCTGATGACGAAACCGATTGCATCTTGAAGCCCGTTCACCGTACTTCAAACCCTCCAAATGGTGCAGCTTTCCTTGATCGGAGTGAGGAGGTTCGACGATGTTTGCCTCAAAATCGTCTCGGCCGAAATGAGGGCCGAGGGACCTGTGGTTGAATCGTCCTTCTGAAATAGCGCGGGCGTGCCAACTCGCGGCCTATTGGCCGAGCAAAGTTTAGATATGATTTGCGCTTGTATCTGACTTCTTTCAAGTGATTGTAGGCCGAGGAAGGAACCCTCTCGACAGTTAGGTTTTAAAGCCTTTGTTGCAAGGACTTCGGCTAGGCGTCAATCCTGACCGGGATCTTCTATCATGTTCACTTCTTGGGTAAACTCAAAGGTTCGGGTGACAAGCGAGAGATATAGCGGGTGAAGGTACTCGCAAATCACGGTGAAGACGAAGGTGAAGTGGACTCGGTTGTCAAAGCGTTGTGAGATGATATGTGTGTGAACAGCGGATCGCATCGATCTAATCCGGACTGGCCGAAAGAGATCAATGAATGATAATTCTACGTTACAAACTACTCCTAAGTGCGAAAAGTAAAGTGCATATAAAGTAAATAAACAAGAAAGTAAAGTGCTTGAATGTAAAGTATTGAATTGAAAACTAAGAAACTAGAAATGAAAACAAGTTGTAAAAGTTGAATCGAAGGCAAAGTACCTATGAGATAGCAAGAGAAAAGTTTGTGAGTAAAAGTTGTATGTTGATTTGTTTGTGTGGTGCAGGACCCTTTATAATAAGTTACAAGGTGCTATATATACAAATCAAAACCCTAGCTAGCTTGTCCTGCAAGCCGTGGAATTTAATAGGATTTTTCCTTCCTTTTAAGATTGATTCGTCTATAAATGTTATGATTCGGCTGATATCTGGAATCTTCACAATTGAAATCCTTAATTGATTTGAACTCTTTCCTTGTGAGGATTTCTTCCTTGAACGGACTCCTCAGCCGATGTTTGTCAGTTGGGCTTGGCTGAGCATATCTAAGCTCCTTCTCGGTCCATCTGCGTAGTCACTCATTTGAACGTGGATTTCTCAACCATGTAACCGTGTGATCCACTTTCATTATCTTTTGGGTTGTTCGACCTAAAATCTCAAACCTCGGTCGAGTGATTAAAAGATGTCTCTATCTCAGACTCAAAACTCTAATCTCGGTTGAGTGATTGAACGATGTCTTTATCTCAGACTCAAAACTCTAATTTTGGTCGAGTGACCGAACAACGCCCAGTCATATGACTCAAAACTATAATCTCGGTCACTCAACTTTGATTTTGGTCAACACCTTCATTTCGGTCGTATGATCTAAACTCTATATTCTCGGTCGACCTAATGTTTATTTGACTAATTTCCTCATCTCAGCTGAATGGCCAATTAATTTCATTCTCGGTCGAATGATCGAGTGACTTCATTCTTGGCCCTTACTTAATCTCAGCCAAAATTATCTCTTATCCAACAGCGAAAGCTTAGTAGGTCGACATGCAAAAACAGGTGCAAACAGACGGCTAGAAGAAATCGGGATTCCCAAGCTTTGTAGGTAAATTGCCTCCTCCTTTGAAATCCGACTTTGTTGTAGTTATGAAAGATGTTGGTTGTTGTTGTGAATCTTTTGGCACCGATGTTACAACCCAATTCAAGGTCGGAGGTGGCAGCGCGTCCAGCCATTTCAGGCCTTCTATTTTGGTTTGTTATGGAGAGCTCATTGTTACGAGCATGTGGATGTAGTTTGGTAGCCATAAGATGAACTTTGGGATCTAGGAATTTTTGAAGTTTCAAAAATTTGGGTTTTGATTCGGGAAGATCCAAGAGTTGGATTACCCCATTTTT
Source organism: Rosa rugosa (assembly GCF_958449725.1). Taxonomy (NCBI): domain Eukaryota; kingdom Viridiplantae; phylum Streptophyta; class Magnoliopsida; order Rosales; family Rosaceae; genus Rosa; species Rosa rugosa. The sequence goes on along the minus strand of NC_084823.1, from coordinate 45,276,594 downwards.
CGATAGATTGTTATAGTTATCGAATCAACTCAACTTATGAAATTTGAGCTCGTTCCGATTTGATTTCAAGCTTTTGACGAATTATCATTTTTAGGGTTTCGATTTTATTATCGTCAATTTATTTTTCATTCTAAAAAACAGTGATTCATAATATCAATTTGTTCAGGACGATGTGCAGATCGAGCTCGAGGAGGAATTCATAGGACGGTTGTCAAGCATTTTGGACTCTGTCATGCCATTAGTCATGGGCCTGTTATTTTGCGCTCAAACATACTCAACAGCCTAACTCGGAAGCAATGGAACATATCTAAGGAGGCTGTCAAGCATTTTGGATTCTGTCATGCTGTATTCTTATTCTATTTTTGTTTGGATCAGTAAGCTTTTAAGCCCTTTTCATCCAAAATAAAGAATTGTAATAGAGCAGGGCCTAGTAAGCTTGAGAATAAAGCAGTAATAGCATAGTATAGAAAGCTTGAAAATAGAGCATGACCTGTAACAATTGCAGTATGACCAGTTCCATCAATTCCTTCAGTAACTTGTTCTGCTGTGGAAGAGGCAGAGAATCCGGATGCTCTTTTCTTGCTAAATATCCCCATTTCTTTTGCAGATGATTGGTAACTACTGAGGTTACAGAGTAGAGAACTTTGAACAAAACCAACATTGCATATATACTTGACTTGCATTCATAAACTACTGGTGACAACTAATAAAAGAGACAGCCCCCTGATTATAGATACCAATGGAGACCACTTACCAAATTCAGTTTTAATAATCCTTTTTCCTATATATAATGATTATGAATCAAATATTCTTGCTATATGTCCTTGGTGCATGGTTATAATCTACTAAGGAAAAACCAAGAAGGGTTATCAATAAAGACGAGTAATAATGCAAATTAGCAGAGCCATGACGTTTGTGCAAATTGAATGCATTTGGAATTTATAATAAGCAACAGAATAGAATTTGTGATGTTGCTCTCATATATGGAACAGTGTCATTGAGTAGGACAAATTGTTTTGACGGCCAACTGATAATAAATTACAAGTATGGTACAAATATTTGATATGACAATTGATTTTCATAACAAATAGTGCAGAATTACAGCTCCCTAAAGCATGGCCCAGAAACCTCCACTACTACTTGAGATTGGTCAAACTCAAGCTAAAATCCCAGAGTCTCTTAGCCAAATCTGCATCATTTGCCTGAGATATCGGTTTGGTAATGTTACAATCCGCAAAGTATTCACCGCTTACTCCCTTAACTTGTGGATTCAGTGCCAAAAAGCATGTGGTTGCTGCTCCCTGCATGACCATGTTCAATGAGAAATAAACATTTGAATCACAATGTATATCACATTTCTAATAGCCATGCGACCCCTTTATTTATGTGGATCCTATATCGTAAGTGACGCTACAGTGTAGTAATATGGTTCATGAGTCCATGCAGCATTGCACTCAAAATAGTGATGCTACATATATTGTAAAACCTGATCGAAGCAGTACCTGCTGAATAGTTTTGCTCAAAGAAAGTATCCTGAGCACCTTAAGAACACCTGTGTCACGCCAAACAATAAGTAAGTTAATCATTGAAAACTCAAAACCCACACCAGTTCACACTGGTAAGCACAGCAGATGAAGCTTACACTTTACACCGATATCATTATGCATAATATTGGTGCGAATTATTCCAGGATGAAGAGAATTAGCAGTTATCTCAACCCTTTCTTCCTGTTTAGTGAACGTTTCAAAAAAAAAAAAAAGTTACCAATGCAACCAAGAAGTTCAGAAAGCAGAACAAATCTAAAATATAAAGGCACTCAATCACTACCTTGAGGCGCCTTGTAAGCTCATTAGCATGCAATATGTTGGCGAGCTTGGATTCTGCATAAGCAACAGATTTGTTGTACCTGTAAATTAGCAAGTAAAACACATTTTAATTAATAATCTTAAACCAGCGAAGCCTAGAGACAATTCATCAAAGACATGCTGCCATGCATAGTCTTACCTTGATTCGTCATTAATACTATCAAAACGAATTCCTTCACGGTATATATATCTATGGCCAAATGATGATACATTAACAATTCTCCCCTCTATGCTGCTTTTTCTTGATGTGTGTTTCATGTTATCTAACAGAAGATTTGTGAGAAGAAAATGACCTGCATATTGCAATTGGATGGTTCAAGTAACAAATGTATAGATTTATTAAAGCAGCCTGCAAAATTTGTAGGTAACAGACCTAAATGGTTAGTTGCAAAATCGAGTTCTATGTTGTCTTGAGATAGCTTGAATTTATCTGCCATGACCCCTGCATTGTTACTGACAACAAAGAAAGAAGTGCAAATTGTTTCTATATGAGCTTCTCACGGCAGTGAGTACTGAGTACATACAAGAGAATCAATGTGAGAAAAAGATCAGAACATGATTGCTTATCTTACATAAGGATATTCAAGGGAAGGCCTTTGGAATTATACTCTGCTGCAAATTTTCTTACGGATGCCAATGAGCTGAGATCTAACTCCATGACATCAATCTTAGCACTGGGGATTTCTTTAAGGATTGCTTCTTTAACATTGGTACCAGCATCTATATTCCTTACTGCCATTATTACATGAACACCGTGCAATGCAAGAACACGCGCTGTCTCTACGCCAATACCACTTGAGGCTCCTGAAATTGAACAAAGTTGAGACTTGAGTACATAGTTTAATTAAGCTCATATTGGTGTCTCCATGTGCTACATAATAGGAGAGATAGAACTTAAGGATACAAATATATCGCTGAAGAGACATCGATCTCAATGCAACCGAGAAAAAACCTTTCAAGAGTAGAATGGTTCTAGTTTTTTTTTTTTGAGAAAAAGGGCGGTGCGGCAAAAATGGTTCTAGTTTCACATACAAGGAATTAACAAAAGTAAGTCAAATAACTGCTTTTCTAGTTTTCTTCCCATAATTCATACATGGGAGGTTGCTTCTGTGACATATCGATCATATTGAGTCCTAGATATATATCAGCTTATAATTAAGCCTTAATTTCCATCTAAACCAAAGAGATGGAACAGAGCAGGACATAGTAAAGCTTGAAAATAAAGCAGTAGCACAGAGCATATACTTGTGACCTGTAACAATTGAAGTAAGACCAGTTCCATCAATCCCTTGAGTAACTTGTTCTGCTGTGGAAGAGGCCGAGAACCCTGATGCTCCTTTCTTGCTGAATATCTCCATTTGTTTTGCAGATGATTGCTAATGAGGTTACAGCTAGAACAGAGGATTTACCAAAATGGAGGGGATTCCCAGCTGTTTAGGAATGCAAATACAATATTGGTCAAAATTCCACAGTAAAAGCTTACTTTGAATATTATAGTCAGCATTTGCGTGCTTTGAAATTCGGATAACGTTCATACTGTTCATTTAACAGTAAAATGACGGATTTGCCCTTAATTGTTCTTGAGATTTACTTACGACGACCCTGCTGTTGTTCATCTAAAGCCCGAGGACTGAGCGCGACCGCTGGTAATGGTATTATCGAAGATCAATCGCTATCTGAGAGAGGGAGGGAGAGAGTTCGGTTCAATTGATAAAAGGTAACTTCTTTATGTATATATATATATATTTTTTCCCCACCCAATATTCAATGCTCTTCAATTTGTTTTCAGTCAACTTCTTTTCCAGCTATGATCCTTGAATTTGAATTTTCAGTTTAAGCCTTTAGATCATGATAATGGTTCTGTGCATTTAATAGTTTTAAGGAGTTTTATCAGCTTTAATGAAACATAGTTTCAGAGACTATGGGTTTGTTAAAAAAATATAGCAGCATTGCCTATGTTCAACTGTTAAAAACCATTCCTTTTCAGTAAACTGCTCTTAATTGCTTCTTCCATTTGCTACTGCGTTTGATTTGTAATCCTATTTTGTATTGACATTCTATGCCTCAGTTTTTCCTTAAAGCCAATCTAACTGTGTGTTTATCTTGGCCTAGGAAGCCTTTGGGTTCCCCTTGACAAAGTCAAAAAAAAAAAAAAAACTGTGTGTTTAATTCCCACAGAATTTTATCATCAAATACTTGCTAAGGCTTTAGCGCATTTCTTTCAATCGAAATTTCTGATCGTAACTTGGTCAAACCTTAGGTAAGCTTCTCTGCTATTTTAATATAATTCCCAATTTTGTGATGATGATATATTCATATACCTAATCATAGTACCCCTCCAAACAATCATCCTCGGTGAATGGCTTCATTTTATGGATATTTAGTTGAAGATAGTGTTTTGAGGTTCAATTGTGGTGTGAGTTTTAATAAGTTTGCCGAGGATAATGATTCAATCATAGTCTTATGATTCTGCATATGCCATGTATAAGTCAGATGGTAATCCATGCTCAAGAATAAAAAAATTAAAAATAAAATAAAAGAAAAGGTTAGGTTATGTCATGCTTCGGGGATAAGGTGTATGGGGCAACCCAATGTAATTGAGGTGTTTTGTTCTTATTTTGATTTATATATATATATATATATATATATATATATATATATATATATATATATATATATATATATATATATATTTATATAAATTTTTTTTTAAAAAATTTTATGAAGAGAAACTGCATGTCTTATTGGGTTTTGGTCTGAGGCAAGTTGGTATATTTACCAATTCTTGAGCAATTCTATTTACCAATTAATTGATTAGGTATGTATATGACTATATACACTCATACACACAAGGTTCGATTCTGGGGCATATATTTTATAAGTAGGTTCTTAAAGTTGTATAGGTCTTATACATGATTGCAAGGACTTATTGTGATACCAGAGGACCAGCATCAGTAATGTGCTGGGGAGATCTAGGAAACTTGCATAAACCAAAGAGCAACATTTTTTTAATCAAATGTACCAATTTCCCTTGCTACTTTTGCTACCAAAAGTGACAAGCTTTTCCGGAAGATTAATTCTACTGGTTTAGACAAAGCAACCAAAACAAATGTATTTGCTTGAGAGAAGAAAAGCTTTTCCAGTTATGTAATTGTATAGTTGCTATATGCTATATCATTGTATATTGGAATTCAAAATAAGGTGCTGTCTGTGATAAGATGATAGTTAGTCATTTGCTTATATCTCATTGTACTGTACATTTAGAATATGCTCACTTGCATCGATGGTTATTAGATTGTTTTATTTTTTGGCTTGCATAAGAACATGGAGGTGAGCGTTATAATTATGAAACTGAGTTTCGGAATTTCTGAAAGATTTATGCTCGGATGGGTGAATATGTAAAATAATTATGAAACTGAGGACTTCATTATATTTCTGTTAGTTGTTAGTTCAGTTAGAAAGAAAGCCATGGATAATTGAAAATAAGCTGTTTTGTCACAAAAAGAATTCCTTTTTCTTTTTCTTTCTTCAGCATCAGCCTCTGTGCACAACTATATATTGAAGACCTTTGTCATGGAAAGATGTTAAAAAAAGAAGCAATTAGGCTTTCAAATATATTTCTGCTGACCTCATTAGAGATGCCAGTTTCAAGAATAAGTCTGAAACAAATTCGGTGATTGAGGTAATTAATCAATAGTAGTAATTATTTACTTTTTTGATTTTCCATTCAAACGTACCTTCTTTCTCTTATGTCAGTTATGTGTAGATCTCCCTTGCAGCTCTATTTTCAAGTTGAGCGGCAACTGGTGATTCAGTCCACCAGATTGAAAACATTGATAAGAGATTTTAGATGAAATTGTAGAGGAACCACTTTTCAATTAGCAAAGATGATTTACCGAGACTGAAAGTATTCCTTATATATACTGACTAGCTAAAAAATTTGGATTTTATAATATATATTCTGATGTATATGTCTTACCATTCTGTAAATATTCTTCTTTTTCTTCAAGTAGTGAACAACTAAATATGATAAATGAGTTGGGATTCCCTTTTTTATTTATTTAAAAAAAAAAAATTGTATGCATATACCCTTAGCTCTGTGCCATACATTAGTTTTCTACATGCATTTTGTTATCATTATGACCAGTCTCTTGATCTTGAAAAATGAATGCATTCAGTTTATTGCCATGCTTCAACTGGATGAATGAACTCATCAACAAGCCTTACATACAAAGTTGTTAACAGCAACAAATCCCGCAGCAATGTGCGTGCGTGCGGGTGTCATTTCTAGTACATATATTAAGCGTGGATGCACTGTTACACTGTTTTAAGTATAGTGAACAGTCATTATTGCCCTCTCATTTCTGGAAAAATACGAAGCTGCCATTAATCACTGTTCATTCATGAGCAAAAAGACAATTTTTCCCTCGGTTGAATTTTTTTTACGGCTCTGCCACTGACCTTTTTTGTCCTCTCTCTTCCTCCCAGACCGAGTTTTTTCCTCTCTCTTTTCCCCCTTCTGCCTCCTAAACCGAACAACAGCAGCTGCATCAGGTAATGAATTCCTTGCTACGTTTTGGTTGTTTTTCACTGGTTGTTTTTGCTTCATATTTTTTTTTGCTTCTCCACTTCGTTGTTTGGTTAGCTTGGTTTAATATAGCTTGAGAAATTTGATATGGGTTTGTGAAAGAATAAAGATTGATTCTTTTCTCATGTAAATTAAGGGAATTTGAAGAAATGGATTTTAAAGTTTGCTAGAGCACAGAGCATATCTCAGCCATCACTATTCACTAATTAGGTAGCTGTGAAAGGATTTGCATAAGAACTAGGGCTGGCCGTGGTACGGTTGCCGGCGTTTTTGACGTCAGCCGAATACCGACCGAAACTCTTCGGTTTCGCCAAATGTGTTGCCGTAGCCGTGCCGGAGCTTTCGGTTACCGCTTTCAACGGTTGGTTTTGGCCGGTATTTGAAAATTCCGATTGTCGGAATTTGGAGAACTGCTGAGATAAAATCCGGCGAAGGAAATGAGGATTGCAGTATGAGGAGGAAGAAGAAACAGAAAGAAGGAAGAGTACAGAGGTGGAAGAATAGAGAAAAGAAGAAAAATGATGAGAAAATGGAGGAAGAAGAACAAGAATATGAGAAGAACAAAAGTCAGAAATGAGAGAGAGAGAGAGAGAGAGTGCAGAAAGAGAAAAAACAGAGGAGGAAGAGACTGAGAAAGAATGAAGAAGAGAGAGAATCATTCAATCATACTTGTCTCGAAGTAGAAGACAAGAAAGAGTTTTTAATTTTCTGTTTTCTGTTTTCTGATTCAAGTATATTTATTTATTTATGCGCAACCATTAACATGCAAGCTGGTGGCCTAGTGGTAAGTGGCTCGAGTTTGTAGCGAGAGTGGCAAAGGTTCGATCCTTGGCAGGCGCAAGAGGGTAGTGTTTTTTGGAATTAAACCCAGAAATATCTATCTCGGCTGGTTCGATATCACCGAACCTATGCAATTGGCTGTACCACTACCGAGCCGAAAACGTTGCTCCGGTACGGTACTACCGTACCACACCTCCGGCTACCACTTCCTTCGGCGCCGATGGAGGCGGTTCGGCCGGTTTCCGGCTGGTTTCGGCAGGTCCGGCATTTTCAGCCACCCCTAATAAGAACTTTCGAGCAGGCTTGAGCTAATCCTTTAATCCGGGTTGGAAAGTGATTGGAATAGCAAGTTTTTCCGCTGCTGAGTTGTTGGTTTACCATCTATAGTATATATTTAGGCTACTAAGCTGTGAAGCAACAATTGTTTTGGCCAAATTCACTTTTGTGTTTTTACAAAATTTGGCTCTAATTCCTACAGTTTAAAACTCAACAGGGTTACCATTACTTCCAAGTTGCAATCATGTCAAATTGGTATTCATCAATCTCTGTTAACACAACGCAATGAGCCATCACTTTTCTATTACCGAAATCAAACTTTAATTCTTATATTTTCCCCCAGATTCTATCTAGCCCTTATCCAAATCTTTGAGTGGCACATCTTTTAAGTTAACTTAACTGAAATTTCATCTGTTTTGGACGAATTTGACCTATTAGAAACTATAAGGATATGAGCATTAAACCTAAACTATAGAATCCAATGTGCAATCATAGTCAAACTAAAATTGAGAGGCTTGAAGGGAATTTGAAAGAATAGAACAGCTATATGTTGTTTTCTGGCTTCTGAATTTGGTCTATTTTTGGAGTCGAGTTAGTGAAATTTGCTTATAGTTGGAGTATGGATTTCTGTGGTTTGGTAATGCGAACGTGTTTGACTGACGAAAGAGTAGCATTTCTACTGATATTGAAAGGCTTGAAGAGAATTAAAGAAGATACTGACAAGGAAATAACAGAATATCAGCCAAAAAGTAAAATAAGAAGGGAAAGGAACTTTTTGCTTCTCAAAACATAAACTTTCTTGACAAAGGATTTTGCTGTTTCAATTTACTTTCCCTGATTTTTTTAAGGTCAGCATCGTCTCGCTTAACAGTGTTGTTTGGTATTATTTGCTGCACTTACAGAAGGAGAGAGAGAGAGAAATGTTGTTTGCCCTTTGCTTTGATGTGCACATTTTGTAATAAATTGTCAAGGAAATTCTATTTCCAGACGGTGTTTGATTTCAATTTTTATGTTATTGTCAAGATAACTTCTGGGTTCTAATAATTATCTTTTGCATGTGCCCCATCATCTTTTATGTTTTGATTTCATCTTAAACAAAAATCTGACGTCAACAAAATTGGGACTTTGGTTTGTATCAATTTCAGTTTATCTTTTCAACATTAGTACAAATGTTTGTGACTGTTAGTGATTTTGATGGTAATTAAATGTTGCAGTTTCGATAACTTTGATTCCGGGAGGATACGGGTATGAGACCTTAGCTAACATATGATATTTTTAATCACACATAATTGTGCTGTTGGTACATATCGATCTCTTTATATTCTGTCATCACTTTAGTGATCGATTTCTACTACAATTGTAACTTCTGTAAGCATATCAATAAAAATACAGCACAAAATTTGTGGTTGTTTCCTTTAGGGGTGGGCGTCCGGACCCGAAAAACCGAAAACCCGACCCGAACTGAGCAAAAAAGCCCGATTCGGTTCGGTTTTGACTTTGAAATTCTCGGTTCGGTCTAAGACCCGACCCGAATATATTTTCTCGGTTCGGTCTCGGGCCTCAAATATGCAGAGACCGAAAGCCCGAAAAAAGCCCGAACTGGCCCATTTTCCCATCATTTGCCACTTTTCCCTTTATTATTGGGTGTTATTATAATATATTAAATATAAAAAAAAAACCCCAAAGTAGTCAGACCAATGTCCCCACTTTGTCTCCCGTTTTTGCTTTGTCTCCCACTCTCTAATTATTAAATAATGGGCTTATTAATTATTAGGGAAAATCGTCCAAACAGTGTCTGAACTTTTCCAGACTATTAATTTTCGTATCTATACTTTCAAAAACATCAAAATGATACCTGAAGATTTAAACCCGATCCAATTTCCGTACCTGACAACAGTAATATCGTCAACGGCGTTAACTTTTAAAGGGTAAAATTGGTACTTCTGAAAAGAAAAAGAAAAAACTTGAAGTTAACCCTCTCCTTCCACCTGCTTTCGGATTCTTTTCTTTCTCTCTTTCTCTGATGGTTGATTCACTTCATAATAGTGCTAAAATTCTTCGGCCTCCAAAACCTTAATCTGGTTTATTCAAATTGAAGGGCTGGGGGCCGTGCATGGGCTGGGCGGGGCTGCAAGGGTTGAGCAGGGCATATGCGTGAGCTAGCGAGGCTAATGGACTCGCGGGGCTGGGCAAGCTTTGCGCAGGCGGGGTGTAGGCCGTGTGTAGCGAGGCAGACTTGCCCGAGCTCCAGGTTTTGCAGCTATTGGAGAACAACTTCACTGGGTCTATTACTCAAGGTATGGACAGAAATGGAAAACTTCAAATCCTAGACTTGTCTTTGAACAAATTGACAGGGCCTAATCCTCTATTTAATTAAAAAAAAAAAAAAAAAAAATTTGACAGGAGCTCTGCATCTTGATTCAAATGGGTGAGAACTTTCTAAATGGGTCGATTCCTAAAGGTTTCTTTGGTTGCCCAAACTCACTCAAGTGGAGCTGCACGAGATCGTCTGGGTCAGGGACTAAATTACCTCAATCTCTCAATAAACCATCTTGTGGGGAACATGCCATCTACCCTTTCGGCAATAGAGATATACTTGGCAAAAATCAATTTCCCAGTTCTGCTTGAAACCTCCTTCGCTGGAAGTAGAACCACTTTTGAAAAGTTCTTCCTTTATTTACTCCTCCTCTCTTGATCCTATAAAGGAAGTTCTTACTGTGGCCATACCTCATTTGCAACAAAGCTATTTCTAAACTACTATTTGATTAGACTACTGCAAAATTCTCAATCAACCTTCATTTCATGGATATCAACAGAACAAACAATTAAAACCTCATGAAGTAATCCAAAAGAAATTAAAGATATAGTTGATGCTCCGCCGCTTCCGGCCTTGTCATTCTCACCGCACAGGGATAAGATACTGTTCTCAAGCGGAGAGTTTTGCCACCGTTGACAGAACTTGCAAGACCAGAGGAGAATTTTGCTGGTGTTCGGATTGATGAAAAATGCAATACAAGGACTCGGATGTCGTTTTATACTGGGATTGGGATTCATCAATTGTTGTTGGTGTTGGTGAGTAATGAGGTTGGGGTGGTGAGGTGGCGGGGAGTGGAGAACGGGTCGTCGATGTCACTGGCGGCGCTTGAGGTGGAGGCGAGCTTGAGGGCATAGAGTCATAGACGATGTAAGTGACGGAGACGAATAGGATGAGCCAAGACGAGAAGTTTCGGGGTGGCTCCGCATCTGATCTCAAACCATATGAAGTACCAATTTTACCCTTCAAAAATTAACGCCATTGACGATATTACTGTTGCCAGGTACAGAAATTGGGTCGGGTTGAAATCTTCAGGTACCATTTTGATGTTTTTTAAAGTATAGGTACGAAAATTAATAGTCTGGAAAAGTTCAGACACTGTTTGGACGATTTTCCCTAATTATTATATAGTTTATCATGTCAGTATGCCACATGATCGAGCTCTCTCTCTCTCTGAACCATCTCTGCTCTCAGCCTCCCTCTCTCTTTCTCGCGCTCTCTCTCTCTGAACCATCTCTGGCTCTCAGCCTCTCTCTCTCTCTAAACCATCTCAGGCCCTAGTTCTTCCCAAATCCCCGATTATTCAAATTGAAAACCTAAAACCCAGTTCATTTCATCCCAAATTTAATGGCATCAACACAAACTTCTTCCCAAAGTTCAAGTTCTAAATCTGATTCCGATTCCATTCATTTCAATTCGAGGACCCAATACGAGGAAGACGAAGAGGATGAAGAAGATGAAGTCATCATGAATCCACTGAAAAGCCGACCACATTTGACATTCTCGGCGCCGTTGCGAGCTGCTGATGATGATGAATGTTTGGCTTGCTTTCTCTTTGAGACTCGACCCTTCTGAGAGTGCAATCGCCAAAACCAGTTGAAAGTCGCCGGAGAAGCTCCGGCTGCCGCAGCCGACAGATCTGCTCGAACGAAGAAGCTGAAGCAGTGGCTTGGCTTTGGGACTGCTGTTGTCTTCAACCTCACCCACTAAGGTTTTGGACCGAAAAGCCCGAAAACCCGACACTAAACATAACGGGTCGGGCTCCTGTCGGTTCTCACATCTTAAATAGACCGAACCGGCCCGGACCGATTACTTCGGGCTCGGTCTCGGTTCTGGCAAAATCCGGGCCCGGCCCGACCCGAGCCCAGGCCTAGTTTCCTTAGTATGATTATCTCATTTATAGATATAAAATTCTGAGCTACTGTGTCTTAGCTTATGATTGCAACTGCATTACATACAAAATTTGTTAAAAAACACTATTACATACGAAATTTGCAGGAAAAAAACATGCAAACCCGCAGCATCGCGCGGGGGCAATTCCTAGTAACAGATAATACTCCTAGTACAGGCATGATCTAGAAGCATACATGTCAGCTTGCTAAGAAACAAAATGAAAAAAAAAAATAAAACTCAAAAAGTATCATCATAAAAGATTAGTAATAGTGTAGATTAGCAGCAGCGGCGGATCTAGAAGTTTTTCTCAGGTAAGGCAAGATAAATAATAGATTTCTTTTCAATTGATTTTCAAAGAATTTTTTTATATATTTTAATTAGAGTTATAAACTCTTAAATATGTTTACTCGACTCCTTCTTGTGCTCTGCTTTACTCGACCCTGTTATATACTGCCCCCTCTCTTCTTCATAATAGATTAATAGATAGTCCCCTCAAAAAATAATTCTGAGCAAACTTATTATGATCCCATTCCTCAGGACAGTGCTGGTTGCATAATCATAAGATTCATAACCCTGGCCATAACACTTCAACTTTTCTATGCAAACATTCCAGTTAGTACGTTTGTGGTTTTAATATGTTAAGAAGAAAAAACAGGTTTTTTTTTTTTTTTTTTTTTAAGTCTCGTACTTTTTTTCGTCCTCCTAAACTCTCTCTAGCCCTAGAGCTGCGAGAGAGCACATACACCACCAGGTAGCTCCATGTCCGGCGGCGGTCATGGATAGCGCTGGCTTCGGCCGCGTTGTCTTTGTGATTGCTGCCGGATAGGCCCTTCAATGCCTGGGGATGAGGTCGGGAGAGAAGATGGTTGTGATCTGTGGATTGGCAGGTTGGTTTTGACGGCAGGCGTGGGCGGTTTTCTGGGCGTCCGTGGTGGTTTGCTGTGCAGGGACAGAGCGATCCAGCTTTTGCGTGATCCGTGGGCGTCTGGCGATGGTGCAGCGAGTGGGGCTCGGGGCTGGGCGCTGCACGGCAGAAGCTCGGGGTTCGAGGCGGTGCTGGCTTGTGGCGGAGCTTGATAGCCGGGCTCGGGGCGAGGCTGGCGGGACTCGGGGCGCGACTGGCCGTGGCGTGGCTGATTCAGGACGGGGCTCGAGGGCGGCGCTGCACAGCCTTCTGTAGGCGTGGAGGAAAAAATGGTATGGGTTTGGTCAACCCTAGCTTGCTGGGCCATAGATTGGGCCTCTTCTCTTTGGGGCTGCCCTATTGGGCCTTCTATTTAGGCTGGGGTTTTTTTAGCCCTAAGCCCAACTCTAGGATAGTAATTGTATTACTTTCAATAAGTCCCTAATTTTTTTAGGGAGCTACGCACTTTTGTGCTTCTAGCGAATCTTTCAGAGTAGTACCAATGGAAGATTCATGCTATTTCGATGTATTTAATGTCAAATGAGTGACCTAGTTCTATGTACCACTGTGGGTACTAACACATCTTCTTGTCTGTCTATAGATGGCAGTGGAAGGGTATGTAAATGTCATTCTGGCTTTCGATCAATATATTGGCTACTGCCTTCTTCTTTCAAAAAAAAAGAAGAAAAAACAGGTTTTTATGAAACATGAGTAATAATGTAACGTAAATATTTGAAAAAAATAACAATAATGTAACGTAAATAAGCCTAGACGTTTCATAAATTGAACACATCTGGAATTTATAATAATGAAATTTGTGATGTTTCTCTTGGCAATTTGAATTTCATAACAAACAGTGCAGAAAAGGAGCCAGCTACACCCATCAAAGATGAAAAGCTTCACTACTACTTTACATTGGTCAAGGTTAAGCTGAAATCCAAGAGTTTGGTAGCTAAATCTGCTCTTTTGCTTGAGAGCTCGGCTTGGCAACATTACAGTCCACAAAGTATTCGCCACTTACTCCCTTGACTTATAGATTCAGTGCCACAAAGCATGTGGTTGCCGCTCCCTGCACAGTTATGTGTTGAGAATATATACATCCCACATGGGAAAAATGGAACATTGTCTATGGTTTTATAAGGGTTTGGGTCACTCATCCATTGCCAATTGGTTTTGGATGTAAACCTCAGATTACTTTATCACCATGTTAAAAATTAAGCGGAAAATTTGAGCAAACAAACACACACACGGCGGACGATTCTGTATACACAATACATTACCTGGGGAATAGACTTAGTGATAAATGCATGCAACACCTTCATAACAGCTGTGTTAAGAAAAATACAGAAGGTGAGTGGATCAGTGATAAATGCACGCAACATCTTCATAACAGTTGTGTCAAGAAAAATACATTACCTGGGGAATAGACAGTGATAAATGCACGCAACACCTTCATAACAGCCTTTTTTGATGTATAAATTGGATTTGGCATTTTGGGTTGTTATGAAATGGTGGCTTAATTAAAGCAAAACACTTTGACCCCATGATGCACTTTCTCTTGGTTGTAATTAGCTTGCAATTGCTTGGTTTGTCTCTTAGTAGGACCATTGCAATCTTTCAAGTTTAAAAAAGCTCTCTGATGTGTAAAGATAATGTTAAAAGTTTGAGAGAAAAATTCAGTCACCGTCCCCAAACTATGCTGCCAAGGCCAATTTGATACCCGAACTCTCAAAAGTACCAATGTGATACCCAAACACGTATTTTGACATCAAGGTGATACTTCCGTCAAAAATTCCTAACGGGCCGTATGTTTGCTGACGTGGCAAGCACGTGGGGTCCTATGTGATATTTTTATCAAGGGCAGAATAGTCTTTTACTACTAACTATTTAAAAAAAAAAAAAAAAATGAAGCACAGAGCTCCATCTCCTCCCCCCCCCCACTCGGTTCTGGTTTTCGGGTTTCTGGGTTTTTATGGCTTTGGAGGCTATCAGTCTCTCTCTCTCTCTCTCCTTCTCTCGACCCCCGTATCCTCTCTCTCACCAACTTCATCCTTGATTTCTTCACTATCCACCATGCCTCCATATCCATAGTACCTATTGGTACTCCTCCACAACCAACCGATCCGGACACCAACATCGACGACGACGATGCCGCCGCAGCCATCGATTTCGAAGATGATAAGGATCACCATCCCCAAAACGACGCCGTTGTTTTCCCACTCGCAACTGCTCCCTAATGGCGAATTGTGAACTAGGGGCAGAGGGGAGTGTAGTCACTCAGATTAAACGACGACGTCGAGGGTTATGAGCGGCTGCTGGCGGAGGTGGCGGAAGTGGTCGAGCGGTCTTGATGGTGGTGGTGGCCATGCGTTCATCGACGGCTTGGGTAAAGATTAGATTTTTTTTTTTTTTTTGTTTTTTGTGGTAAATTCTGGGTGTGTGATATTGAGGATGGTTGATGTTATGGTTATTGGGTTTGTGATTGTGATTGGTGTGTTCACATTGAAGAGAAGCAGAATGGCTAGCTTGTGGAGGGAGGACCAGCCGCCGGGAGGCTCGGAGAAGGCAGCGGAGACAAGATCGGAGACCACGAAGCAATGTTCTAATTGATCTGTCTGGGCTTTTACTTTATGGGTTTTCAATCAATCTCTCTCATGAACATCTCCATTACTTTCTGGGTTTTCAATCGAAGAACCTCAAACTCTTGGTTGCTCTCTTCCTCAAGCAGCAAAGCAGAAATTCTTGGTTATTTTCTGGTTAGATTTCTGATTCTTCAAGGTTAAAGTCTCTCTCTGAAACTCTTGATGAGTTACTGTGTTGAAATTGGAAGTATGTAGCTTCATACTATGCCTCAATTTATATTTAGGGATCAGATTTTAAAATGGCTTTGCTTTTGATTCGAGTCATGCAAAAATCATGTATGTAATCTAGCCGAAATTATTTTTGTTTATGTTGTTTGTATGGAAATTGAATTGCAAAGGTTATGGGGTGAGGCAAGAGGCTGCGGTGGCATACGGTTCTCTTTGTGCTGTGGTTTGTTCAATTCCTATAACTTCAAATGGAAGACAGAACCATGTTATGCTTGGGAGCTTGGTTGACCAGTTCATTGGTTGGGCGCTGCCGTTGCTTAGCAATTTCACCGTGATTAGATTGATCGAGCTATCAAATTGTATTGGCTTGTATTGTACTATTGTATGATTAAAATCATTAAATTGGGGTGGGTGGCTGGTGGTTGATGACGTTGTCAAGTAAGTAAGGAAATGTGGTGGCGGAGTTTGCAGCGGAAGTTGCGGCGGTTTGGCTAGAGGAAAATCCCAAAAGAAGAAGAAGAAGAGAAATGTTAATGCTCAAAGTCTGGCGGTAGCCAAACCTCCGTTTAACGCGGGTCCGGCGGGCGGACCGTTACTCTGTATACCTGGTAATTCCTGCTAGCTGCCAAGTGAAAGACAGGGCGTCAGAGGGAGACCGCGTTGGGCGGTCTTCACTTCTCCGATGCCTAAGTCAGTTGATATATAGACAGCACAGTAATAAATGAGAGTTAATGCGTAATTTAATGAAGGGAGAAGAGAGGACCTTTTATAGGTGAGGAGAGGTCTGATCTTCTCCTTGTTTTCGATGTGGGACTGAAGTGCTTCAGTTCCCAGTTTCAGTAGCTTCTGATGCCGTCTTGGCAGAGTGCGTGGCGGCGCGTCAGCGGTGATCCTGGGGAACGCTTGTGCTCAGGCCGTGGCCCGCCTGGCTGCCTATCTGTGGGTTACTCCTTTGACGATAGTTGGTACCTCTGGCGGTACGATGAGTGTGTCTGATTATAGCTAATTATGCTTTGCAACGTACATGTAGGTACAAGTCCCCCAAGTCCCCAGTCAAGGAGGGCAATCTTGGTTGGGGAGTTGATCGGCGGTATGAAGCGTTTTCTTCCGCTAGACTTTTGCAAAAGCATAATTAGCGTCAGTGCGTTGTCAACCATGGATATTACTGAGCAAACGCTTTATACCCTTTCGGGTGGGCCCCTGCTAGGCCCCCCAGGGAGTCCCTCACTCCCCGGCTAAGATGGACCTCCGGATGGTCGCAAAATTTGTTTGGTGAGGGGGAGCTGCACGGAGCAGAGGGTGTTGGGTAGCGAACCCAATCTTTAGGACCCGAGTGACGGGGGTCAACGTACCTGATCAGGGTCGTCGTAGACTGTTGACTAGTCCCCGTGTCCCGTAGGGACAATCTGACTGTAATGTCGCGTGGCGGTCATTTGTCAGAATGAGGCGTGGCCTCGGGATCCGCCGCTGGCGTGAGTCCCCCCGCTGGTTCACAGCAGTAAACAGCGTCCAGTGGACGTGCTTGGCGTTAATTTATTGAGCTGTACCGCGCTGAACAAAGTACGCGACTTGCCAGATAAAAGAGGTTTCCGCTAGAGGTGTGTAGCGGAAGGTGCCCCGTTTGTATGATGACAAGGGAGAAGTTCCGCGGTTGGGAGACTTCGTGAATAACAGCTAGTGAAAAAGTTCCGCTGGCGGGGTTCCGCCCAGCGGAGATGGTCACTAGGAGAGGACAAGTGAGAAGTTCCGCTGGCGGGGTTTCGCTTAGCGGAGACTCACTTGGAGAAGACAAGTGAGAAGTTCCGCTGGCGGGGTTTCGCTCAGCGGAGACTTACTTGGGGAAGACGAGAAGTTCCGCTGGCGGGGTTTCGCTCAGCGGAGACTCACTTGGAGAAGACAAGCGAGAAGTTCCGCTGGCGGGGTTTCGCTCAGCGGAGACTCACTTGGGGAAGACGAGAAGTTCCGCTGGCGGGGTTTCGCTCAGCGGAGACTCACTTGGAGAAGACAAGCGAGAAGTTCCGCTGGCGGGGTTTCGCTCAGCGGAGACTCACTTGGGGAAGACGAGAAGTTCCGCTGGCGGGGTTCCGCTCAGCGGAGACTCACTTGGAGAAGACAAGCGAGAAGTTCCGCTGGCGGGGTTTCGCTCAGCGGAGACTCGCTTGGAGAAGGGCGTACCCTGGATTGCTTTCGTGATACGCCTTGACACGTGGCAACGTACTAGAGGGTTAGCGTGTGGAGACGCGTCTCCTCAGTCCGGCCGTCTTCTCGTCATTAATGCGAGTAATGATGGAATTCGTAACCGAGGCGACGCCTTGGTTAACCCGGAGGGTTAGTGCGGACGGGGGACACGTGTACGGCTGGGGTGTGATGTCGTTTTCTAGCGGACGGCCCAAAAGCCTCTGACGTTGACATAAAAGGGGGGGAACGTATTGAGAAGGGGGATCAGAAAATCCATTCGAACTGTTTGTCGTCTTCAAGCTCTGCCCAGCCGAGATTTGCGGAGAGTGCCGTGCGTTGGTGGAGTTCTTGTGGTCGGAGAGACGAAAATTCCCGTCGTCGGGGCACAGCGAGTACCAGCACGCCAGAGAGTTCACGACTGAGGTGAGTGTTCTGGTTATCCTTCTCTTTGGTTTCATGTTTTTGTCGATTTATGGGATTGGTGTTTGTGTCTGGTATTGGTGTTTGAACTGGGTTTCTTGATGTTCGTCGGGGGTGTAAGATGAATTTTGAGGGTAGGGGACGGTGTTTAACAGAGAGTTGTCAGTTAGGGTTTTGCTAGATGGTTGAATCTGGGTTGAGGGGGGTTTGTTCATATTTTGGTATTTTCTGGGTAGCTGTTCGTGGTGTTTCTGTTCTATACCTGATATAGGGATAGGTTAGATCCTTCTGTGGGCTAACTGATTTGGGTTTTAGGGTTTTGGGATGGCCAACGTCGTAGAGATCTCGAGCAGTGAGGACTCCGGGTCTGACGTGTCAATCAGTGAGGCGGATAGGGTTTTTATTGACTCGTTGCGTCCGTCTGCCCGTGCAGGAACCTCACTGCCAGAGCCGTTAGACATCGAGCCGCTGCAAACCATACCCTGGGAAGTTGTCATGGGCCGTACGTCGCGTCCGGAGAGTTCTAGGGCAGGTGAGGAGGCTGCTGCGCGGGAGAGTGAGGAGCGGCGAGCAAGTAATAGTGCCGCCAGTGGTTCCGCCGGCGCATGTGGGAGATCGGCGAACTGCTGGCATTTGTGGCAAGATCTTGACACTTGCCGGGCGTCCTCACCAAGCGTAGGCCAAAAGTAGCCCTGTCGCATTGTACGATTGGCCAGGGATCTGGCCCCCGAGTGGTTTCCGCACTCCCCGCCGTGAATTCCTGCCAGCACGAGCTTTCCTTCCTCCGGGGTCAAACAGCGGAGGTTGGGGTGAGTGAACCCCTGGCGGTAAAGTTTGCCATTCTGGATATTGTAGCGGGTTGCTCTTCGCTGAATTTGGCGTGCCTTGACCTTATCCTCTGGTAGTGTGCCGCTGCGCTTGTATGCAGTGATTTCGTCCATCCAGCTGGGGTTGATTTCAATGTTGAAGATCTCTGCCAGGGTCTTCGTGATGCTTGGCTTGTCCAGGCATTCCACCTTTGTGTCCGCTGGACTTTGATGTGGTTGGGCGGTTGCCAGTCTTGCCAGGGAATCAGCCTTGGCGTTCTTTTCCCTGGGGATTTGTGTGATGGTGTGAAAGTTGAACTTTTTGAGCAACGTTTTGACATATCCCAAGTATGCCGCCAGCTGCTGGTCCTTTGCCTGGAAGCTGTCGTTGACCTGGTTAACGACTAATTGAGAGTCGCTGAATATGTTGACGCTGTCAGCCCCCGAGTCAATGGCGAGAAGTAGACCGGCGATCAGTGCCTCGTACTCCGCCACATTGTTTGAAGCTTTGAAGTTGAATTTCAACGCGTACTCCGCGTTCAGTCCCCCGGGTCCTGTTAGGATGACTCCGGCGCCGCTGTCCCTGGTGCTGGCGGATCCGTCCACATGTAGGTTCCAATCTGACTGGAGGGGACTCGCCTCCCCGACGGTTACCACTTCCGCTCCAGGTACCATCTCTATACCGGGTTCAGGCTGACGTTCGGTGAGTTCAGCGATGAAGTCCGCCACTGCCTGGCCCTTTATGGCGGTTCTTGGTTTGTATTCTATGTCGAACTCGCTGAGCTCGATGGCCCACTTGCTGAGGCGCCCCGAGTGTTCAGGGTTCTGCATTACCTGTCTCAGCAGTTGATTTGTTAACACATGGATTGTGTGGGCCTGGAAGTACTGGCGGAGGCGCCTGGCGGCAACGATAAGTGCAAGGGCCAGTTGCTCCAAGGGGGGATACCTTGTTTCTGCTCCGTTCATGCCTCTGCCGGCGTAGAACACCGGGAGCTTATCCTGGCCTTCCCTTCTAACAATTGCGCAACTTACCGCTGATGCAGATACCGCTAGATATATGAATAGGGTTTCTCCTTGGACAGGGACGGAGAGGAGAGGGACTGCCGCCAGATATTCCTTCAGGCCCTGGAACGCCGCCTGACATTCCGGATTCCAGTCGATGACCTTCTTGTGCGTTGTTTTGAGGAGTTTGAAGAATGGGGCACACTTGTCAGTGAGTCGAGAGATGAATCGAGAAAGGGCGGTTAACTTGCCCTGGAGGCACTGGACGTGCTTCTTGTATTCTGGGTCCGCCAGGTCAAGGATGGCCTGGACCTTGTCTGGGTTAGCCTCGATGCCCCGCTCGCTGACAATGTATCCCAGGAATTTGCTAGCGGTGACTGCAAAGAAACATTTTTCCTGGTTGAGGCGCATGCCGTAGGCCAGGAGAATGGTTACTATGATCCTGAGGTTTGCCACATGTCCGCCGGCCTTTATGCTCTTAACTAGCATGTCGTCCACGTAGACCTCGATGATTTTTCCCAGATGCTCCGCGAACATGGCGTTCATCAACCGCTGGTAAGTGGAACCGGCGTTCTTCAGACCGAAAGGCATGACATTGTAGCAGTAGAGGCCTTTGTCGGTGGTGAAGGTTGTGCATTCCTGGTCGCTGTGGTGCATTTTGATCTGATTGTATCCGGAGAAAGCGTCCATCATGCTGAGGAGCTCATGTCCGGCGGTGGAATCGACCAGCTGATCGATACGGGGTAGCGGGAAACTATCCTTTGGGCACGCCTTGTTGAGGTTTTTGAAGTCAACACACATCCGCCACTTGCCGCTGGGCTTTTTGACCATCACCAAATTTGAGATCCACTGGGGATAGACGACTTGGCGGATGAATCCAATGCCCTGGAGTTTGGCGACCTCTTCTCCGATTGCCCGGTATTTTTCTTCATCGAAGGCCCTCCGCTTCTGCTTGATGGGATAAAAAGAGGGTTTGATGGTCAGTTTATGAGTGATAATCTCAGGGGAGATACCCGGCATGTCCGCGTAGGACCATGCAAAGACGGAGGCGTTATGACGTAGGAATTGAATGAGTTCTGCCTCTACTTCTGGATCTAGTTGGGCGCCTATGCGGACTGTCCGCTCAGGGTGTTCGTCCGAGATGCATACAACTTTCAAGGATGTGTCTGGGTTGACCGGCTCCTTCCTCACATACTTCTCCTCCTCATCCCTAGGGTCCTCGAAGATATTTGGTGGCGGTGCCTGGTTTCCCACCGTTAGGACATCATGGCGGCGTGTTGACCGTGCCACAGTCGTTGAATAACACTCGTGTGCCAACTGCTGGCTTCCCCTCACACTGCCTGTGCCGTTAGGCGTGGGGAACTTCAGGAGAAGCATGTACTCGGCGATAATGCACTTAAGCTTGTTGAGCGCCGGTCGTCCGAGGATGGCATTATATGAGCTGAGACAATCAACGATTATAAATTCTGTATGTACCTCCGCCATACACGGATTAGTGCCCATAGTCAACCGCATGTAGTCAGAACCGAGTGGTTGTGTGACGTCACCAGAGAAGCTGAGCAGTGGCTCATGATCCTGGAGCAACTTGTTATTCCGCTTGAGATGGCTGTAACAACCGCTGAAGATGACGTTGACAGCGGACCCGCTATCTACCAATATTCTCCCCACTGAGAACCTACCAAGAATGGCGTCGACCAAGAAGGGGTCATCATGTGGTAGGTGCACCCCGCGCTCTTCCTCCTCAGAGAATGTGATAGGTTCCCAACCAACCTTTGGGACCTTGGCGGATCTCTCGTAACGGATATTGCAGACTTCCTTTGGATGATTAACGCGTGCGTAACGCTTTCTGGCTCTGTGAGACAAGCCCGTGATTGGAGCACCGCCGTCGATTGTGTTAATGCGGCCCAACGTCTCTACGTTGGCGATCACTGGTGGTGGTTGGCGCACCTTGAACTGTTCCATCTTGCCTTCACGGTACAAGGTCTCAATTGCCGTCTTGAGTGCGTTGCAGCTGTTGGTATTGTGGCCGCTGTCCTCGTGGTATTTGCACCATCTGCCGGTGTTTTTGGGTTTGCCCGTCTTTGGGTATTTTGCTGGAGGAGGTGGCGGGATTTGATCCTTGCACTGATTGTATATTTCCTCGTACGAGGTTGTGAGGACCGTGAACACTGCATACCGCTGAGAAGACTCCGTTTGCTTGTTGCGGTTATCTTCCTGGGTTGGGCGGTTGCCCTTGTGGTATTGATCCTTCTGCCGCTTGTTCTGGTAGTGGCCCTGTGGCCATTCCCTCTTCTTGTCAGTTGGTGATGCGGCAGGTGCTTTGTTAACGGTCTCATGCTGACTGGAGGTGGGCTGTGTTGCCTTTGCTGGCGTTGCCGGTGGCGGTGGGACTTCTCCATATGTAATGAATTCTGCCTGGGCGTGAATGACCGCCTCACTCATGATATGGTCATATGCCGCATTTGGATGATTATAGTTGAGGTGATAGAGGAATGGTCCCTTGAGGAGTCCTTGCTTGAAGGCCGCCGATGCCATCGATTTGTCCAGATCGCGGCAATGAGATGCCGCCGCTCGCCACCTTGTGACGAATGCCTTGAGTGACTCATTCTCTCCCTGTTTGACGCTGAACAGCTGACTCGTGTTATGATGTCCGGCGGACAGTAAGATGAACCGGGAGAGGAAGGTATGTGACAGTGCGTTGAATGAGTCGATGGATCCTGGCGGACATTCGAAGAACCAATTCATTGCCTCTCCGTCCAATGTTTCGCTGAACAAGTGGCACAGAGTGGGGTCGTCAAATCCCTTATTGTTGGTGACCTTCTTGAAGGTGTCCATGTGGACGAAGGGGTCGGTTGCACCGCTGTAGTGCGACATCTTTGGAGTTTTTGCGTACGCAGGCCTGATAGCTTGTAGGATTTCAGCGGTGAAGGGTCCCGGTCTGGACGTGAAAAGTGGACTTTGAGTTGACGGCGCGGCGCCCGACTCCGCCCGGACCAGCCTTTGTTCCAACTGCTGCATCCTCTCCAGAATCTGGGCTGTTGCGTCGCCGGCGGGTCCGGCATATGTACTCCGCTGGGTCTGCCTATGCCTTGGCGCAGGCAGACCACCCTCAGTTCTTGCCCTAATTTCCGAGCGGTTGGTGCGTGGTACCGACTCTGCTTCCTGCTCCAACATGAGTTGGGGAATGGGCGGTGGTCCCATCCCTAGTAGTTCAGGGGGGTCCAGCGGGACCTGCATCTGTACAACCGGTTCCGGTCCCAATGTACCAGCGTTGGGATGACTACGCCTTGTACTATGCGAATGCTCGCTCTGTACCGGGTTGGCGGTTCTTTCTAACGTCCTTTTCAGGTCATCAAAACGTGACATCAGCGCAGCCACCTGCTTTTGGGCCTCGGTCTTCTCTCTGCGCTCCTCTTCACGTTCTCTGTTTGCCTTGTGAAGGTCTGCCAGTGCCAACTCGTACATGGCGGCGAGGTCCTGGCCTGGTGGGCGGCTGCTGCCTGGATCCGTCTCACCGCCGGGGTTGGTTGGGGTGTTGAATAGTGCGCGGTTAACACCTACCGCTGGATTGGATGGTTGGGGGATGGCGGACTGGTCTGCCTGCTCATGGGCGTTTCCCCCGCTACCGCTAGTCATGGTAGTTGTGATGGGGTGACCTTTTGTTCAAGGGTTCCCACAGACGGCGCCAATGTTAATGCTCAAAGTCTGGCGGTAGCCAAACCTCCGTTTAACGCGGGTCCGGCGGGCGGACCGTTACTCTGTATACCTGGTAATTCCTGCTAGCTGCCAAGTGAAAGACAGGGCGTCAGAGGGAGACCGCGTTGGGCGGTCTTCACTTCTCCGATGCCTAAGTCAGTTGATATATAGACAGCACAGTAATAAATGAGAGTTAATGCGTAATTTAATGAAGGGAGAAGAGAGGACCTTTTATAGGTGAGGAGAGGTCTGATCTTCTCCTTGTTTTCGATGTGGGACTGAAGTGCTTCAGTTCCCAGTTTCAGTAGCTTCTGATGCCGTCTTGGCAGAGTGCGTGGCGGCGCGTCAGCGGTGATCCTGGGGAACGCTTGTGCTCAGGCCGTGGCCCGCCTGGCTGCCTATCTGTGGGTTACTCCTTTGACGATAGTTGGTACCTCTGGCGGTACGATGAGTGTGTCTGATTATAGCTAATTATGCTTTGCAACGTACATGTAGGTACAAGAAAGAAGAAAAAGAAATGAAAAGAAGAAGAAGAAGAAGAAGAAGAAGAAGAAGAAGAAGAAGAAGAAGAAGAGAAAGAAGAAAAAGAAATGAAAAGAAAAAAAATGAATTAAAAAAGGGTAAATTGGTCATTTTACTTTTTTTGGGGGGCCCACGTGCTTGCCACGCCAGCAAACAGACGGCCCCGTTAGGAATTTTTGACGGAAGTATCACCTTGATGTCAAAATACGTGTTTGGGTATCACATTGATACTTTTAAGAGTTCGAGTATCAAATTGGCCTTGGCAGCATAGTTTGGGGACGGTGACTGAATTTTTCTCAAAGTTTGAAGATTAATTAAAATAGACTTAGTGATAAATGCACGTTACACCTTCATAACAGCTGTGTCAAGAGAAATACAGAAGGTGAGTGGATCAGTAGAAAACCAGACATGAGGAATAGACTTAGTGATAAATGCACGCAACACCTTCATAACAGCTGTGTCAAGAGAAATACAGAAGGTGAGTGGATCAGTAGAAAACCAGACAAATGAGGAATAGACGTAGTGATAAATGCACGCAACACCTTCATAACAGCTGTGTCAAGAAAAATACAGAAGGTGAGTGGATAAGTAGAAAACCAGACAAATGAGGAATAGACTTAGTGATAAATGCACGCAACACCTTCATAGCAGCTGTGTAAAGAAAAACATAGAAGGTAAGTAGATCAGTAGAAAACCAGACAAATCATTCACTGTTAAGAACCCCGATTATCATGAGAATACGAAAGGTGATCAATATTGTAGATGTTGAAGAATATTTGACTTTAGTGTGCCTTGTCAAATTAGGATTACTTTCTATAGTTGTAATAGGAGAGAATGTTATAGATTCCTAGTTCTAGTTAGAATAGGAATCCTTGCACTCCTAGATTATGTACTTGTAATCTCTCTACATCTCTCTTGCATCATACATTCTTAAACACGTTATCAACACGAGTCCTAACCCTGAAACCAAAAAAGCCAAAAACCCAAGAAAAATCTCGCCCTGCTAGCCTCGCTACCACCTGCAGCCCGGATGTGCGTCCCTCCTACCCCACACTAGTCTCGCATGCCCCTGCAGCCCCGCACTCCCCTGTGTCTCGTATTGTAGCCTCGCTGCTAGCCTCACCAACTAGCCTCGCTAGCCTTCGCTTACGAGCCCCTGCGCTGGCCTCCACCCCCGACCTCGCTTTTACGTCGCTAGAGTTGCCTAAGCCTTTGACCTCGCCTCCACCTGCTAGCCTCGCCTCACCGCCATTGCTAACCTCGCCTAAGCCCGCTGTTAGCCTCACTTCAAATACACGCCTGCATCAACACGCGCGTGTTCAAGCTCCAAAACAAACAAGTAAGTTTTAAAATTAAAGTTCTCGGGCTTTCTGTACTTTAATTTTATTTTCTTTTCTTGGGGACTTCCAAATCTCTTCTCCTTCATCCCACCTTTCTTGTAACGTGGTTTTGATTCATAACAGCGGAACCGTGGGGAGTTCACGCTATATACGAACTAAGAGTGTTCGTAAACATTGATATTGACCTTACAAACATCATTATTTTGGTCTAATCCAAAACTTCTTGGAAATCAATTTCTTAGTAGCATAGAAGCTCGGAAATCTTATATCAGTTATCGTGGAAGTTTTTACTCTGATACTAATTTTTTCTCCTTTTCTTTTTCAGGATGTCGAATGACAACGAACAAAAGCTCGACTTTCCTAAGCTTGACTCTTCAGACAATGGTTACCATAGTTGGGTAACTGATATTGGGAGCCATCTTACTGCAAAAGAGATCTTGCCCATAATTCAGGCTCCGAATCCTGGAGTCATATTTGAGCCAACAGCTACTAGAAAGGCTTAAGCTCTCATCTTGATGCAACGACACATGGATGAATCACTCTGATATTAGTACATGTCGATCAACGATCCAAGAGCTCTATGGGTTGCGCTAGAAGAGCGTTTTGGAAATATTCAAGATTTCTTCCTCCCTGACTTGAAGGTGAAGTGGAATGATCTTCGATTCTCTGACTTCAAGTCTGTTTCTGAATACAATTCAGAGGCTCTACGCATCAAATCTATGATGGATTTCTGTGGAGTAAATCTCTAAGAAGAATAGCTAATTGAGAGAACTCTCTCTACCTTCCCCGTCTTAGCACTCTTCATATCAAAGCAATACAGCGGTGAGTACAATGCTGTGTGGATCACGAGGTTTCATCAGCTAATCAATGTTATGTCTGTAGCTGAGAAACATGATAATATCATCATGAAGAATTATAATTGAAGGCCCGTTGGAACTAAGAACATCTAAGAGGCGAATTCTAATGCACCCAAAGGAGGACGTAAGGAGCGAAACCTTAAAGTTAAGGGACAACAAAATGGACGTGTGGGTCCATATGACCGCCCTAAAAAAGAAAGTAACCGCTAAACTGAAGAGCGGACACGTGGCAACATAATCCAACATAGGAGAGGAGGGCGTGGCCCTACTGGCCGTGGTGGTGGCGTCGATCCCCCTAGGGGATGCTAACAACGTGCACAAGTTGCACCTTAATTAAAGGGTGGCAACCATAATGACATTTGTCATAGATGTGGATCAAGTGAGCATTGGTTCAAATAATGCACTGCAAGCAACAAGTTAGTTGCACAATACAAGGAAGTATAGAGACTTGAAAGAGCAAAAAGCCTATGTCGCAGCTGAAGGAGAAGATGGAGATGACAATGACGTCAATCTCACAATAGCATACTTCAAATCTGGCGAAGACATGCACATGGATGCCGCAGATTTTGTTTAGATAGTCTTTTATTTTCCAAGAATTTATGTAATGACAATTATGCCTTAAATCAATAAATGACAATTGTTTTAACTCTTTTCCGACTAGGCTCATCCAATTAATTGTGATGTCTAGGAAATGTTTAATCTGAGCGAAAAGTTTTACAAGAGAGCATAGCTCCACCAAAATCTCGCCTTACCTTACCTGGTCACAACCAAATTAGAGTTAACGAAAAGATTAAGTAATTACAATTTATCTAAGTTTGATTTTAGGATTAAATTCAGTTTACCCCCATGAGGTTTGGGGGTAACTTCATTTCAGTCCCTGTCCTTTCAATTTAATCAGTTTGCCTCTTAAGATCGAGGTCACAATGGGTTCGAGTCACCATGGGGGTAAAAGTGAAATCCTTTGATCCTCTCTAGAAATTAAAAAAAAAAAAAATCAGTTTGCCTCCTGAGCTTTCCAATTTCAATCCGCCGTGTCCAATGTCTCAGGCTCCATCCAAATTTGACGTTAAGTCCAACTTTTAGGGCTAAAACAGTCATTTTAAGACAGAAAAAAAATTTAAGAAAAAAAAATCATTTCTTCTTCTTCCTCAGATCCTCGTCTTCTTCTCTCTCTCTCTCTCTCTCTCATCTCCGATGGGCAGCTCCAAAGAGCCACCCCCTTCCACTCCACTCTACCCGACCCGTCTCCTCTTCTCTCCCCAATTTACCTTTCCACGTACTCCATCTCCCGCCCGGTCAAATTGTCGCGATCCCGATTTTCGATTCCTTTGTCACCCCTGGCTACTTCTCCAAGTCGGCGCCATCTTTCTACAAAAACCGACAAGTGAACATCAGTTTTTGATCCGGACACATATGACCCACCATTTGCTTCTTCCTCAGCGCCAAAGTCAAAGCCTCAGCCGAAAATTTTACTAAAAAGGAGAGGCTAACGGCGATGAAGACGGTTTGGTTACAGATGCAATTGCAGAGCAACAGAATCGGAGCCAGGAGAGTAAAAGAGCCAAGAAATTCGACCAACCCGGATTCCGGAGCCTCGGCTACCGAAACCGATCTGGGGAAGTTCGGGCTATACTACGACGACAGAGTAGGGTTGGGTAAAAGAGCAGTGGAGGTTACCGGGAGGCAGATTCGCTGTGGGGAGGTTCACCGGAGGTAGAAGAGCGGCAGATGTTCACTGATGTAAGCTTTTTCTTATCTGGGTCTCTGATTTTGATTATGATTCTGGTATAAAACTCTGAATTCTTCCATATCTTGATCAAAGATAGGATTTTTGTTATCTAGGCATGTGGGTGTAGTTGTGGTTATTACAAACTGCTATGTCAAAGTTTAGGGATTTTTCGTTTGCAGATTTTGGGTATTGGTGGAATGCCTACATGATGAAGTTAGGGTATTGGAGTTGCCCATCGGAGCTCAGAGAGAGAAGGTGGTAGGCAGGTATGGATTTGTGCAGGGTAGTAGAAGATTAGGATGTAAGGGGGGCGGTGATTTTGGTTGCCGGAGATCGAAGAAGAAGAAGAGGAAGATGAGATTGATTTCTAAGCCGGGGATACAAGCGTAATTTTGCCCTCAAGCTTGGGTCCACGTCAGCAGTTAATGTCCAATTTGGACGGAACTTGAGACATTGGACACGGTAGATTGAAATTGGAAAACTCAGGGGGAAACTGATTAAATTGAGAGTACAGGGACTGAAATAAAGTTACCCCCAAACCTCAGGGGGTAAACTGAATTTAATCCTTGATTTTATTATTTTGGATTAGATTTTGGTCAAGAAACTGTGATGTAATCATTGGCTACTATTAATAAAGTATTGATTCATTTTAGGGAAATTCGTCCAAACAGTGTCTGAACTTTTCCAGACTATTAATTTTCATACCTATACTTTGAAAAATGTCATAATGGTACCTGAAGTTTTGGCCCCGACCTAATTTCTGTACCTAGCAACAGTAAAGTCGTCAAGGGTGTTAAATTTTGAGGGGTAAATCTGGAACTTCAGGTATTCTCAAGGGAAAATCTTCTAAACAGTGTCTGAACTTTTCCAGACTATTAATTTTCATACCTATACTTTGAAAAATATCAAAATGGTACCTGACGATTTAAGCCTGACCCAATATTCATACCTAGGAACAGTAAAACGGTTGACTCCGTTGAACAGTACCAGAAAAGTATGCCAATAACTACCATGCCCAATACGAGATTCAAATACCAATATCAACATGGTATACCTAGATCTAAATATTCATATACCCGTATCCAGAAGAACTCAGGAAGATACGCGTACGATGCCAGACCACCGCCAACAGCCGTGCTCAGACCCATACTTGATCGGAACCCGACCTTCATCTACATCGACGACCTGAATTCGGAATCGTCCTCCGACACCCCAGAACCTGACTTAGGGTCCCGCGTCAAGGCTTTCTAGCAGATTGCCCAAACTACGACATCCCGTTTTGACAGAGATCGGAATCGCTTCGCCATTCCATTTCCGACAGAGATCGGACCCAGACTTGACCCAAAGTGGAATTACCAAAATTTCAGATTCCTTTGTTATTAGACTCGTCGGATTCCAACCTAAAGCATTGAAATTTCCTTGTGCATCCACCCAAATAATCTCCATGATTCCAATTATCTGGTGAACTAGGCTTAAAACCAAGCAAACACTTGCAAACCAAACCATTTTTGCTGTTATAGCTACCAAAATTTCCACATGCATCTACCTAATCACGACTTTTCTTTCCTTCTTCTCTGTTGTCTTCTCCCAAACCCATCAAAAAAAGAAAAATTGAAATTGATTTCAGCTGCAAATAATTGAATTTGATTTTTTGGATTGTGGGTTTTGGGATTTTTGATTGAAATCGAAGCAGAGAAGATGCTGGAGAAGATCGCGTTGCCGGCGAAGCCATCACTGAGAGGGAATAATTGGGTGGTTGACGCCTCACATTGTGGATTCGATCTGTACTAGCGAATTCCAACATATCTTCTAGTACCAGAGCTTCTGTTAGGAGTAAAGAACCCGAGTTCAATTTTTTCTCCTGATAGAAAACTGAGGTAGGTAGCTGAGTTCTGCGGCTCTCAACTGCTTTGGAATCAACTCCCATATTCGAAGTTGCGATCGGATCATACATCTATAGATGTAAGACGAAGACCTTTGACTTCGAGGTCTGGGGGGCAATGTTTGAACCCAACGGTAGTTATTGGCATACTTTTCTGGTACTGTTCAACGGAGTCAACGGTTTTACTGTTCCTGGGTATGAATATTGGGTCGGGCTTAAATCGTCAGGTACCATTTTGATATTTTTCAAAGTATAGGTATGAAAATTAATAGTCTGGAAAAGTTCAGACACTGTTTGGAAGATTTTCTCTTCATTTTATTGAATGTCTTGGACATATTTTTAAGGGGAATTTGATTATACACCCAAATTGACACACCTCTTTTAGAATAAACTCATCCATAAGAGTGTTTTAATATACACCCAAACCAATTAATTAGGTTTATGCAAAATAAAAAAACCTATTAAATAGAATAAATAATAAAACCCAATGTTGTTAAGAATTACTAAAGCTGCCACTATCAAATTTCCCATTCACCTATTAAATAGGATTGATAATAAAATCCAGTAATGTTGCCGATGGAAGTCGATCATGAAACGGCTGCCCATAGACGTCGCCCCAGAATTACTTAACCCTTGATTTCAGCAATTGAAAATTCTCCTCTGGGTTGGAGGTTACGTAATCTTCACATTAAAAAGTCTAATATGTACATTCAAAGCTGGTGTCAATATCTCTACAAGCTTGTGATATAAATGGATTGCACAATCAGATGTTGGTGGGTTGCCTGTGTTCAACAACATATCCGATTGGTACGGTTCATGAGTATTGTGGTTGCTACCTATTCAAAAGGTGTGTGTGCTCCTGACGAAGAGGTATTTGTTTTGTGATGGTTCTAGGTTTTTGATATTGAGTAGGTATGATAGACTATACAAGTTCTTGATTGCAGGTATGATTAATATGCTCCGAGTAACAAAGTGGTTGAGAATGAGAATCAAATTTCAATGAACCTGAGGTCGAGGTCTAAATGCAAAAAACCCCTTATTTTAGCCGACTTCATCACTGAGAGGACCAAGAAAGGAAAAGCAAAAGCTGAAATTGTTAAGAAGGACGATGATGATTTTGTCGTACAATCGCCTTCCAAGAAAAAGAAGACCCAACAGTAGCTCAAAACATAGGTGTTTGGAGACTACGGGTTGGTAAGTGCATGACGATTCCTGATGCAAAGAGGCTTAAGGTTTATTTGGCGAAAAGAGAGAACAAGTAAGTGGTACAATTATGGATAAAAATGGGATACCCTTTTTATGAGTTCCTATTCAAGTTGGTGTCTCCGTATCACATAGGGTTCGTACCTCTTCATGAGAAGGTTGCTGTATATGTTTGCATTATGTTGTGCTGTAACCGGTGAAAGTTGGTATGTATGCATGTAGGTCGCCCCTGTGGCATGGAGTGAAGTCAGGAGTATTTGTTAAGGATGTACTAGCCATCTTGAATGAGGAAGCTGTCGGTGTGCAGGTTGTTGTGTGCATAGTTATCTACTGAAGCTGCGATTGATTTATTTGCCTGTGTTATAGAAGCATGTTACCATATTTATTTTCCTGTGTTATAGAAGCATGTAACCATATTTCCTCACATATATCCTTATATGTAGTGTGACTATAAATTGGAAATGCTAATGTTTTTGAATCAAAGCTGGTCCTTGCAATGATTGCACCCTCTAGATGAATAACATGGACCCTATTATGGAAAATTAATGAACATGGAATATTGATTCTATACCTACGCCTATTGGAATGGGGAATCAAATTTCATTCAAAAAAAGGGAAAAAAAGAAAAGCAAAATGACATACCTTGATGAGAGGATGTTTAATCACTACATGATAAGAATACCTCCACAAAAGGATGTTTAATCAGATTGAGAAATTATCTACGAAATCTAATAGGAATATCTACACAACCACATCTACTTAAAAATGGCAAATATAAAGATCAAATCTGAAAGGAAGAGATATACAATAATTAAGGCAATTAATCTTTTTAAATAAGGAATATCTACACAAACATATCTCCTAAAATATGACATTAGTTACATACAATAATTAAGGCAATTAATCATGTTGACATATTTAATAATAGGATTATCTACACAAACATATCTACTAAAAAATGGAAAATATATAGGTCAAATCAGAAAGGAAGAGATATACAATAATTAAGGCAATTAATCGTTTTTAAATCAGGAAAAATAAATTGATGGTATTAAATTCTAATTTGTGTTTATAACTGATGCCATATTTAAATTAAAAAAAAAACACCTATATTTGAGGAATATTTTCCTTTTTCGACGAGAAGGGTAAAATAGTCAAACTAAAAAAATGAGAAAAAAAAACTTAATTATAGACTTAAAACCTATACGATAGGTTTAATTATATGAATGGGTGTAGATTAAAAGAAAACATATGATTGGGTTTCTCTTAAAATGAGCTTCATTTTTTGGGTTTTTTTCTAATTTTCTCTATTTTTAATTTCGAACATTATTATTTTTAGGTTTGTTTCCCCGGAGAGCTAGAATCCCTGCGGACAGTATTACTACGCAGGCTATTCTCCGACATAGGCAATTATTCCTTGAGATAATGCCTACTCGATCTTCTGTGACTACGATGGCAGGGTCATTTAAATTGATTTATGGTCGAGGTTTAGCTCAATTCTTGTTGCCCAATGAAACAATCATTAATATCACCGAAGCTCTATATACTTTTAGAGTTGGAAAAACTCTCTTGAGCTTTAAAGATATAAGAGTCAATGGTTTTCATGTTGAAACACATTGTGAGAATGGACAAGAGTTCCTTTGCATCACCTCTAATGACTACAGACGAAAATGAATATTAAAGAAACTTATGCGTCGCTCTAGTGGGTTATATATAACCACTATTCAAGTAATTGAATCCAACAACGTCGTAAGAGATGACCTTTGGGATTCTGACACATATAGGCTTTGACATGACCATTTGAGACATCCAGGTTGTGACATGATGATCCGTATATTAAAAACTTCACATGGACATCCTTTCTTCAGAACGAAGAGAAGTAAGAATCAAAAATTGATTTAAGGAGAGACAGGGACCGCCGCCGCGCCTCAGGGTGCGGCTGCCGTCCACCACAGGCCTGCTAACGCGGGCGCCTCCTACCCCCTGTGGGAAAATGATGGCTTTGACGCCATGTATGGAGATTTGACTCCTCTCTTTACTTCTCAAGTCAATTGTGACTTTATGGCTCAACCAAAATCCACATTGGTTGCTTTTAAGACCCATCTTTCATTTTGCAAAGCCTGCTCTTTAGCAAAATTAGAATCGAGACCATCTATGCAAAGGACACTAAGGAAAATATTCTATTCTTACAAAGAATCCAAGGTGATATTTATAGACCTATTCAACCACTTTGCTGACCATTTAGATATTTTATGATGTTGGTTGATACATCGACACGCTGATCACATGTCGTGCTCTTGTCCACATGGAATGCTACTTTTGCTAAACTGCTAGCCCAAATTACAAAGCTACGGGTTCATCACTCGGATCATTCTATTAAGTTAATACGTCTTGACAATACTGGGGAGTTTACATCAAATTTTTTTTAATGATTATTGCATGTCCATTGAGATTGAAGTTGAACATCCAATTCCTCGTGCTTATACCCGAAATGGTCTCACAGAAACTGTCATCAAAAGACTTCAAATGGTTGCAAAGGCATTGGTTATGCACACCAATCTCCCTGTTTCTGCTTGAGGCTATGCAATATTGCATGCAGCTGTGCTTATTCGTCTGAGGCCCACTGCCACCCAACTCTTTTTTACGTCCCAGAAGGTGACTGGGTATGAGCTTGATGTCTCACACTTAGGCATTTTTGGGTGTGTAGTTTATGTGCCAATTGCGCCGCCATAGCGTACTAAAATGGGTCCTCAAGGACGATTAGGCATTTATGTTGGATATGATTCTTCAACCATCATCATCTATACAGAAACTTTGACAGGGGTCTCTTTACCGCTAGATTTGCGGATTGTCACTTTGATAAGATCGACAGTCTTCCCATCGTTAGGAAGAGAGAAGAACACTACTGTTCAACAGAAACGACATGAATTGTCATGGTCTGTCCCCACTTTGTCTCATCTTGATCTCCGAACCGCACAGTCTGACACTAAAGTGCAGAGAATTCTCAATCTTCGGAACGTAGCAGATTCGATGCCTGATGCGTTTACTAATATCGCTAAAGTGACAAGATCACATATACCTACTGCAAATGTGCCTGTAAGGATTAATGTTCCCACAAAGGGAGGACATAACGTCTCCATACCTGAGTGTGGGCACGGCGCCGCCGTCGCTCATGATGATGGCGCTGTGGCTCAGGCCATGCCTCTTGCCAGGAAGCGCGAGAGGCCCATAGGTTCGATGGATGCTCGCCCAAGAAAGAAAACGAGTTTGACACAACCCAATCCATTAATCATCAACACTAACAATCCGTCTCATGAGAATACTTCGGATTATGGTTATGTCCAAGAGACATCATTGGGGGATGCTCCAATGTTAGAACCAACTCCAGAGAATAGAGAGATCTTTATGAATTACACTAGCGTACATGAGATGAACTTCAATTACCCAAATCAAGTGGCTCTAAACCACGATGCGTGTTTTCAATAAGGTTAAAACACTCACTATATGGATTGAAACAATCTGGACGGATGTGGTATAACCGTCTAAGTGACTACTTGATTGGAAATGGATATGTCAACAATGAATTATGCCCATGCGTATTCATTAAAAGGACAAGTTTCGAATTTGCAATTGTAGTTGTATATGTCGATGACATGAACCTAATTGAAACTGTAGATGAGTTAAAGAAAACTGCTCAGTATTTGAAATCCGAATTTGAGATGAAAGATCTTGGGAAAAAGCAATTTTGTCTCAGATTAGAACTCGAGCACCGTAATGATGGGATTTTAATCCATCAGTCAGCGTATACTAAGAAAATATTAAGGCGCTTTAATGATGATAAAAAGAAGCCCCTG
This sequence comes from Rosa rugosa, assembly GCF_958449725.1. Lineage (NCBI taxonomy): Eukaryota > Viridiplantae > Streptophyta > Magnoliopsida > Rosales > Rosaceae > Rosa > Rosa rugosa. The sequence continues at coordinate 45,241,675 of NC_084823.1, read as the reverse complement.
AGTATTCCCATGATTGGCCGAAGTTTTGAGCCTGGAAAAGATTCCTTTAGTCCAAAGGATGAGGACGAAGATGTGTTAAGAGGCTGAAGTGCCCTATCTAAGTGCAATAGGTGCGTTATTGTACTTAGCACAATTCATAAGACCGGGCATCTCATTCGCTGTGAACTTGTTAACTAGACATAGCTTTGTGCCTACATGTCGCCATTGGACTGGTGTAAAGACAATCTTTCTATACTTAAAGGGTACGATAGATATGAGCTTGTTTTATCCTTATAGAGAGAAAAGAAAGGATGAAAGAATGGGTTCAGACCCCATTGGCCCGAAGGCCGCCGTCCCCATTGCCGTGATAGGCCACGCCGCCTCCAAGAGTGGTCGATGTCACCTTCCTCCCTTACATCAAAACGATGGCGCGTATCTCTCTGACACTCACAAATGTTGCTCCCAAACTAGTAATGTCTTTACCATGGGAAGCACTGCGATATTTTGGAGGTCTACAAAACATACCCTTGTTGTTAAATCTTCGAATCATGCAGAGATTATTGCTCTACATGAACCAGTGCGTGAATGGATATGGCTAAGGTCTATAGTTGGACATATTCGAAGATCTTGTGGTTTAAAGTCTACCACAGATGAACCTACATGCATTTATGAGAATATGCAGCTTATATTGAACAAATGAAGTTAGACTTCATCAAGGGCGACAACACCAAGCATATATTGCCTAAGTTCTTTTATAACCAGCAACAACAAACACTTCTAAAGATTGAAGTAAATCAAATCCGATAAGAGGATAATATAGCGGACTTATTTACTAAGTCATTACCTAAATCTCCCTTCGAGAAGCATGTGCAGAGTATTGGAATTCAAAAATTATCCGAACTCCCACTTGTAGTAATCAAGGGGAGATGTCGACATCAGGGGGAGGTATGATGTCTACATGTTTGATCTCGAAGAGTGAAGGATGTGTTGTACTCTTTTTCTCCTCCTCGAGGTTGTTTTTGTCCCACAGAGTTTTTATTACTCGAGTAAGGTTTTTAACGAGGCAACATTTGAAGCGTTATGTCGTCACCAGTGACACCCTGTTTGAGAGACACAAGGGGGAGTGTTGAAGAATATTTGACTTTAGTGTACCTTGTCAAACTAGGATTACTTTCTATAGTTGTAATAGGAGAGAATGTTCTAGATTCCTAGTTCTAATTAGAATAGGAATCCTTGAACTCCAAGATTATGTACTTGTAATCCCTATATAGGGCTCCTGTTATCAATGAAAGACACACCAATTCTCTCTACAATCTCTCTTGCATCCTACATTCTTAAACAGTAGAAACTGATTACAATCATCACTGTAGGGAATTTTCCTAAAGAATCAAATGACACTGATAAAGTAGAGAAGATGAAACTTACAGTGTAAAAAGTTATCATAGCGCATAAGATTGGTGAGAATTGCTCCAGGGTGAACTGCTAATGCTGTTATCTTGACTCCTTCTTCCTGTTTAGTTAGTTTTCCCAACATATACCAAGTTTCCAAGAGGTACACATTTTTATAGATGATATACATGTTTTCCCAACATATACCAAGTCACCAAGAGGTACACATTTTCATAGATGATATACATGTTTTCCCAACATATACCAAGTCACCAAGAGGTACACATTTTCATAGATAATATACGTTTGATTGACTACGTACTTTAGGCGCGCAATTGAATACCTTGACCTGTTAAGCTTTTTAGCATGCAATATGTTTGCAAGTTTGGATTGTCCATAAGCATAGTATTTGCTGTATCTGTAAATTCGCAAGTAAAAAAGGACAGATTATTGACATGTATATATGTCTACAAAGGCACCTCAATTTAAAAGAGAAGCCTAGAGAGGATTCATCAAAACGATGCTGCCAAAGTTTTACTTTGATTCATCATTAATTGCATCAAAACTAATTCCTTCGCGGTAGCTGTATTGATGGCCAAGTGATGATAAGTTAACAAATCTTCCCTCAATGTTCCTTTCTCTTGAGGTGTTTTTCATGGTCTCCAACAGAAGATCCGTCGGAAGAAAATGACCTAAAGGTTGGATGGAAATAACAGTAACCAAAAAACAGAACAAAGAAAACTTATGCATTGGCCTACACCTACAGGACAAAATCCAAAAAAATTGCTAGGTAGCAGTAGCACACCTAAATGGTTTGTTGAAAACTGGAGTTCAATGTTGTCTTGAGAAAGCTTGAATGGGCTTGCCATAACCCCTGCATTGTTACTTTCAACATAGAAAAGATTCAATTTATTCTTAGTTTCAAGTACCACAACTATAGAAGTATGTTCTGTTTATATAAGCTTTCCACTGCAATCTATGCATACATGAGAGTTAGAGCTAGCGCCAACAAACAGATTAGCTTAACATACAATTAGACATTGTTGATCTATTCCTTATAGTTCAAGATTTTAGGGGCCAGCAGCTGTCGATTATGGCATCAGAAGTTCAGAACACTCATCACTTATATTCATGTTAACTTGCAAGTACATTATCTACATTGTTTAACAGAACATACTGAATGGAAACTCTTCGAGTGGCAGTAATAACAATGGCAATATATGTTGGTTTGTGGCTTAAATTAATAAGCCCATCAATTATCTTTTGGAATTAAGCCCACATAATTAACCTAATCCTATTAGGTTTTGGAGTTTGCCTTATGCACATATAAATATATGCACATATAAGAGAGAATCGAAGCCATTAGTGCTTCGAAAGCCGCGCACTCGACCCGGTTGAAATTTCATTTTTCGGCCACCTCTGACGAAAAAACCAATTGCATCTTGAAGCCCATTCACCGTACTTCAAACCCTCCAAATGGTGCAGCTTTAGTTGATCGGAGTGAGGAGGTTTGAGGGCTAGAAGAAATCGGGATTCGCAAGCTTTGTAGGGAAATTGCCTCCTCCTTTGAAATCTGATTTTGTTGTAGCTATGAAAGATGTTGGGCTTGTTGTTGTGAATCTTTTGGCACCGATGTTACGAACCAATTCAGGGTCGGAGGTGGCGGAGCTTGTGGGGGCGTGTCCAGCCACTTCAGGCCTTCTATTTTGGTCTGTTATGGAGAGCTTATTATTACGAGCATGTGGATATAGTTTGGTAGCCATAACGATGAACTTTGGGATCGACTCCATTTTTCGATAGGTTGTTATAGTTATCGAATCAACGTAACCTATGAAATTTAAGCGCATTCTAATATGATTTCGAGCTTTCGACGAATTATCATTTTTAGGGTTTCAATTTTATTATCGTCAATTTATTTTTCATTCTCAAAAACCGTGATTCATAGTATCAATTTGCTCAGAACAATGTGTAGATCGAGCTCAAGGAGGAATTCGTAGGACGGTCATCATATCCGCAATTCAGTGAGTGGACATTTGTTTTTAAATTAGGGAAAAATTCACCAACGGTGTCTGGACACTTAGGGGACTTTCAGAATGATACCTGAACTTACAAAGTTATCAATGTGATACCTGGACTCATTTTTTTGTATCAACATCGTACCTATGACCAATTTTCGTAACGGCTCCGTGACGGAAATTGACCGTAGGTATCACATTGATACGAAAAAATGAGTCCAGGTATCACATTGATAACTTTGTAAGTTCAGGTATCATTCTGAAAGTCCCTAAGTGTCCAGACACCGTTGGTGAATTTTTCCCAATTTTGCACGTGCGATGCACGTGAGTCACTTAATGAAGACAAAATGACCGATTTACCCTCAAATTCTTTCTTTCTTTTCTTTTCTTTTTTTTCTTTATTCTTTCTTTCTTTCTTTCTTCTTCTTCTTTTCTGGTTTCTTCTTCCCCTTATTTGAATCATCAAGATTCAAATCATCTTGCTCGTCCGATTCCCACCGCCGATCGCTGATCAAACACCGCCGCTGCGTCTCAATCCACCTTCATGCACCACAGATGTTTCTGGTTCCTCCAACTTCAAATCCTATAGCAAATTGAAATTGTGCATTGAGGCTTCACCGCTCACTCCGAGTTCATCCCCGTCGCCGCCACCAATGACTTGACCACCACCACTCTCGTTCTCTCCTCCGACCCCCTTTTATACACCATTGATCAGAAACTCAGACTCCGCCAGCCTTCCACTCTCAAATCACAACTCCAATCCCACCCCTTCATCCTCTCCTTCGTTCCCGACATGCAACACCACCTCCACACCATCCTCACCTGCAACTTCATCGGTTTAGCCGAAAACTTCGGCCTCTAGCCCAACTTCGATCAGAGGCAATTTTAGGCAGACAAAGATTAACAACTTCGGCCTCCACACCATCCTCACCTGCAGAAAAATCGAGCTGTTCTTATTCACCAGCTTCGCCACTCCGCTGCTACCCACCATTGTGCCTCGCCGATTAGTAGACAAAGAACTCGGAGCCTCCACCATCGAGAAATTGAGGCTCACGTTCTGCGTGTCTTGCGCGGCGGATATCGGCCTCGTCGGAGAAAATGTTGTATGAACATAAATTTAGTTTGGGTTCCACGGTGGCAGCTAGTCAAGCTCGTTGATTGCGGCCTTGGCTTTCTTGATTAGCCAATCGACGACCTTGCTAGGCTGGTCGTATCCAAGCCGGTCCTGCATGTCGTAGAATTGAATGGCGGTGTGGGCGACGAGCCGGATGCTGCGGTCCCTGGGGCCTTTGGTGGTGCAAACCTTGCTGTGGCGGTCCTTCCGGTCGGTGGCCCTTAGAATGTGGCATTGAGCCTCCACAATTTTGCTAGCGGTGGAGGAAGAAGCAGTCCTTATCCCCAAACCCAATCGAGAAGCAGCGGAGGACGACGTTGTTGTGCGGTGGTGGAGGTTGTTGTGGTCAAGTCATTGGCGATGGCGCGGGGATGAACTCGGAGTGAGTGGTGAAGCCTCAATGCACAATTTCAATTTGCTATAGGATTTGAAGTTGGGGGAACTAGAAACATCTGTGGTGCATGAAGGTGGATTGAGACGCAGCGGCGGTGTTTGATCGGCGATCGGCGGTAGGAATCGGACGAGCAAGATGATTTGAATCTTGATGATTCAAATCAGGGGAAGAAGAAACCAGAAAAGAAGAAGAGGAAAGAAAGAAAGAAAGAAAGAAGAATAAAAAAAAAAAAAAAAGAAAAGAAAGAAAGAATTTGAGGGTAAATCGGTCATTTTGTCTTCATTAAGTGACTCACGTGCATCGCACGTGCAAAATTGGGAAAAATTCACCAACGGTGTCTGGACACTTAGGGACTTTCAGAATGATACCTGAACTTACAAAGTTATCAATGTGATACCTGGACTCATTTTTTCGTATCAATGTGATACCTACGGCCAATTTCCGTCACGGAGCCGTTACGGAAATTGGTCATAGGTACAATGTTGATACGAAAAAATGAGTCCAGGTATCACATTGATAACTTTGTAAGTTCAGGTATCATTCTGAAAGTCCCCTAAGTGTCCAGACACCGTTGGTGAATTTTTCCCTTTAAATTATTATGCATGCAGTATTATTTTCCGAATACTAATTCATCGTACTTATTTTACTATTTTATAAATAATTTAACGAGATTTTAAAGAAAATCTAAACAACCCCCCCAATTTTTTTCTTTTTTCTTTTTTAGCATAAAGCTTTTATTGCTTAAGAAAGAAGATTACAAGCATGGAAACTAAACAAGATAGCCTGAGTGTCTTCCGACATCCTAGAAGACTCAGGACCACTCACATCCCTATAAGAATTTGGTTACAGGCTTATCATTAGCGATAATTGACATGAGCTAAGAAGGCCCGACCTCTAAAACTACCAAGAAAAACGCCCATTTCCCGGGCTACATGATGAGCAAAACGTTGAGATCAAATTAAGAAAGCCTAATCTTCATTTTTGGTAAGGGTATTCAAATTTGTGTGCGCTAGCTTTCAAGAGGAGCCTTTTAAGTTGCCAAGTCTAGTAACGTGTCAGGTTCGGAATTTGTGAGTTGGAGTACTGCTTTATTCACTAGCTAGTGGCATAAAATACAGTAGCTAGTATTTTCTCCACCCTTGTTTGTTTATGCTTGTGACTTCTATTTTGGAATAAATTATGTTGCTGATTGGAGACGGCAGAATTTTTGCTCATTTCTTCTTTGCTGATATTCCATTTTGTGTACTGCCGCTACTCTATCTTCTAGATCATTCATAAATCATATAACAAGTAACCATACAATCGTAGTCAATGAGCTAGCGTAACCAACATTAAAGTCCACAGAGAAAAAAAGTATATATGCTCTAACCGACTTATTTAGTTGTTTGATTGTCTTTATAACCATATCAATCCAATATACAAGTGCTAGATTCGCTAAACATGTATTTGTTAAGTCATATTAGTTTTCAATATCTTCTGAAAAACTCTCTGACATCATCTCGAAGAAATTGAGAACGAAATGAGGTAGAAGAAGGACACGGGCAAAATTAAAGAGAACGGCATATAGCATCAACTAGCAATTAGCACTGTTGGTTGTAAAGCCTTTGGAAAAGTGATTTTGTTTCAAATATCCAACGGAACATCAAGGAAAATTTACATGAAATGATATCAAACAAAGAAAAGAACATGAGGATGTCTCTTCCCGTTTAAGAAAGGAGAAAAACTAGAATAATAAACATTTGCGTTTATTAACAAAAAAATTCTCAAGGTTTGAGTGACTCGCACATTAAAAAATAAAGCGGTAATAGATAATCTTGTTGTAAATGATAATGACTATTCATGCAATAGGTATTGCTTAATGTATGCAATTGACATACTTGTAATGTGCGATTGACATACTTGTAATGTGCGATTGACATACTTGTAATGTGCGATTGACAGACTCGTAATGTATGCGATTGACAGACTCGTAATGTGCGAGTGATTAGTATAGCTATTATGTATTGTCTTTTGTATACATGATGTAACCCGATATAAACCTCATGGTGAGATGAATACAATACAATACAATTTTTCCAATTCTCTACAACACGTTATCAGCACGATACTCTAACCCAAGCCCTAGCCAGGAAAAAAACCCTCCCTGCTGCAGCCTCCCTGCAGTCCCTGCTGCCCCTGCCGCAGCCTCCCTGCAGCCCCTACTGCCCCTGCTGCATCCTTGCACGCCTGCTGCCCCTGCAGCACAGCAGCACGCTCGTTCCTGTGCAGATCAGCCTGTTTGCACACCCCGAAACCTCTTGATCGGGACCTCAGATCAAAATCTTTCCTTCATCAAAGTTGTTCGTCTCTGCCTCTTCTATCTGACCTCCAAATTTCAGCCCTATTGGAGTCGTTTTGAGATCTGTAAACCATTCGAAGTGGGAGCTGTTCAGAAGCGAATCTGCTCTGAATTTCAACAAGTTTTAAAGATTAAAGTTTCTGCTTTCTTGTCTTTTAAATTCCTTTATTTTCTGCAGGATTTGGAATATATGAACATGATTTTGAGTATTTAATAAAGCGGAATTGTGGGGATTCACGCTTAGCGAACTAAGAGTGTTCGTATGAACTAAGAGTGTTCATAATGCTCGGACTAAGAGCGTCCGTAAGCATCAAATTGTGACCATATTAAAACATTATTGTTTGGTCTAATCCAAAAGAGATTCTTGGAAATTGTTTTCTTGGTAGCATAGCTCGGAAATCTTATTATTTTAGTTTTCGTGGAAGTTTAGCTCCGAAACTAATATATCTTCTCTTCTTATTTTCAAGATGTAGAATGAACCTAGACTCGACTTTCCCATGCTTGACTCAACAGGCTCGGATTACCACAGTTGGGTAACCGATGTTGAGAATCACCTCACTTCAAAGGGAATATTACCCATAATCCAGGCACCTAACCCGGATCGTGTGTTCGTGCGAACACCTACAAAGCATGCTCAAGCAGTTATCTTGATGCGACTCCATATGGACAAGGCACTCAGATTGGAGTATATGTCGATCAAGGATGCAAGAGAGCTATGGGTAGCGCTAGAAGACCGCTTTGGCAATGTCTAAGATTCCCTCCTCCCTGACTTGAAGGTTCAATGGAACAATCTGCGCTTTGCTGATTTCAAGTCTGTTGCTGAATATAATTCAGAAGCTCTTCGCCTACAGTCCATGTTGAGGTTTTGTGGACAACCTGTCACAGAGCAAGAGCTAATTGAGAAAACTCTCTCCACCTTCCCCGTTTCAGCCATTGTGGTATCAAAGCAATACCGCACTGAAGTCAATGCTGGACGGATCACAAGGTTTCATCAGCTTATCAATCTCATATCTGTAGCTGAGAAACATGATAACATACTCGTGAGGAATTATAATTCAAGGCCCATTTAAGAGCGTTCATGAGGCGAATTATAATGCACCCAAAAAAGGGCGCAAGGAGCGGAACCCTAAGAATAAGGGATATGAGGGACGTATGGGTCCATATAACCGCCCTAACCAGGAAGGAAACCGCAAGTTGGGTATGGATACACGTGGTGGCAATGCCACACGTGGGAGAGGGGGTCGTGGCAACCCTGGCCGTGGTGGTGGCGCCATGGCCCGTGGTGGTGGCACCATGGGTCGTGGTGGAGGCACCAACCCTCCTAGGGAACGCCCACAACGTGCACCTCAATTAAAGGGAGGCAACCACAATGATGTGTGTCATCGATGTGGATCAAGTGAGCATTGGTTCAGGCAATGCAAGGCAAGCGAGCAACTAGCTGCAAGATACAGGGCATACAGGGACCTGAGGGAGCAAGAAGTGTACCTTGCAAAAGAAGAAGAAAATGGTGGAGACGTCCATCTCACCATAGAGGACTTCAAAGCTGACGATGAAGTGCACAAGGATGCCGCAGAATTTGATTAGATTAGTTCTTTTATTTTCCAAGAATTTTTGTAATGGCAATATGCCTTAGTCAATAAGTGACAATTGTATTAACTCTTTCTCATGTGGCGCACCCAATAAAATATGATGTCTAGGAAAGTCATTGAGATCATTGGTACTTAAGAGAGCCTCGCTCCACCAACATCTCTCTACTTTCCTGGTCATATTTGATTGGAGTTACCAAACGGATAGAGTGACTACAATGTGTCTTAGTTTGATTTTATTTTGGATTAGACTTTCTGGGACCTTTGATGTAATCATTGGCTATCTTTATTAATAAAGTATCGTATTATTATTCGATGTCATGAACATGTTTTAATTCCGAACTTTATTATTTTTCAGTATGTTTCCTGGAGAGTTGGAATGCCTTGTTGATAGTGGCACCACACATACTATATTGCGACATAGGCAACTATTTCTATGGATGACGCCTAGTGGATCTTCTGTGACTACGATGGCTGGACCATCACAATTGATTCATGGTCGAGGACCAGCTCAATTTATGTTGCAAATGGCACAAGTATTAATGTCACTGAAGCTCTATATGCTCCTGGGGCTGGAAGGACCCTATTGAGTTTTAAAGATATAAGAGCCAATGGTTTTCATGTGAAAACACATTGTGAGAATGGACAAGAGTTCCTTTGCATCACCTCTAATGACTACGGACATAAACGAGTATTAGAGAAACTTATGTGTCGCTCTAGTGGGTTGTATGCAACCACTATTCGAATTATTGAATCCAACCATGTCATGAGAGATGACTTATGGGATTCTGACACATATAGGCTTTGGGATGACCGTTTGGGACACCCAGGTCGTGATATGATGATCCGTATATTAAAAACTTCACACGGACATCCATTTTTCAAAACGAAAAGAAGTCAGAACCAAAATTCGATCCAAGGTAGGGCTGGCGCCGCCTACCCCCTGCGGCCCAAAAGTGGTATTGACGCCACCAATGCCTCCTGGGTTCCTTTTTCTACTTCTAAAGTCAATTGTGACTTCGTGGCTCAACCAGATACTTCCCTGGTTGCTTCTAAAGCCCATCTTTCGTTTTGCAAAGCCTGCTCTTTAGCAAAATTAGGATCGAGACCATCCTATGCAAAGGACACTAAGGAAAATATTCCATTCTTACAAAGAATCCAAGGTGATATTTGTGGACCTATTCAACCAACTTGCGGACCATTTAGATATTTTATGGTGTTGGTTGATGCATCGACACGATGGTCACATGTCATGCTATTGTCCACAAGAAATGCTGCATTTGCTAAACTCTTAGCACAAATCATTAAATTAAGGGTTCACCACCCTGATCATCCCATTAAGTCAATTCGTCTTGACAATGCTGGAGAGTTTACATCAAAAACGTTTGATGACTATTGCATGTCCATTGGGATTGAGGTTGAACACCCTGTTCCTCATGTTCACACCCAAAATGGTCTCGCAGAAGCTGCCATTAAAAGACTTCAAATGGTCGCTAGAGCATTGGTTATGCGCACCAATCTCCCTTTTTCTGCTTGGGGCTATGCAATATTGCATGCAGCTGTGCTCATTCGTCTGAGGCCTACTGCCACTCAACCCTTTTCTGCGTCCCAGATGGTTACTGGATATGAGCCTGATGTCTCACACTTACGCATATTTGGGTGTACAGTTTATGTGTCAATTGCGCTGCCACAGCGCACCAAAATGGGTCCTCAAAGACGATTAGGCATTTATGTTGGATATGACACTCCAACCATTATCCGCTACTTAGAACCCTTGACAGGCGATCTATTTACCGCTAGATTTGCGGATTGTCACTTTGATGAGACAGTCTTCCCATCATTAGGGGGAGATAGGAACAATAATGTTCAACAGGAACGACAGGAATTGTCGTGGTCTGTCCCCACTTTGTCTCATCTTGATCCCCGAACCGCACAGTCCGAAATTGAAGTGCGGAGAATTCTCGATCTTCAGAACATAGCAGACTCTATGCCTGATGCGTTTTCTGATATCGCTAAAGTGACAAGATCACATATACCTGCTGCAAACGTGCCTGCAAGGATTGATGTCCTTAAAAATCATGGACATGGCGCCACCCCTAGGGGTATTGGGCATGCCGCCGCCACCACTAATAGTGATGGCAATGTGGCTCAGGCCGGGCTCCCAGGAAGGAAACGTGGGAGGCCCAAAGGTTCGATGGATTCTCGCCCGAGAAAGAAAGCGAGTTTGGCCCAGAAAGATCCATTAATCATCGACATAAATAACCCGTCTCATAAAGATATTCCGGATTATGGTTATGTCCAAGAGACATCATTGGGGGACGCTCCAATGTTAGAACCAATTCCAGGGAATAGGGAGATCTCCATGAATTACACTAGTGTACATGAGACGTTGAATCGAGATTCTATTATCCTTGATGATGTGTTTGCATATTCTATTGCTCAAGGAATTATAGAACACGATGATATCGAACCTTGCTTCGTTGAAGAATGTCAACGACGAGCAGACTGGCCTAAATGGAAAGATGCGATCCAGGTTGAATTGGATTCACTAACAAAGAGACAGGTATTTGGGCCTATAACGCTGACACCCCCAAGTATAAAGCCTGTTGGCCATAAATGGGTATTTGTTAGAAAGCGTAATGAGAAAAATGAGGTTGTTAGATACAAAGCCCGCCTTATGGCGCAAGGTTTCTCACAACGCCCTGGAATCGACTACGAGGAGACATATTCTCCCGTAATGGACGTTATAACGTTCCGCTACCTTGTCAGTTTGGTAGTTTCCGAAAAACTTGACATGCAGCTTATGGATGTGGTTACAGCATATCTCTATGGGGATCTAGATTCAAAGATATATATGAAGGTTCCAGATGGACTTCAATTACCCAAGTCAAGTGGCTCTAAACCACGGAGCGCGTTTTCAATAAGATTGAGACGCTCACTATATGGATTGAAACAATCCGGACAGATGTGGTATAACCGTCTAAGTGACTACTTGATTGGGAAGGGATATGAGAACAATGAAATATGCCCATGCGTGTTTATAAAAAAGACAAGTTCCGGATTTGCAATTGTAGCAGTTTATGTCGATGACATGAACCTAATTGGAACTCTAGATGAGTTAAAGGAAACTGCTAAGTACTTGAAATCCGAATTTGAGATGAAAGATCTTGGGAAAACACGATTTTGCTTCGGACTAGAACTCGAGCACCGTAGTGATGGGATTATGATCTATCAGTCAGCATATACTTAAAAATTATTAAGGCGCTTTAATGAAGATAAAGCAAAGCCTGTGAGTACTTCCATGATCGGTCGTAGTCTTGAGCCTGAAAAAGATCCGTTTCGTCCAAGGGATGAGGACGAAGACTTATTAGAGGCTGAAGTGCCCTATCTAAGTGCACAATGCACAAGACCGGACATCTCGTTCGTAGTGAACTTGTTAGCTCGACACAATTCTGCGCCAACACGCCGCCATTGGATTGGCATAAAGACAATCTTTCGATACTTGAGAGGTATGATTGATATGAGCTTGTTCTATCCCTACAGAGAGAAAAGAAATAACAGAAGTGTGGGATCGGACTCCACAAGGCAAAACACCACCTTCTGTGCTCCTCCTCCCCTCCATCAAAATGACAACGATGTATTGATGGGTTTTGCTGATGCAGGGTATCTCTCGCTCCCAAATGGGTTATGTCTTTACCATGGGAAGCACTGCGATATCTTAGAGGTCTACAAAGCAGACCCTTGTTGCTACTTCCTCAAATCATGCCGAGATTATCGCTCTACATGAAGCCGTGCGAGAATGCATATGTCTAAGGTCTGTAGTTAGACACATTCGAGGAACTTGTGGTTTGAAGTCTACCACAGATGAACCTACATGCATTTATGAAGATAATGCAGCTTGTATTGAACAAATGAAGTTAGGTTTCATCAAGGGCGACAACACCAAGCATATATCGCCTAAGTTCTTTTACAATCAGCAACAACAAACACTTCTAAATATTGAAGTGAATCAAATCCGTTTAGAGGATAATGAAGCGGACTTGTTTACCAAGTCGTTACCTAAATCCACCTTCGAGAAACATGTGAAGAGCATCGGATTAAGAAAGTTATCCGAACTCCCATAATTGTAGAAATCAGGGGGAGACCTTGACATCAGGGGGAGGTATGATGTCTACATGTTAGATCTCGAAGAGTGAAGGACGTGTTGTGCTCTTTTTGCCATTCGACCAGGGTTATTTTTGTCCCACAGGGTTTTTGTTACCTAGCAAGGTTTTTAGTGAGGCAACGATCAAAGCGTCATCACCGAGTTTGAGCGGCACAAGGGGGAGTGTTGAAGGATGTCGACTACTCCACATTCACGCGCGTTGTGCTCTTTTTCTCCTTCGACCAATGTTGTTTTTTCCCACAGGGTTTTTATTACTTGGCAAGGTTTTTGACGAGGCAACTTAGAAGCGCATAGCAGAGGCAACACTATTGACATGGAATATCCAAGGGGGAGTGTTGTAAATGATAATGACTATTCATGCAATAGGTATTGCTTAATGTATGTCATTGACATACTTGTAATGTGCGATTGACATACTTGTAATGTGCGATTGACAGACTCTTAATGTATGCGATTGACATACTTGTAATGTGCGAGTGATTAGTATAGCTATTATGTATTGCCTTTTGTATACATGATGTAACTCTATATAAACCTCATGGTGAGATGAATACAATACAATACAATTTTTCCAATTCTCTACAACAAATCTCACCATATTCATTTTATCTCAAAAAACTTAATCCTAATTCATTATTTCTATGTTTGAGATGAGTAAACTTAATCAATAAAATTTTCAGTGCAAAATTATATGAATCATGAAGAATTACGCACACATGTCATATTACAACAATTATTGATCTCTCAATCAGATTGTCCGATTTATTTGAAGCAAGCAAATATGCTAATAATAGTGTTAATAGTGGTGCACAAGCTTTGTTCTAGAGGCAGATGCTTTTCCTCTTTCTATAGGAAAGCTGTTTCTCTTGAATATTGGTAGCTTCTACTTTCCAACACCCTCTTTCCAAGTCTAATGCGCTGTTCCCATGTATTTATTCAATTTCACAGCAAATTTCCCACCAAACTCGGTCCTCACTATATTGGTCCAAGAAGGACGGCTGCAACACCCAATATTTTAATTTGTTCATATAAAAAAGTAATAAACAAACCAGCCCCCAAAATTTATATTCCATCACATTTTTCTCATTGATTGACCTCACTCTTGAAATCTTCAAACATGAGACACATCAGAAATCATCATGGCTTAAATTAGTTGACCACAAGCCCAAACCTCTGTCTGACCTTCTAGAACTAGAACTCACAAGCTCACCATCCCTCTCATATATATGCCACACATTCTTTCCTCTGAATCAGCAAAAAAAAGTTCAACACTTTTCTCTGCATGAACTTTTGATTTTTCCCCCAAATCGAATTCTGGGTCATTGAAATTCTAGGGTTTTAGCTCAACTCAGCAACTATGCTCAAGACCATGGCACCTTCAGCTTTACCCAGAAACGGGTTCAAGCAAAACCACAAGCCTGAATCCAACATAGCCACCATAGATGTGGGTGGGCAGCTTTTCCAGACCACCAAGCAAACCCTAACCCTAGCCGGCCCGGACTCTCTTCTCTCCAAAATTTCCGACTCGGCCTCAGCTCACCTCCCTCCTCCGTTCGTCGACCGAGACCCTGAGCTCTTCTCCATGCTCCTCTCGCTTCTCAGAACCGGAAATCTGCCATCAAAGGCCAAATCTTTGGACCTCCAAGACCTAATTTTCGAGTCCCAATTCTATGGAATCGAAACCCTTTTGATCAATTCGCTCTCCAACCCGTCTCACTTCGACGCGTTTAACCTAGAAAAGTCTCTGACTTTGCCCCTCAACGGCCGAGACTCGCCGTCCGTGATCGCCACGACGCCGTTCGGCTCGGTCCACGTGGCCCACGGCAGCAAAATCACCTCTTTTGATTGGTCGCTGAGGAAAAAGTCGACGATTTTGACCGAGTTCACCGCCGTGGATTCGATGCTGGCGATCTCGACGAAGCTGGCCGCAGTGGGGGCCACAGACTTCTCGGGGCTCCAGATTATCGATCTCGAAAACGGGTCTGTGAGGGAGACTCTGAATTGGGAGAATGTGACCCGGTCCGGCTCCACAGTCCAAGCAATTGGGTCGTCACAGGAGTTTCTGTTTTCGAGTTTCGAATCCGGTAGGCGAAACTCGAATTCGATTATGATTTATGATTTGAACACATTGACCCCGGTTAATGAGATTGGGCATTATGAGATTTTTGGTGCTGAGATCAATTCAGCATTGCCGGCCACGAAATTGAAATGGGTGCCGGGTTACAATCTGTTGATGGCTTCCGGGTCTCACAGGGGACCTTCTGGAGTGTGTGGTAATATTAAGTTTTGGGATACAAGGTCTGGGAATGTGGTGTGGGAAATACAGGAGAAAGTTGATTGCTTTTCGGATGTAACTGTTTCGGATGACTTGTCAGCAATGTTCAAGATTGGTGTGAATTCCGGGGAGATGTTCTATGCGGATTTGAGAAGTTTGGGAGTGGAGCAGCCTTGGGTTTGTCTCGGTGATAAGAGGAAAATGGTGAGTGGTAAGAAGGAAGGTGTTGGGTGCAGGATTGAAAGCCATGGAAGCCAAGTGTTTTGTAGCAAGGGTGGGGATTTGGAGCTGTGGTCAGAGGTAGCAGTAGGCTCTAAGAAGAGGAGTGAAGGCGGGTCAGAAGCTAGGCACTTTCGGAAGAATGTGATGGGGAGAATGAAGGATATGGGAGGTTCCAGGATAACCAACTTGACTTTTGGAGGGAACAAGATGTTCATGACCAGGAAGGACCAGCAATATGTTGAGGTTTGGCAGAATTCTGCTAGAGGATATTGATCCCAAAAGGGTTAGTGCCATTGGTAGATGGGAATGCTATTATTGATATGGTTGAGAAAATCAGTGAACTTTTTTGTAATATAACGTGTTAGCTAACTTGATTTGTTTGTAAATCATGTTGTAGCTTAGCAAGTCATCATTCTTTTGTGTTCTTATATCAAGTTATCAATTGTTTATAAATGATTTATTGTACAAATTCAATGATATACAGTTGTATCATGTGTTCTGTTTGTATTCTTATGATTGCACGCTGAGGCATTTGACATGCTGTGTCTGTTGAAATACTTGGTTCTGATTCGGCATAGCTTAGTGTTGAGATGATTCTGTTTTCTAGTCTGTAACAATTGGTTCTCAGGTTTTCATTATCAAATGTTGTAGCATTCTTCATAGGGTTTGAGGTAGATGAGCTCGTTCTTGTTGCATCAGGATGTTTAGTTTCATTTTCTATTATGTCCTCTTTTTAAGTTCTTGACTACACTCGTCACCTTCTGACAATATATATCTGCAAACATGTCAGAGTCAAAAAGCAAACTGTTCAAAGGAATTTTAAGAAATTTAGTTCCTTGGTTTTAGTTCCAAATTTTGACTGGAAAAGGGAGGAAGATTACCCTTAAAGTAACTGCAGAATTCTGAAAGGAAACCTTAAGGTTACCTTGCACCTTCTTTATCCTTTCAATTCTTAGATTACAATTTTGAATTTTCCATCTTGGATGAAATGGGAATTGATTGAGAGGGAACTGGAGATGTGGGAGGCATCACATTTGTGGCATAGTCAGGTACCTTCTGCATTTTGTTTAAAAGAAGAAAGGTACATTCTGCGTTTGTGCTGATTCCTCAGTTTTATGCTTTGGCTTTGTTTTGATGTGCCACTGCCTGTTGGAGAGTCAACAGCACAGTAGTTGTTTAGATGATGAATACTGATGTTATGTTTGTGCAGCTCGTTTGCTATTTAACAACCTGCTGTGTAGCATATTCTATTCATGGTTTGGATTCATTGTAGCATATGTTTTTTCTTTGGGCTTCGCATGTTGGAGATTTGGCAGTGGGTGGGGAACCTGTTTGAACGATATTTGGGGCAAGCAACTTTGGGCTTGGGCTTCTTCCTCTTTCCTTTTTTCCCATCTTACTAACCAAGGAAGACGGCCCAGAAAAACTTGTCGCATTTGTTTTTCTATCTGCTCTTCATTATACATTATAAACATTGCAGACATTTTTGTAGTAAGAATGTGTATTTTAATGATTTTATAATTTCTTAAATAAAAATGACAAAATTGCAAGTATGCCTCCCTTAGCGTGTTTCATGGTAAGGACCTACAAAAAGTCGAGGCTTATAAAATTGTGTAGGACTACTTCTCAGCTTGCTTTGACATATGATAATGACTATATGCTGCACGGTAGAGTAGTCACCAATCTCATTGTTGTCTTGGAAATTGGGGGGGTTTTAGGTGAGCAGTAGTTGTTGTGATACTAGTTGTTAGAATTGAAGTATAGTAATAAGCCTTCTCATTAACATCTTTGTCAAAATTCAGGGCAACCAGAGGAACTACTTATCTCCTGATAATTGCTGCCCGACTGAAAATGTCTCCATATCAGCATGTTGTGGCTCTTCAAAATAAATCTACGTTATGATGAGTCTGTTATATTCTGTACTTCTTCACAAGAACTTTCCTCTGCAGATATTTTCTCCAGGATTCTGAATTTATTTGAGTCAACCAAAAGAAAATAGAAGCAATATGGTGCCATATCCAAATACTGTTTATGGACCCGAAGGTTTTGTTTTGGAGATGACTGGGTCACTAGGATACGATGAAAACTTTATGCATACAAAAATGCATGACTGGGTCAGGGTTTGTTTTGCATTCTATTACATCACATGTGTTTGCGATCTCATACTCTCAGAAATCATTCTCTTCAGGATTGAGTTGCTTAAACAATTCGATTGTCATCTGTGAAAAAGAACATGGCAGCAAATGCATCACCATGGATTTTTCACAGTTACCCTTACCTTATATGATTGGAAGCATTCGAAGTTATACTGGTTGTGTTAAGTGTGATGATTAATATATCCAAAGATGACTTGCAGAAATGACAAGCTAGAGCATGTGCAAAGAGGCAAGTTACTTAATTTTGAAGACTAATGCATACTTCTATGACCTGGCAGATAATGTGTGCAAGTCCTTGTCTTTGTTTTTCCCTTTTTTAATTATCCCGTTTGAATTAGACAGGTAGTAGGATACTTTTAGGAAGTCAAAATTTATTGACAGTTGTTTTTCCAACCTGGTTAACAATTGCTTATTTGAAAACCAGATTTAATGAGTTAAACTGTATTACAATCCACACATTGGAGTATTGGACTTCACTCATAAAGCTTTTTGTTCAAATTATTCCTGTGAGCTCTGAAAATCCTATTTCCATTATCATTATCACAGATTGGTATAGCTATTTCTACACAGATATTTGTAGCATACCCAATATATATCACTGGTTTCGCAAATAAAGCTTTTCGTGAGTTCATTTACTCCCCTCATGGGCTGTCCGCTGTCTGAGTTCTGAGTTTGGTTGCACTACAGCTCGTTAGTGGGAACAGCACAATCAACCCAGCCCTTAGCCAGCAGAACCAACAAAGTTCTAATGAAAGCTCGGGGCCATATACTATATAAATTTTTGATGATTTCTGGGTTGGGCTATACTTCAAGTGGATCCGCCCCTTCTCAACTGCAGTCGGGCATCAGTGAATCAAATTCAGAGACAAAACAATATGAGCAGCAAAGACAAATCTAAGAGTTCAACAACTTTTTCCTCTCATGGAAAGATCATGTAGCTAATTGATCAATCATCACCTACGTACAAGACTAATGATGGAAAAGATAACTGAATACATGTGTGCATAAACACTGACATAAAAGCTTCATGAACTGTAAAGTTCTGGTTACTTATAATTAATTCACAATAATACATGCATGTGATCGATAGGGTTTATTCATTAAGACAAACAAATGAGCAGCAATGGCAGCTAGAGTCTCATAGCTTTAATGCAAATTTTAGACTTTTTCTAAAGCTTATTATGACTCATCGATCCCGTCATTGATTTCGTAATTTGGAAGAAGAGATGTCAAAAACCAAAGTGATGGTTCTCAACAACCAAACGATTAGGGTAAAGTCCATTTTAAAAATTAAGAACTTCAATAATGTTGATGGCAACCACCTTTAAGATCACAGCGACGCCGTAAAAGCTGGTAGTCTGGCACGCTGCAAATAAATGATGGTGGGTCGATCACCCAACTAAACCAGAACGACTAATTTGAAAAAGGAAATCAAAATTAATATTCAAATCAAGAAAAAAAAAAATTGAGTTTTGTACTTTTGTACGTTTTGATGAAGTAAACATGGTATACGGTTGAAGTTATGTTATGTCTTGATGATATAAACTAAAAAAGGAAATTGAACTATACAAACTTTTATATATTGTTTTTCATCGTTGTAGTAGCTGGAAATAGCTTAATAGCATATCGAAGGCTGAAATTGTTGTATCGGGCTAATCCAACGTTCTAACATCTTCATCGTACCAAAGTGCTGGCTCCACATGTAAGGTGAGTCCATGTTCTGCAAAGTGACGAGTGCTAAATGTAAGGTGAAGTGGTCCGTGAATTGCCGGCATGGTCCGGTGGTATTGGGTGCTTGTAGGGATGGCAGAAATCTCGGGTATTCGACCCTAAAAGGGAGAAATTCGGGTGAAATCGGGTAACGGGGATGGGGATCCCAGTATTCGAATTCTGAAATCGGGTACGAAGCGGGGATGGTATTTTGATCCCCATCCCCATACCAATTTATCTGAAATAATATATATATATATATATATATATATATATATATATATATATATATATATATATTATTTATTATATATATTTTTGATATTATTTATAAATAAATATTTATGTAAACTTCATCTTTTTGTCAATATTTAAATTCTGTTAATAAATATGTTAAAAAAAATGAAGATTCTTTTAATAAAAAATCTTTATCAACATGTCAATTTTCCTTGATTGAAATAAGAAATTTATTTTATTTTAATGTTTGATTTTAACTTCATATTTTACAATTCATAATTATTTGTATGAATTTTTATATAATAAATTAGTAATATTGTTAACGGGGATTTGGGCGGGTACAGGGACCTAATCCCCAATGGAGACGGGGACGGGGAATCCCTAGTATCTTATTACGGGGATTGGGGCGGGTAAGGGGATGAGGAATGAAGTCGGGTATGGGGATGATAATTTAATCCCCTTACCCTACCCTCCCCATTGCCATCCCTAGGTGCTTGATAGGGTGAAGTTGTTCGTTTTAATGTTAATAGCAAGGTTGTATTGTGACACTTGAGAGTAGTTATCTTTCACTGTAGTCCACGGTTTAGGGTGTAAAACTTGATTAGAATTTGGCCTCATTCAACTCATGACTAATTGTCACAGACATGTAACTTAGTGGCGGAATTAATATATGAAAAATGACTGTTAGCCTTAATGAGGCTTAAGATTTGTGGCATTAAACTTATGTGTCATATGACTCATATCATATCACATACACACATCACCTATCTCTCAAATCATGCCATGTAATTCTTGAAAAAAAAAAAAATCATCTTATCATTCCAAAATCTAATGACTGAATTATTTTGGCTTTGTTCTAAAAAAAAAAATTATTTTGGCTATCTTTTTTTTTTTTTTTGATTGGGGGAGGTTAGCGTTAGAAAGTTAGCAACACACACACCCTTCGGGGGGTATTCCAGCAAAGCCGGACTAATCCCTTCCGAACGCCACGGGGCAATAAGCACCCATTAGCTGCCCATATTTTGGCTATCTTCTAAATTTTTTTTTTTTTTTTTCTTTTCACTCAGGCTTAAATATAAACAACAATTTTTTTTTTCTTCAATCAAGAATAGAAAAAGTTTCATGTAATTCGATCAATAGATTTGCATAACACATGTATATGAAAAGGCCTGCTCACCTAAGGAACAGTTTTTAAGGGACTGTGAGGGACAAGTGAATCTGACGGCTGAAAATAAATGCACAGTTTTAAATTGTTATAATTTCTGCTTTTATATTTAATACATGTGGTTTAGATGCATTTGTCCCTCATAGTCCCTTAAAACTGTCCCTTAGGTGAGCAAATCTGTGTGTATGAATTCAAAATTTATTAATATAATGTGAAAAATACACATGCATATGAATATGAATATATATATAGTTAATGTTGTGGTGCAAAAAGTTATTTGTAAATAAATCTAATAAAATTAATTTGGACATACGTATTTTTCAAATTGAAAAATTCAATTTATTAATGCTATAGCTTTTGGACGAAATTAAATAATATCTAGAAAGAAAATTTAATGCCTATTTCCGATCACCTAATTCAATATATTAATGCTATTTGAAAAGAAAAATTAATAGGAAAGAATTTAATTAAATGAAGAAAAATATTGGTGAAAGAATTTGTAAACAACATCCTTAAATTAATACATAATTAATGGTTCCTATTAACACACAACATTTTTTTTCGTCACCTAATTAAATTCATTAATGTCATTGATTCACCTCTTAAAAATTTAAATGGAAGTATAAAGGATGAAGTTGGTATGATGTGGCAAGATATATTATGTGAAATTGAAAATATAATTTGTATTTGCTTACATGGTATGACACATAGGATTTTAGGCTACAAATCTTAGACCTCATTAAGGCCCCCTATCATTGCCTTTAATATATAGCTTAAGGGAGTTTGGAGAACATGGCCCCACCTAATTCAATCACCGGACCTCACCTAATCAATGGCAGCAGCACAAGTAAAGAAAAAATAAAAGGAAAAAACATACTACTAAGGCCTCTTTTGGGAAATGAACAACTTTCCTGCATGAAGAAAAAATAGGAGGGAAAATGGATCCTCCCATACCCCATGTGATTCATTTTCCCTCATACTTTCCCTGCATTAATTGCACATTAATTACTTTACTCTAAAGATCATTTTAATGGTTGTTACTACTAAATTATCCAAGAAACTTTCTAATCTTGAATTGTTTATATTTTGATAATAAGGATACTATTGGAAAACTGATGTAACCTACTTTCCTATTCATGCACAAACCAAACATCGGAAAGGAAAGTAAAATATATTTTCCTATTACTTTCCCGGCATTTCCAAACATTGGTAAGGAAACTAGTGGGAAATTTACTTTCCCATGCTTATGGGAAAGACCAAAGAACCAATTTCCTTTTCGATAACCAAACGAAGCATAAATGTATACAACCCAATCTATAATAAGAAATATAGAAATGTTGCTTTCCTAAAAAAAAATATATATATATATATATATATATCTATAGAGGCCCGATCAGGAGCGGACGTCCGCACTTTCGCTAAAGTGTGGACGTCGATGCAGCAGCGGCTTCTAGGCGGCAGCGGCGGCGCAGGGCTGGCCGGAGGGAGGCAGGAGGCGTCCCAGACCTCTTCTGGGCGGCGTTCGAGGTCGGAGGAGGTCGGGCTTGCCGGTTTCTGGGCAGCCACCTCACCTGCAGTTGCAGGTTCTGTGCAGCACCGCATAACCATCGCCGGCGACTCCACCGGACCGCAGACCCCTCCGCACGACCCCCAGCGTCCCTCCGGCAAGCCGCGCCGCGTCGTCGCCGCTCGATCGAGGCCGGAGGAGCGACGTCCGCACTTTTTCTGGGTTGCGGACGTCCGCTCTCGAACGGCTTTCTATATATATATATATATATAGAAATGTTGCTTGGGTTTAGAATATTTGGCGATTAATCATTGATGTCTAGCTTGTTCAATTATTTTCAATTAGGGACTTAATAAAGTGCGTTCGAGTTGCTAATTTTTTTTTTTTAATCAAATAAGGGATGAGGCGATATTAGTTCCTCGAAAGCAGACAATGTAAGGAGCAAGTCCCACCCTTAATCCTGAAGGAGAAAGGTCTGTCACACTCTGGGAATCCATCGTCCGTCCCCCTATTCTTATTTTATTAATAAAAAAGAAAAAATACGAGAGGGAGGGGGGAGGGAGGGACATAAGCCTTACCCCGTAATACAAGGGAAACAAAGAAAGCACAACTCCAATCAAGCATTACGCTGATAAGGAACTCCTATATCATCCCTTAGCAAGAAAGGAGATAGAGTAGATGGTGCGGTTGCATACCAAACTAATGCAGTGGATGCCAAACCCATGTTTGTCAACCTATCAGCAACAATATTCCCTTCCCGGAGCACATGAGAGCAATGAAAGGTCAGCGAGCGGATACGTGCTAAACAAATCGACCATGCAATCTGTAGAGGCTAGGCCAAGGAAGGACAAATGAAAAAGAGACAATGCAAGCAAGAACACTAGTTGAGTCACTTTTAAGCCATATGTTATTCCATCCAAATTTAAAAGCGAATTCAATTCCAATAATGACACCCATTAGTTTAGTGAAAAAAGCTGTCTAATGACCAAGTCCTTGACAAAATCCACCAAGATAACTACCATTCTCATCCCTAAAAACTCCACCACATGCAACTGGTCCAGGGTTACCCTTAGCTAAGCCATCTGTGTTGAGTTTGATCTATGGAGTAATTGGTGGATGCCAAAGAACCAAGCGAGAGGAACTACTCGTCTTCGTGAAATCGGTTGAATACCCAAACCCACAAGCAACTGAGAATCCAACAAACCAACTGAGAATCGAGTTGCTAAATTTAACATTATTAAGTTTTATACTCTCATTTTTGTATCTCGATCCTCCAAGTTTCAAATCCTGGTTCTGCCCCTGATATAACTACAGTTCTTAGCATGATTGTGTATAGTGGTGTTGTGACCACAATCGGTCATTCCAGTGTGTTGTAATCTTTCCATTTATTAATATATTTTATTTCTTAAAAAAATGCTAAATGTTTGTAAAATAAAAAAATAATAATAATAATTCAAGTAAGGCCAATAAGGGAGGTATGTTGCGACTCCCCAAAAAAATAATCAATCTTCAAAGTACAATGGAAGCCATTTATGCTAGCCTAATGAGCAAAATGTGAAGCCAATAATGGTTGGCAATAATGACAAGACAATTGCTTAAGTGAAACCCTCACCCAAGTTCCAGCCCTAATATTCACAAGTCCCTCATTGGTAGGTTAATGAGTATTGGGGTCCTGCGGGACTTATGTGATGCGTTAGTGAATGTGTCAGTTTTCAAAGGTCTGGGTCATTCTTGACTGCCAGATGTCTGCTCTTTCGTGGTAATTGACATTGGACCTAGATGCTAGTTGAGTTCTTGCAGGCCACAAGTGATTTATAATGTTTCTAGGCTTGTGCACTGCCTCTTTCTTGTCCAAATACTGTTTGCTAAAAATAAAAAGGGAAAATGATCATTTACCAATTTTGGGGTTAATTAACCCCACTTACCCAAGCACTCTAAGAGATTGCCCACTTACACAATATTTTATATATATTTTACCCTAATACCCAATTAAGTATTTTTTTATTATTTTTTATTTAATTTTAGGACAATTTTGCCCTCTCCTTCTTTGTCACTTAGAAGAGAGAAG
Organism: Rosa rugosa; assembly: GCF_958449725.1. NCBI lineage: Eukaryota > Viridiplantae > Streptophyta > Magnoliopsida > Rosales > Rosaceae > Rosa > Rosa rugosa. Next base: position 45,217,355 of record NC_084823.1, on the reverse strand, counting down.
TTATCGGAGACCTTGCCGGACTTCGGTGACCAGCGGCCGGCCGCGAACTCCTGTGACCGGAATCCAGCAACTGGTGACTGGAATCCGGCCATCGGACAGGTGACCGGATTCCGGCGTCCAATTTTATTGCCCCTAGTAATACTCAATAATCATATTATTGCCCCCAATAAACATATTATTGCCCCCCAATAATCATATTATTGCCCCTAATAATCATATTAGTGCCCCCCCCATTAATCATATTATTACCCTCCAATAATCATATTATTTATCTCCAGTGAATTGCATAAACTCCCAAAACCAAAATGAATACACTACAGGCACAATTGATCAATTTATATGTTCAATTCTACATGTTCACCTTTTTTCTTCTTCTTTTTTCCTTCCCCATTCTCGGAGCTCACAGTTTTTACCAAAAAAAAAAAAAAAATGGCCACCCAGAAAATGCTCTGGGCACCCATTGGACTGTGAGACTGTCTCGTTTTTTCACCGGTGCTTCGGAGCTCCGACTCCGAGATTGTCTACTCGCCTAGCAGCGATTTGGAGGTCGCGACCGGCTTAGGTTGGAGGAAGATGCAATCGGCTTGGGTCATGATCGAATTGGGTGGCGGAAGATGCGATCGAGCATCTGTTGGATCGTGTCGGAGTGGAGCAGAAACAGGTTTTCCGGCGGTCTGGGTTGTAGTCCGGTGATCTGGCGGCGTCTAGTTTTGGTCTGGAGTCGGATTTCCGGCCTAAGTCCAGCGACGGTGGAGAGAGAGAGAGAGTCTGAGAGGAGTGTAATTTATTAATTAAAATGAGGGCAAAACCGTCAATAAATGTTAAAATGGGTAAATGGGAGTAAACAACTCTTAGTGGAGCAAGTGGGCAATTTTTAGGCTCAAATTGTGTAAATGGTCAATATCCCAAATAAAAAAGGCAAAGGGTGAAATATGACTAGTTATTATATATTTTGTAATAGTGAATTTAAAATATTGGAATGGTTTTACGTGTTTTCTCTTTCGTCGGTCCCTAGCTAAATATGGCTATGTGTTTTGCTCAAGTCTTTAATTACTTTAGCTAGCATGTTAAGAGCTCATGCATACTTGTTTAGTTGTTTTGAAACTAGCTTATCTATTAGAGATACTTGCTCCTTTTTCATAGGGGATTGAAATCCACACTCTTTAATTTGTAATCTATACTCCCTATTTCCTTCTCTGATTAATATTCACATAAAAAGACAAAATTTAAGTTACTAAAAATAAAATTTAAGTTACCAAATAAAGAAAGATAGAGTGTGGATTTCACTTCATTTTTCGCGAAAGTTACTCTTGAGACGTGTTTGAGATCAATATCACCAAACACAGTTCAAGTTTGTTATTCATTTTTCATGTACGCATGCAAATACAGCCTTTTCAAACAACCTCATCAAACATCTAGTCATTCGTTCAATGCTAGCTAGAATTTTAAGTTGAAGCAGCACTTTCCTGCTAAACTAATTAGGTGGCGGGTATATGAATATGCGAGATCTAATTCTAACCCAGAGAGAGAGACATAAAGGCTACATGCTTAAAGGGGTTAATTTGTAGGGTTTGTGAGTTTGCTGAGCATGGGACAAACTCAAAGCTTATAAACCTCTACGTAGTGGTGGCCCTGTTTGGTTAATGCTCCCATCACATCTGTATACATTAACGTGGCCAACGACCTTTGCTGGCATTGAATAATGGCGAGCTCGCTTCAGGTTTCATAGAAAGTAGAAAATGAAAGGACCGAAAAGAAAGCATATTGAAAAAAGAAAATTATTGAACACAACAGCCACCCAATTAATCTCTATTTATTGCCCTCGATCTCTCTCCACTACCTCTACTCATATTATATGAATCCACACTTTTCATTTGCGTCAGTACTGCCTCACTCTTCTTCTTCTTCTTCGATCACTTAGCTTCTAGCTCTTCGTTTCTATCACTTTCCGAACAAAAAACCAGATCAACATGGTGATCCAGGTTTCCTCTATATCTGATGTATATAGCTAGCTAGAGACTCATTTTCGTCTATAAATCTGATCTGGGTTTTGTTTCCCAGTCCATTTTGATCTGGGTTTTGCCTCTCTCACACATGTTTTGCAAGTTCTAGCTCGAGCTTGCATTTCTACTGGGGTTAAGTTTGGTCCTTTCCAATTGAGTTGGGGTTCATTTTCTGTCATCTGGGTTTAGCCAGGAGTTGTCTTCAAGTGTGGTCGTAATCAGTAAGCTCAGATGGAGGCGCTAACTGCTTTAATGGTCTTAACGGCTCTGGCGGCGTATTTATGTTGGTTCAAGATCATCACACGGTCCATGAGAGGTCCACGTGTCTGGCCGGTATTCGGCAGCCTCCCCGGCCTCATTCAGAACTCGAACCGCATGCACGACTGGATCGCAGACAACCTCCGCACGTGCGGCGGCACGTACCAGACCTCCATATGTGCCATCCCCTTCCTCGCTCGGAAGCAGGGACTGGTGACCGTCACGTGCGACCCCAAGAACCTGGAGCACATTCTCAAGCTCCGGTTCGACAATTACCCCAAGGGTCCTACTTGGCAAGCTGCGTTCCATGATTTGCTTGGAGAGGGCATCTTCAACTCCGATGGTGACACGTGGCTGTTTCAGCGCAAGACCGCTGCACTGGAGTTCACCACCCGCACGCTCCGCCAAGCCATGGCTCGGTGGGTGAGCCGAGCCATCGAGCAGAGGTTCTGCCCGATTCTCGAGGCGGCTCAGAACGAGGCCAAGCCGGTCGACCTTCAAGATCTCTTGCTTCGGCTCACCTTCGACAATATATGCGGTCTAGCTTTCGGGAAGGACCCGCAAACTTTGTCTCCGGGACTTCCCGAAAACGGCTTTGCCACGGCTTTCGACGGGGCGACTGAAGCCACGCTGCAACGATTGATTTTGCCCGAGGTTATATGGAAGTTCAAGAAATGGCTCAGGCTTGGAATGGAAGCCAGCATGAGTCACAACCTTCACCACGTGGACGATTACTTGTCCAATATAATCAATAGACGTAAACTCGAGCTGGCCAATCTGCAACAAGGTTTGGACGGGACCCCACATGATGACTTGTTATCCAGATTCATGAAGAAAAAAGAATCCTACTCGGACACATTTCTTCAACATGTGGCACTCAACTTCATCCTAGCTGGACGTGACACGTCATCGGCCGCACTTAGCTGGTTCTTCTCTCTGATCACTCAAAACCCAGGAGTGGAAGAAAAAATCATTTCTGAAATATGCACCGTTCTGATGGAGACACGTGGCAAAGACATTTCAAAGTGGGTGAAAGAACCCCTAGTGTTTGAGGAAGTTGACCGATTGACGTACCTCAAGGCAGCCCTGTCGGAAACTCTAAGGCTTTACCCATCTGTGCCACAAGATTTCAAGCACACAATCAACGATGATGTTTTGCCCGATGGAACTTTCGTGCCCGCGGGCTCTTCGGTTACATATTCCATATACGCAATCGGGCGCATGGAGTTTATTTGGGGTGAAGATTGCTTGGAATTCAAGCCTGAAAGGTGGCTATCTTCTGATGGCAAAAAAATGGAGTTACAAGACTCTTACAAGTTTGTTGCCTTCAATGGCGGTCCAAGAATTTGTTTGGGAAAAGATTTGGCTTACCTGCAGATGAAGTCAATTGCCGCGGCAGTGTTGTTGAGGCATCGGCTCACGGTGGTTCCTGGCCACCAGGTTGAGCAAAAGATGTCGTTGACATTGTTCATGAAGTATGGGCTCAAGGTTAGTGTGCACCCGAGAAATTTGAAGCCTGTGCTGGAGAAAATGTGCAAGGGTGATAGTGACTCATGGAGTAAAGAATCTAAAGATCATGTCATCTCCAATGGTAAATGTGATGGGGTGCTTAAAGTGGCTGCTGTTGCTTGAGAGGGCTTGGTTGGTTTTCAGAAAATTATCAAGCCTGTGAATATGATGCTTACTGCAGTACTTAATAATAGTATTAATAATGATTAAGAGGTTAATCAGAGCGATTTAGAATGCATGAAATAAATGCTAGCTAATAACCATATTAACCATATTAAGCTAGAGGTTAATATGGTGCATTTTATATATGTACTATACGTTATGCATACTATCAGATGAGGAATGAAGAACTAAATGTTGTGTTTAAAGCGTGGAGCTGAACCTCTTAGCTAGTTAGGCTGGATTTCAAATCTCTTAAAAAATGTTGTGTTTAGTGATGAACCAGCTCGAGCAACTCCATATATCATACATAATCATCATGTACTTCAAAAAGTGTGGTCTCTTTGTTGAAACTAATGTGATCAAATGGTGCCCATGTCAGGTTTACCGGAATGGACTCTCAAGTCGATAAATGACGACTTTGATGAATCTAACCTTGTTACCAATCAATGAAAGATTACTCTTTTAGGAAAAAAAAAAAAACTAGGGAAGTAGAAGGTATATATAGTCGGTATAGCTGATGTAAGTGGTCGTATACTCGGATAGTATGCCTTGAGGTTAGCGTAAATGGTAAGAGCTGAGAAAGTAATAAATTGAGTTAGTATTAAGTTGGATTTGAGGAACCAGCCTAGCTCCAACGTGAATAACAAAATTAACTTAATTTTATGGCTATATTGAAATTGATGAATGCATGCTCAAGATTAGTCATCAGGAAATTATGGTGGCCAGTGCCCTTCTCTTTTGCAAGTGCAGAAGAGATTGGTTTTGCAAATGTTCAATTTGTTGAGACTTGGGAGTATGTCGACCTTGAAATCGGAGTTGATGGGTTAAAGCAACTCTCTACTATTGAAGCAACTCTCTACTATTTTTGGCAGTCTATAATTGGGTAGGCGATTTTCTTGTACGCAGGAACGTATTCAGGATTTGAAAATGAATTAGGCTAATTTTAACTATATAAAAATTTTGCAAACTTTTGTATTTTTTTTGTTTTTTTTTGTTTTGTTTGAGATTTGAAACTCAGTGAGAGGCTCATCCTCACGCCTTTAGAACTAACTGAATCGTATCATCCGATACCCACGAACTTCAAACTCAGCAATCACAGAATCATTATCAATACTATTAACAAAATTTTTTTTAATGTAGAGAACCATCAAATCATCAAGAAAGTCATCTCCCACCTTATTTTGATCGAAGTTTGTTTTTTATGATGTTCATAGATGAAAATGATGTCTCTGTTCATAGTACATATTTTTTATGCTAGTCCAGTAATCCAACTATATTTACCAAATTTTCATCCTTATCATGCTCAAGAGCTTATCCTTTCTCATTAACTTATCAGTAGGTAGTAGCTTCATGCTTATCAATATCAAATGCTTCATGAATGTCTTGCTTATCATTCCTCCATAGTATGCACAACACAAATGCGATTGATGGATGCAAGAATTGTAAGAAAATTTAATGAACCCGACATTGTGTAGAACCTAAGTATATATTCATATATGATTTAGTTTTGAATTCAAATGTCAAGTATAAGTTAAGGACTTAAGAAAATCATTTTGGTCCAACTTATCACATCTGTTAGAATTTGAAATTCATAAATACAGTTATGACTCATGAGAGTTTATCTGGTTTTTTGAAAAAGCAGTTGGGATGCATTGTCAGTTTCTTGATGGAAGAAACTGACAATACAATGCTTTATATATCAGATATTTTGGTCCCTTCTGATGCACGAATCATTCTCATCAATTAGTCCCATCACTAAGAGGATGCTAAAGGTGAAATCAGGAGAAGACTAAGATGGAAAACTTAACTGTGTCAAGAAAGCTGTCATGGCAATGCAAGTGCATCGAGTAAGTTTTCTGGGTTCATGTTCTTATATTTAGTTTTCTGCAGAAATCAATTTCCATTGAGGAGTATTAGATCTGTCTCAAAGAGATCCGTTAAGGATTTTCTTCCTCACTCGGATCCATCTCAAGGGGATATTACCTCTCTAAGATCTGTCTAGAAGAGATTTCACCTCACTTGAATCTTCTTCAAGGAGATTCTTCTTACTTGGATTTAACTCAAGGAGATTTAATATACATGATTTGATCTGGTATAGGTTTCAGTTTATGTGTTTGTGATTGCTTAAGCATACTGTTTCTAACAATTGGTATCAGAGCGACCATACATAGATCAATTACATGTTGAAGAAACTAACTACATTACAATTGTGAATTCTGGAAATTTTTTGTTCATATAATCCGCATACAGTTATCTACATGTATATTGCATATCTGATGCATCTATCCACACATGCATGCTCTCACCTTTGCAAATCCATTTTGCTCTGGATTGATGTAAGTGAAATTGGGGTCTCCCAAATTTAGTATCCATTACCCTCATTTAGTGAGAGGAGGAGAAAACGACCAGAGAGCAATTAAGGCAATCACCAACCTCTATCACTTCTATTGATCGCCAAATAGAGCCTTCTACCAAGTTGGTGTTGATCCAGGCCTTGCTTTATGAGCAGATAAGATATCTATCCTAAATATCAGTTTTCAATTTGGTGAGTTCCCTTGAGGTATTATAGTGAAACTATAATTTTATTTGGTTATTGATATTAATGTATCTGCTTACATTGTTAGTGTGTGGCTAAATTAATTAGTATGTGTTGATGTATTACTTGAATTATAATTGATGAGTGGGTCTTGGAAAAGCATCAATGGATTTTGGAACTGCATCTTGTTAGTATCACATACTCTTCGGTTTTGCTTTCTAACTTTAATATTTAATTTGCTGCAGATTGTATTTTGGCTTTGATTCATGTTGCTGTTGATTTACAATCTTATATTTGGCATAGTCATCTTAAGTATCTAGCATGTTTTGATCTGTATTATGGCATACTCAGAATTAACCGAAATTCATAATCAATTATATCTGTATGATTTGCATGACAGATCTTGACAAATGATGTTGCTATTTTAATTGTCTCAGTTGCTATATATGTCCAAGTGTTAACATGGTTAGAGATAACTGTTGACTTAATGGTCAGCAACAAGATCAAATTTGCTTTGTCATTCATACATTACAGATTGAGCATTATATCATGGGGACATGTGATTGTTTACTTGTTTAATTGATGTTTTTTCAATCCAAGCAATAGCCTTAGAACATTGCTTAGAAATCACAATACTTCTCTTGGTTGGGAAATTGTGTGATGAAAAGGTTTTTGGCCAAAGAAAGAGATTTTAGCCATTTTTCAGATTTTCTGGAATTTCAACTCAGTCACTTACTTTTGCAAAAATGTACTGATCTACTGGGAATTTGAGGTCAGTCTATTCTAAAGAATTTTAGTAGACATCTTAAAGAGTCATGTGGAATTTGAATCACCCAAAAGGGAATTTTCTGGGATTAGTTATGAATTTCCAAAGTCAGGAGTCAGTCACAGAAATTTTCTGATATCAGCTTATTAAGTTTAACCAAAGGTAGATTCTTATAGCACCTTTGATCCAATACAGGACTTCTATTTCATGTGAAGATTACATTATATTCATCTCAGTGCATATTTATGTTTTCCATATTATTTTGAAATGCAAAATGATGGATATGCATGTTTAAAGTTTCTGATATTGATCTTGAAAACTTCATATGTGGTGTGCTGCCAAAGTGGTCTCATATATGAAGATTCTAAAGGATCAAATATGCTGGTGAAATATTTAGTATGAATTCAGTTATATGTTGCATAATAAAGTGCTGTCAAAGTGGCCAATATATAGCAATTACACTATATTCAGTTTCATCAGAATGAGATTATGAGACTTAAAATTAAATTTGAGTATAATTTCCAAAGAAATTTACATCAAACATTTGGTTTCATAATCTTGTATATATTAGGTGAATGAACATTCAGAACTATTAGAGATTAGTACTCCACAAAGGACGTCAAAATCTCGAAAATAGAAGAGTTCATTTTTTGCATATATACATACATAATTCGGTAAATGGCTTTTAGATTGGCCATGATCACATTGTTGATATAAAGTCAATTTAATCTTCTTAAATGCTAAATGCTATCAAAATGGCTTAGTGTAAAGAAGATTAATTGTCTTGTTTGGTTTTCAACAATAAAATCAAGCAACTTAAAATTTAATTTGATCCTTATTTCCAAAGAAGTCTGGTATCAAACATTTGGTTCTTGATTTTGTATATGATCAAAATTGAACATTCAGATATCATTAGAGATTAGTACACCCCAAAGGATGTCAAAATCTTGAAAATGGTTGAGTTCTATTTTCTGAACATATGCATTTGGTGTGAAATGAATGTTCAAATCATGAATTTTCATTTTTGGGACATACAGACAATTCTAGTATTATGATAAACTAGAATGATTTTACTGATCAACTTCATATACATATAGACATTTTCCTTTGAGCATCAATCAGGTTGAATTACAGGATGACTCAAATTTCAGAAAATGGTAGAGGAACATTGGGTTGAGCTTGGAGTACATGATTATAATCATGTGTTGAAAGAAATCCATCTGAGAATTGGCAGCAAATAAAAGCAAGGAGAAGCATTAAAATGAAAGAATCCAGTTCCTCAAGTAAGTTTGTTGTTCTTCAAGTTTTGTTTTCTGGAATTCTGGGATTGCAAGTGCAGTATCTATCCTAGTTATATTTACACAGAAATGTTAATGTCCAAGTATAGCTTTAACAGACAAGGCAATGTTAGTAGAGTTCATCAAGAAAAGAAAAAGTACACTTTTGGAAGGGTCCAAAGTTTGAGTAAGAAAAGCACTAGAGGTCTAGAGTAACTGAAAAGGATGATGGAGGATTTATGGACCAGATTCTATGAGAAATCTGTGGGAGTTCCAGCTTTTGATTTTCTGACTCCTCATTTTTCATGCATTAATCATACGTTGATAATTTCCTAGACATAATTCTTCTTGTGGTGCTCTTGTTCAGTATGTTTATGAAGTCATCAAAATGAGTTCATGTTCCAGCAAGTTAAGACTTTTCAAGTTAGCAAATAGTCTCGACAATTTTCAATGGCGGTGTTGGATTTCTGTACTTGTTCTTGACAGTTTGGATTTTGGAAAAGAAGTTGAGGAATATACATACTATTTTGGCTTTTGAATTGGTGGTTGATTACTTGGTATTTTCAAGGCTTCACATAGTTGGTTTTGAAATTAACTCTATGCATCAGAACGACGCAACTTTCAAGACAACCTTCAAGACTATTGTGTATTCTTGTTTTTGTTCTCTGGAGTTGTCTTTGCTCTATCAGTCTTTGGTGTTATTTTCATAAACGAAATATCATTTTGGTGGTTAATTCATTGATGAAAATAGAGGGAGAAAGTTCTCAAGGATGAATAGATACTGAAACTGCACAAGGAAAATAGAGCAGAAAGTTGCAATACGATAGATATTCATGGAGCAACTGACCAAGCAAAACAAATTGAGCCATCCTCCCAGCCATTAGCATTAAAGACTATCATGACAGAGAATAGGGATGGTAAAAGATCCTTATTAGATGGAAATGCTACAAGAGATATTCCATGAAGAGGGTCAAGTTGCTCCTAGGCTGATTATAGTTTGGTGGAGGATATTATGGCTGTAATGGATAATGATTTATATAGACCCAAGCTTGCTGGAGACATGATACTAACTACTGGGATTTTGGAGTCTGTACCCATCGAACCTAAGTGGGAAGAGGATGATGTTTACTTGAGGATACGAACAGATGCATTAAGGATGATGAGGTCAGCGTCTCAACATTCGAAAGCTGCCACTAATATCTTTATAAGAGGTGACCATTATTCTGCTCAACAACACTCAATCAAGGCTAGAGAGGAATGGTTAGTTGTTGAAAACCTCAATAAAGGGCAGCTAAGGAAATCTTTAGTATAAGGAATTGCAAGAAAACATAGAGAAAAGTTGGATCAACTACATCAACTTTAGACATCATCAAGACAAAGACCAACATCCTTACAAGCTATAACAGGTTCGCAAATCGTCTCGATCTTGTGTATATGCATATAAATATACATATGATAAGCATATATATAATAAAGTCATCAATGTTGAAGAATCCAAAGTAGTTGGATATATGATAAGCAGTGGCACAAAAGTTCTCGGCAAGACAGCAAGAAGTATGGTTAATGAGATTAAGGAGTATGTTACAGGAGAGGAGGTTGGGACTATACATGTTTATGGAATGGCTGATTCTAGAAATATAACAGCAGGTGGTTCAGAAATAGATGCAGACTCATCACAAGTTGCTGATGAAATGGATAAGTGATTTATCTATCAAGACAGCAATATATCAGTTTCAGATTAGGATTGCAGCAATATATCAATCCTAGACAATGGAGAAAAATCCAAGTGTGCAGCACAACGTGATTCAATTATGGATAATGTCATTACTAGCACAAATGCACAAAATGAGCAGATTGCAGGTGGTACAGTGTCAATACAAACCATAGAAATTGCAGAAGCATCACAATATAATCTTGAGAAAATCCTTAAGAGCAAGAAAACCAGCCACATCAGATGATAATTACATGTATCTGATCGTCATGGTGACTGATTTAGAAGAAAAGAATGATCTTATTTCAGTTATAGAAGCAATGCAGTCTATGAATAATGAAAAATGCAGAAATTTAAATGCTGCAGCTTGAAGGTTTTGTAAAAGATGATCACTAAGACCAGTGGGAGAAACTTCATTTTTCTGATCCTATATGTTGATGATCATATGTTATCTTCTAGCAGCAACATTTGTTTGTTGAAGGAAACAAAAGGAGAGTCAAGTCGTCAACAATGTCTAAAGCATATTAGTTTCATGAAGACTAGTGCCCCAAAAATGCTTTTCTAAAGAAAAGCATGGAAAATATAACTTATACAATGTCAGTTGGATGTTTATCATTCTTATTTATCATTGTATAGAGTTGTTTTCATTATTTTAGACTAAATTGATCAGTAAAGTTCACCTACATTTATGGAATTTCACCTTATTATCTTTCTGCATACTCAAGTTGTACGTACAAATTCAGCAAGCTATCAATGAATAGCAAATCTTGCAGATTGACAATATTAAGTAGTGTGAAATATATGGTTGCCAATTCTATGTTATTAGAAATTCTGGCAGGACAACATATGCTTATATTATGAACGATCGTTATGGATTATGGATTAGGCATATGTTATGTTACTGTATTTTGAGGTAATTCATGTGATTATATATGCTGCATTGTGATCTTGGAATGCTGATGCTTTTCTAATTCATCCTGGCATTCTTTGATTCCTTGTAGTTGACCATAATTGACAAAATTTTGAAACAGATTGTTTGATGTGAGTTGAATTCAAAGTGCGCACACTTTAGTATCTAAATCATATATACTTCAGTTTCTAAACAATGTCAAGTTCAGTGGGAGATTGTAAGAAAATTTAATGAACCCGACATTGTGTAGAACCTAAGTATATATTCATATATGATTTAGTTTTGAATTCAAATGTCAAGTATAAGTTAAGGACTTAAGAAAATCATTTTGGTCCAACTTATCACATCTGTTAGAATTTGAAATTCATAAATACAGTTATGACTCATGAGAGTTTATCTGGTTTTTTGAAAAAGCAGTTGGGATGCATTGTCAGTTTCTTGATGGAAGAAACTGACAATACAATGCTTTATATATCAGATATTTTGGTCCATTCTGATGCACGAATCATTCTTATCAATTAGTCCCATCACTAAGAGGATGCTAAAGGTGAAATCAGGAGAAGACTAAGATGGAAAACTCAACTGTGTCAAGAAAGCTGTCATGGACAATGCAAGTGCATCGAGTAAGTTTTCTGGGTTCATGTTCTTATATTTAATTTTCTGCAGAAATCAATTTCCATTGAGGAGTATTAGATCTGTCTCAAAGAGATCCGTTAAGGATTTTCTTCCTCACTCGGATCCATCTCAAGGGGATATTACCTCTCTAAGATCTGTCTAGAAGAGATTTCACCTCACTTGAATCTTCTTCAAGGAGATTCTTCTTACTTGGATTTAACTCAAGGAGATTTAATATACATGATTTGATCTAGTATAGGTTTCAGTTTATGTGTTTGTGATTGCTTAAGCATACTGTTTCTAACAAGAATGCGATTGATATCAATATGCTTGTTGCCTTACTAAATTTCCAGTATTAAGACCAAAACTCACAAGATGAAGAGATGAGATCCCTAACCAAACTGCTCGCTTCCAATTTTCAAACTTATAAAAAAAACTGCTCGCCTCCAATTGAGTGAGTGAAATTGAATGATATGGAGGGGTCCAAATTCAAATTCAATTGCAAGCAATTAAGGAAACATCCATAAATTTCAACAATCTGAGATGAAATTGTTCATACTTGGAGGCTGGAGTTCAACCAAATCTGCAACTCTGCGACTGCAAGAGTTCAAAGAACCGTCGGCGTTGTTGCAAGGATTCTTGAGGGACTGAGGGAGTGGTGCAAAGGGATGCGAGGTGATTGCAAGGGTTCTTGAGGGGCTGAGGGAATCAGAGAAGCAGGAGCTAGGAGGTGGGCTGATACCTATACTTCGTAAATTTTTGGGCCAAATCTCTCTTGGGCTATAGCCCAAGTAGCCTTTGAAGTGGTTACGTCCATGTTTGTACGCATTGTCCAAGCAGAGACTAGTTTCATATCATCATGTGATTCATGTCATGATAGAGATCCATCCTTTAGAGAATTCCAATCATATTAATGTACATATTCATCTACTTAAACACTTCAAAAATCCTTATTCATGTCTAAACTATAATGAACCGTGAGAAAAAAAAATGGAAAACGATCATGATCACAATGGGAAATGAAGTACAATTTTATTGCACCAAATCCATAGTAGCTGCATGTCACCATCTTTATTCTCTAGTTCTTCTAAGAAATGAAAACAGCACACAACTCAAGCTAGCTCTATAGCTAGTTATTACAATTTTGATAAAGTATATAGATGAAGAAATTTACTCATCACCATCATCCTCATCCTCACCATCTTCATCATCACTACTTATTTCAATGATAGCCTGGCCATTAAGATTGAGTTCCGTGGACACCCCCCGCACGGCCTGATCTATAAACGCCTCCAAGGTGTGAAGTCTCATCTTGGCAACCCGGTCAACAGTTTCTTGCTCAAGCTCTTCAGCTTTTCTCTTCCTTGAGGTCTCGGCCAAGGTCGGAGATTGAGGGAACAAATCCAATGTCTTGGGAGGATGGTGTTCTAAGCCTGGAGTAGCGACGGTTAATGCTGTGACCTTTTTCTCTTCCCACTCCAAATAACGAGAGATTGCCTCTATGTCATCCTGTAAAACTGAAAGAAACAACAAGCTTTCTTGATTTAATTCATGGTTCTTTACAGCATTGTTATTGTACATGATCATTTAACCTAGTCCCTGCTCGCACAACATAAACAAGAAAAAAGGGAACAGAAAATATTACTATTCTTGCTATTGTAATTGTTTTTGGTCGACCTTATTATCGTGTCTTCATGATTTGTATATAACTGTTAACATAGTATCAATGGCTGAAAATAAATTTATATATGACAACACATAGTAAAAACTGTGTTCTCTCTTTATCCGTGATATCAGCATTTCAAATGAAATTACATATGATGTGAAAACTAGGATCCGAAGCATTGTTAGAAGAGAAATTCTTACATAGGGCAAATGTACCACATGACAGTAGGGCAGTCCAATCAAAATCCAGAAAATTTGAAGTGTGTTCCGAAACTGTCCTTACTTATTAAAATAAAATACCCAAAACACCCCCTTGCATGTTTACTAATTGGGCTGCTCTACCAGCCATGTGGTATGTTTGCCCTACGTAAGAATCTCTCGTTAGGAAATGTGAAGTTAAAAATTATGACATGGTAGATGCTATGTCATTTGGGATATAAACTTGATTAAATTATTAAGGATCTCAAACCGTCTTTATTTATTCTAATGTGTACATTAATAGCATTGAAGAAAGGTTTTTGGCCTGGAAAGTAGCGACAGTCAACAAGCTACTGAATTTGCGAGGGTACGTTGATTAGTGGTGGAAATAGTAGAACTTATTTTTATTTCTTAAGAGTTAATTTTCCACTAAAGATATCAAATATTATAGGATACGAGGATATATAAGACGTGGCCTCAATAAAAAAATTTGCATAATAGTAAGAGAAAAGAGTACCAGAAACATCGTAAGACTATAACAGCATGCATCTGACTTGGATAAGACAATGCAGCTAATTGGGCATATATACCACATTGAAGCTTCTTCATCTGTTTGAAGCTCACAGGAGGAAATGAGTTTCCTCTTATTCTTATTAATGTTTATTACCATAGTTTTAGTTTTTGTTTAGTTTAAGCGATAATAGTGTTATAATTTAAAAGGATTAATTTCTGTTTACCTCCCTGAGGTTTGGGGGTGTCATCCTCTACTCTCAATTTTGAATTTTTACCCCCCAAACTTTCCAATTTCAATCAGCCGTGTCTAATTTCTCAGATTCCGTCCAAATTGGATGTTAACTCTGATGATCTAACCCACTTTGAGGGCTAAAATGGTCATTTCAAGAGAAAAAAAAAATATAAAAAAAACCCTCTCTCTTTCACTTTCGAGGATCTCTCTCTCTCTCTCTCTCTCTCTCTCTCTCTCTCTCTCTCTCTCTCTCTCTCTCTCTCTCTCTCTCTCTCTCTCTCTCTCTCTCTCTCTCTCTCTCAGATCTGCAACTCCAAAAATGGAAATCGAAACCCAAACAAAGCAAAAGGCACCGCCCATGGCAGCACTAGCATACAGCTACAAATCATCTCTTATTCTATTCATTCACACATTTAGTGTTTTCTCAATAACCACGGGCACGTCCTCGGCGAGGAGGTCTTTAGGGCTGAACCGGTGGGGGATGAGGGGGCTGAATTGGCCAACGACGTGTCATTTTTGTCGCTGTCGTCTTCTTTGGCCTCAGCAGAGGTGTTGAGGATCTTGATATCTTGGGCGCGGCGGATTTCTTGGAAGAATTGGCGGCAATGGCCGCAGGGGTTGGTGGAGACAGCGACGTATTCGAGGCGGGGCTACGACTGGATTGAGAGATTGGTGCTGAGGAACTGCTCGGCTTGGACGTAGTAGTGGAGGGGGAGGCCCGGGAACTCGAGGTTGACTTCGAAGAAGACCTAACTCGAGGACTCGTACCCGAGGGCTCTGATGGGGAATTTGGAGATGAGGACCCGGGCGAGGGCCTTGGCAGGCTCGACGAAGGACGGGATGAGCTGGACGACAGTGAGGCCCTTCTGCTTGGCCATTGACTCGACCTCCGAGGCTTCGATTACGAATCTGGGTCGGTCCATTTTCGGGGAGAGGTGGTGTTTCGAGTCGACCTGGGTTTCAGGAGTGGGGGATTGGTTTTTGGGATCAGATTGAGGATCCGAGAGATGAGGAGGAAGAGCGAAATGAGGGAATGTGTGCAAATTCGATTTTTGGAGTTGCAGATAGAGAGAGAGAGAGATAGAGGGATTTGGAGAAGAGAGAGAAACCCCCGAAAGTGAAAGAGAGAGTTTTTTTTTTTTTTTTGGTTTTTTTTTTGTCTTGAAATGACCATTTTAGCATTCAGAGTGGGTTAGATCGTCAGAGTTAACATCCAATTTGGACGGAATCTGAGAAATTGGACACGACTAACTGAAATTGGAAAGCTTGGGGGGTAAAAATTCAAAATTGAGAGTAGAGGGGGTGACATGATGACACCCCCAAACCTGAAGGGGGTAAACTGAAATTAATCCTATAATTTCATAGTCCATAATCGAAGTAAAATTTTGTTCATAGACAGTGAAATGATTTGTCCCGATACTTCTAAAGATACAAAAATTCTATTCATCAATTTTTTCAAACGACTAATCTTTATTAATTTTTCTTATCTATAAAAAAATGATTTGAATCTCAAAGTACTAAGTGCTTACATGACATTCAAATCATTCTTTATTTGAGATGTCGATAAACGAATGCCTTCTCCAAAAATAATTAAATCATTAAGCATCTTCGACAACAACAATAATGTTATGTTTTGTTCGGAGTGCATATCAGAAGTGTTCTTCAGTGTCTAAAAATTCATCTATATGCGTGTGTGTGTGTTTTATATCATTGTATTATAACATCATCCTGATAAAATACTAAAATTTAATCGATATGCTTCTTGATTTATATCAGAAATTAATAAAATTGAAAGATCTAATAAGGTACCTGGTTCCTCGAGAATGAGAATTAATTGTTGAACGAACCTCATAGCAGCAAAAAGAGAAGTTAGATTTCGCTGCTGATAAAAATGCTAAAGGAGATTAGAGGAATCCCCAAATTTCTAACAATTTTAAGAAAATAATAATAAGCGTGGTTTTCCATAAACTTAAATAACCAAAAAGGTTAGCACACTTGGTACACTAATATGCTAATACAGTGTAACACTTGGTAGACATGCTGATATGGTAATTATAAGACAATTTCACTGACAATAAAGATTACGGTGGATGGGTGAAATTTCACAAGAAAAAAAAAATGGTAAATATCCTAATATAAGAAAATTGACAGCACACTTGGTACGCTAATATGCTAATACAGTGTAACATTTGGTAGACATGCTGATATGGTAATTATAAGACAATTTAACTGACAATAAAGATTAAGGTGGATGGGGTGAAATTTCACAAGAAAAAAAAAACGGTAAATATCCTAATATGAGAAAACTGACACTTACTGCACATCTTCTTTGTCACAGCCCAGTCCACATAGCAAGATATTATTTGAATATCCGCTTTGGGCCCCGCTCTCACAGTTTTGTTATTGGGCTCCCACTCAAAATGCATTTTACTATGACTACGAGGAGGTGAGTCTACACATATAAGGCACATCACTTCCTCTCCCTCGGGAGATGTGAGATCTCACCTCACAATCCACCCCCTTTAGGGGTTCGACTCCCTCGTCTGCACACCTCTGGATATAGAGTGGCTCTGATACGTCTGCACACCTCTGGATATAGAGTGGCTCTGATACGTCTGCACACCTCTGGATATAGAGTGGCTCTGATACCATTATGTCACAGCACAATCCACATAGCAAGATATTGTCCGTTTTGAGACCTGCTTGCACGGTTTTATTATTGGGATTCCACCCAAAATCATCGTACTATGAGGAGGTGAGCCTGCACATATAAAACACGTCACCTCCTCTCCCCCAAGCAATGTGGGATCTCACGTCTTTTTTCTGAAAAGAAGAAATAAAAAAATAAAATTATTGGTTATATTGTTAGGTTATTTTATTGAAATTAAATTCATTTGCATTATGGTTAAGTTGCATATTCATTATCGCAAGGTTTGAACTACATGTTATTGCTAGTGATGATCTATTATAATAGACATTTCAGCAAAATGTTGGGGCAATTGGTAACAAATCTTTATATATAAAGCAATTAGATTAGTCTGTATCACCACTGCTTGCGATCTGGAACTATATAATCATTTCTCATCTAGGGTTAAAAAACTATAATAAATTACACAAATGTGTTTGATCGGTTAGAGTTAAAACACTATAATAAACTTCTACCTTGACAAGAAAATCTTAGATTAGCAATATGCGCTACACGCGCTTCCAATTTCTTCATGATCCATTCTCATTCTGATAGTGCGTCCTTGGGATGTTGTTGTCAGACGGGTTATTTAGGCGGTGTAACCTGACGAGCTCGGTCTCTAGGCTTAGCCAAGGGTGTGGCCACAGTAGGTGCGGTAGAACCCTGTTGATCCTTATTGAATCCATTTGGGTTCGTGGTGGTCAAAGAGGATGGCTGCTTTCAGTGTTAATGATAGTTGCAGGTAGAGTGGCTGCGGGTTCCAATCATGGCGATGGGGGGATCTATAGGTGGTGGTCGGTTTTGCCAGTTGGCGATTCAGATATCTCCTGGATCTGATTAGGTGGTGGGTCGAGCAGTCTGCTACCGTTCGGTAACGGTGGTGCATTGGCGGGGTAGCCGCCAGATTGGTTTGACGACAGTGGCAACTTCGAAGTTTGTCAGACCTTTGGGTGGCATTGCGACGACGATGTTGTTGATGTTGTGACGCAGTGTTCATTCATCGTCAGTGTCCTGGTCATGTCCCTTTTGGTTGGGCTTTAGGTGTTGGGCCCTATATTTAGGCTAGGTCAATGGTTCAATTTGGGTTAGGTCTCTTTTTGTTTTCAAGTTGTTTTTTGTTAAGTTTTATTTTCAATAAGTTCCTACTGTCTTTTTGTGGGAGTTAATGGGGTTCGTCCCGGCTTATGCACTTTGTGTGCCTAGTTTGTCCTAATAAGGTGGCGAACCATTTGTTTTGTCAATTAGTCGTCTCTTTTAGTTTATTCTTCTAAGTGTAGGTAATTTGCGAGTCAATGGTTTATTGGGATTACTTTTATATATTTTTCCAAGAAGTATCTACTTTCATCATACAATAATTGAGTGTTGATTGTTGAGGCGGGCTAGTAGGTAGAAAATGATTTTTCCTTGAGAAAGAGAGGTGTTCTTGGTGGTCTATAGGCTCTCTTGCAAAGCGAGCTTCAGTGTGTTCTTAATGAGCAGTATTTGTCAAGTTTTGAGTCCCTCAATTCAGGATGTCAAAATTGATGTATACCTATTAAGTGCTTTAGCTTTGATTAATGAAATGCGTTCGATTAACAAATAAAGGGTGTATGCTGGTTCTTATTTAGGTTGTAGAATATGTTATTAAGGTATTTATGACGACAGTTTTGGGTGTATCATCTTGAAATTGCTTGCTGAAGTACAATATTGGGATGACCTCTTTAGATAAAAGAAAAAAAAAAGAAAATAAACTTCCACAAAGTCGCTCATACACTTGCCTGAGTTGCTTGCATATGGTGCAATTGATATTTTGCAAGGAAGTTGGACCTCCTTGGTTCCATGAAGTATTAGGCCATCTCCAGTAATGGAGGGCTATATTGGGTCTGGGTCTAAATTTTAGCCCTCAAAATATAATTGTATAATAAATGGTCTCCAGCTAGGCCTGGCAATTCAGTCAATGACCCGTTAACCGCCCATTAACCGCCAGCTAAAAACCCATTTATTTCCGCCCAATAACTTAACGTGTTAATGGACTGCCAACCCGTTAGTTAACGGGCGGAAACGGGTTGCCCAACGGAACCCATCGAGCCCTGTTAGAAGAAAAAAAAACGTTTGAGTGTCTAACCCTCACTTCTCTTGCAGAGTCACAGCTCACTCTCCTCTTCTCCACACAAGCCCTCTCTCCTCTCCTCCACCAACCCTTCCATCGACCTCAAACGCACCGTTTCGAAACTCAGGCAACTCCTCCTCCCCTCTCCCAATCACATCCTCCAAAACCTCGCCGCCAACTGACATCTTCACCCTCTCCGGCACCATCCTGATCCTCTGTCCCTCGCACACCGAGCCCTTCAGGGTCTCGCTGAACGCGCACCGGAACCAGCTGCCAGAATCTTTAGTGGGCTTCAGGAGGGGAGGATCGGCCATGGCTTTGAGAAGCTGTATTTGTGGTGGTGGGCTTGATCTGTTAGGGGGAGGCGGTTGGTTCGAGGGTATGGGATTTGGGTTGGAGTGGTGAGGGTATTGTTCATGGCTCACAAACTCTCAGTTCTCTCTCTGCTTCTCTCTTTCTCTATGAAAAATGGAGTCTTTTTGGAGTTCTGGACTTCTGGGGTTTTGTTGGGGAAGGAGGAGAAGAAGTGCAGTAGTCAAAACTAGTTTGTGTGGGAGACCTGTGATTGGCCAATGGGAGTTTGACAAGTGGTGAGGGGGGCTAGTTTTATTTTTTTGGGAGGTGAATTTACTGAAACCTTGGAGTGAATCTTTTCCCTACACTACTACACAAAAAGCTTCACACGACGGTTTTAAAACTGTCGTCTCACGTTTTGCATTTCCGTGGTCTATCGAGGCGTCGTCTGATGAAACGCTGTCAGACGACGGTTTTCAACCGTCGTATATCGATCATTGGGTCGACGGTTTTCAGCTAACTCCGTCGTCTGATGGACCGGCAGATCTGCCGACATGCTGTCGACAAGATGTCGACAGAAATATGCCGTGGTGTGACTTCTACTCATACCACGGTTTTATTTTTAAAACGTTGTGCAAATTGTATCCATACGACAGTTCTTCCAGCATAGATGTGGTGTGACGACTTAAAAATTCAGTCCATATGTGCTTTCACACGACAGATATAACTCTAACCGTTGTACTGTGACATTTGAGACGATGGTTTTTGCTAATACTTGTTGTCTATGTGTGTATCCCACAATGATATCAGTAAGAACCGTCGTGTGAATTGTAGAAATTTTGTTTGATTCCACCCTATAATCCTCATCAGACGACATATTTTCCATTTTTCCTACTGTTGTTTGATTTGGTAATGGTAAGATTCAAATTAAGCTGGAACCAAAAATTGACCAAATAAACAGTAATTTTCTCATAATAAATAGCTATTACTAGCGAGATAGCCCGCGCAATGCTGCGGGTTTGTTTGCTTGCTAAATTTCACACATTCAGTCTTAAGAAACATTGAACATTTACATACTCTGAAACAGTGCACATTTACATATGCTCAATATTGTTTTGCATTTATACTTGAAAGAAGGTAAGGAGCGAGCATTTTGTGAAGTCTGCAGATCTGCTTTTCTTGGTTAATACCCTTAAATTCTTCTTTGAACTCCTCTAGATTTGCAGACTGCATAAAGGTACAAAATAGACAGCGATCTCGAGCTCACTATCCGTCTTCCTACCACATACAAAGGGAACAAAGATAACGTTACGTGCCATGGTGGGAAATGTAAAACCGAAAAAAAAAAAGGGAAGATTTCATATGTAACACAGTCTGCATTCTTATATAAGTTAATGCTATTTGCTTGAACAAAAACAAAACAATGAAAGATAATACTGTTGTCAAGGTCTACCACATCAAGAAAACTTGATACCAAGAACAAATGAGAAACAAAATTCACAGTTCAGAAAGGAATACCCGAGCATTACTTCAATCTGCCATGTCCTCTTCCTTTATATTTGTGTACACTTTCCTACAAATAAATTTGTGACCATTGTTAGCAAACTTCATATGACCGAATCCAAAATTTATTTCAATTAATGTATAAGGACTTGGAGAATTTATGTAATAGAATTTTCCAGAATGATAAAATGGCCTGGTGTTAAATGAGCTTAAGATATAAGAACGATATACACAATAAATGACTCATTTTCCAAACAAATCAATCACATTAAGTGGATCCAAATAATATCCAAATTTTAACAATGATATTGCATAAACAAAGGTTATAAAGTTTTAACAGGTGACCTGAAATGATAGTATACTGATCAACAAGCTTGCTGCACCAAAACCAAGGGCATAACATACAATCATCTTTACTAATCAAACTTTAGCCTAATCTAAGGAAGAACAATTATGAAATCAAACCAATATAGGTATCATCTCCCTTTTATACGTTCTACTAAATCATGCAATAAAGGGTTCCTAGCCTGAGTAGGTTTTATTGAACCTACATGCTGTATGGTTGCATTGGTTAATCCCAATATAAAAGGTTCGAGAAACTCTGAGCGCTTCCTTATTTCACCAGAGGTAACAAGTCTAGAAAACATCACAACTAAACAAAATTAATGTCTCACATATAACAGAGGGAAGAACTTTGTGAGAATTAAAGTCACTCACCATAGTCGGATACTGACTGATCACGGCTCCTAAGTATGAGCTCATCATGACTCTGAAAAATAATAAAATCATGTCCACTGTTAGTTAGGCATACAACTGAAAAGTAGGATACAATTTCAATTTTGAATTGCTAATGGAAAGAAAAGGTAAAGGAACCATCGGTACCTAATGGAACCATCGGTACCTAACGGATTCTTCATTTTCTTGAAGAACACTATGCAACTGCTCAAGGAATAACTGAAACCGTTTCCATATGGAAGAAAGATTCACATGACTTTGTCTGCACTCAAAAGCTTGTGGTTGCCGGAATGATCACCACTTTGTACACCAAAAATACTCTCTTCTGACTTTGATGTTCTGAAATTAACAAATGGGGTTTAAACTAATTCCAATTAGCCCTTGAACATGTAAAAATATATTGGTACCTAGATTTATACACCAGCCAGAGAAGAATCATTACATTCTTGCTCTCATTTTCTAAAACCTTAGAGATCCAAATTAAGCAAACCATATATCAAAAATAAAGTCTTTCAATTAAGAGTTCCACAGATAAAGGAAATGCCTGAATTCTATACAAGGTTCATACATAGACATAGATATATACCAGTTTAGAAACCTCAACACCAAACAAAGCTAGGCCACTTTAGTCTACAAGAAAACTAAACTCCAACCAGACTCAAAACTAAAACTCAGACATTTCAGGTTTGCAATATCAAAACCATTCATGAACGCCAAAGTAGAGAAGAGAAAAGCAAAAGGTCCCTCACCTTGATCACCAACATGAAAGCATCTCTATATGTCAAATGAAGAATACCCAGTATGGAATTTGGCTTTGATGAAACTTTAAATTTAAAGAGCCAGACTTTATTCTCTCCAGCTTTTAAACCTCAGGAAAAGGCTTCTCTTTCTTTTTTCACTTTGACAAGGACATTCACAGCAGTAAGATACCATCCATTCACAACCTATAACAGACATTTAGTATACATCCATGCTTTAGAGAGGGCAGCAGAATTTCAGGGGAAAAAAATGAAAAAAAGAAGTTACAAGTAAAAGTTCCATAAGCATGACACACAAAATTGGGGACGGACATTAAGAAATACAAGAAATCTGAAAATTATGAAGTAGCCGTATTACTGAATATTTGTGTAAGAACAGAGTGAGAAGGTGAAAAGGAAGCATGCATTGTAAGTCATTAAGTAGAGATCTGCAGATTGTTGGCAAATAGAGTAAGGAATAAACTGAAAGTATCAATATCCAAGTGCAAGCAAGAGTCTCATTCTTGATATCATCTATTTGATTCAAGTGACACGAAGGTCACATGCTATGAGAATGACACCTATTATGCAAATGATCAAATATCATAACTTCCTAGGAAAACAATGTATACTGCAGTAGTAGCCAATTAATTTATCCAAAATTAAAGATGGTTTCATAAAGTATATACATTCATATAGGCACAAAAGCAAATCTAAGAACAACAAACAGGGACAATTTGAGTTTTACCTCCCAGCGATACAAGGACATTCAGTAAAAAAAAAAAATCTTAAAAAAAATTAGTGGGTGTCCCCAAACCTGTTTTGTGTAGTATAGAAATCACTAGACAAAATATACCTGATCAATGGCCCTTCTTCTTTTTGTGTCTTTAGATTTCTGTCAAGCTACAGATCTTTCATTCCCTTCAGAGGATTCTGATCCAAGATGCAATTCAAAAATACAGAACCAATATTATCAGCATTGAGACAAATGAAAACCAAGCATTCTCACTCTCAAACAGAACTGGAGAACAACAAAATAATTGAACAACAGTGAACTTAAGTACCTTCCTAATCCCAACAGATTTTGCTTCATGTCAATTTTACACCAAAAATTTGAAAATGTCAAATCTGTGTTCAACAAAATCAATTCTTAAACACAGATATATAAGTGGTAACTCAACAAAATCAATTCTTAAACACACAAGTATTAAGCTACTTGATGGTTGCACACTTACACTTGAAAACTGGTTCTAAAATTGCTTTAAAAGAGTACAAATCCATACTATATATTTTCAAGGTGATATCAAAGGCATCATCAATAAAGCATTACCCCACTTTGAACGAGATTAAAGTGATGCCCAAAATAAAAAGCATCATGCTAAGGAGCATCTAACATGTTACTGCTTTGAATGTAAAGTTTCACTTATGAAAGTGTAAAGTTTAACTGATAGCTGAATATAATCATGTACTTTCTCAAAGCTCTGATTATGTGACTAGGATTAATTTCTGACGTTAAGCATGAGCTATAACTTTGACCAATTGAAAAAGATCATAACTTGAAACATAGAGAGACGTACACACCAGAATTTCCCATGCTCTTTTACACCGTAACAAGATCAGAAGCACCAAGATGTGCACTTGATCATATATGGCCTTCTCTATCTTTATATGCCTGACAATCAATAACAAACCAAATAAACAGAGGAAACCACCTCACAAAGAATCAAAAGGAGAAAGACCCATGAAGCAAAAATCAAAGCTTTGAACAATAGTGTTGGACACAAAAGAAGCAATTAGCCAAAGTTAGAAGCTAGCATAAGGGAATTTGTTAGTCACCTTCATGTTTCCTTTCCTTTCGATTCTGAACCAATATTTTGTGCTCAACCCACCACATATTGTCATCCCTCTCCACCCATCCAACTTTTCCTTCCAGATTTACAACAAGAACCATCTTCGTGACTTTTCACAAATTAAAAATGAGATCCCAATAGACAAACCAATATTGCTGCACTAAGTATAAACAAACCAAATGAGAAAACTCATCAACCCAAGTAAAAACCGAGCCTTTACTCGCTATCCAGAACCTAATTTCATTCAATGAGCCCTAACTTGAAGACCATAGCGAGCAAAATTTCAACAATAAGCCATAACTAGAAAACCCTAAACAGCAATATTCATCAAATTTTTCTCCTACATATAACGAATAGAGCCATAAGAAAATCAAAATGGTACCTGATTGTGTTATCGCTGGAGCTTCTCCATGGTCTCGCGTTGAAGCATGACGCCAAGCATCCCAACAAGGTCGACTCCGGCGGACGTGAAGAGTAGGCGAAGGTCTTTTGGAGGTCCTCCTGAGACCGATTTGGAGAGGGACTTGAACTGATCCAAGCTCCTCATGCTCGGAAACCCTAGCTTCTGCATCTTTGGAACTCGCATTGATCGCGTAAACCCTAGAAACGAAAAATCGCTCTCTTTCTCTCTCTTTAATTGGTGCTCTGAGACTTCCTAGAGGCTACCCATTAAGTTTTCTTCCCTTCCCTATTTCCCAAATCGAATAACCTAGCTAGAGGCAGAGATGGTTTTGGTCGGGGTTTGTCGAAGAGGGAGAGCTTTTGTTGGGGCTTGTCAGAGAAAAGATAGGTCGGGGTCTGTGGAGGAGATAAGGTTGGGGCTTGTCAAGAAGAGAGAGGGAGAGTTGTGTCGAAGAAGAGAGAGGGAGAGGGTCGAGGACTCGAGGTCTGTCGAAGAAGGGGTTTCTCAAGGAGATAAGGTTGGGTTTTGTCAATTCTTTCGTTCCCAAAATGAAGTATAGGCTAGGCGGCGTGGTTTTGAATAGCATTAAGAAGCCCTCAAAGGCTCAGACAATGGTTTTTCATATCTGTTGTCTGAATGCCCACTTGAAAATTTTCAATTTTGCTTCCTCATGCTGCCTGGTGACTGGTGAGAGGGAAATAAATTGGGGGGGGGGGGGGGCGAGTGGTGGGAAATGTTGGAGGGAATGTCGGTCAACATGTTTTGACTTGCAAATCTATTGATTCACACCACAGTTTTAAAGAAACCGTCATATAAACACTACATGCTGAGGAAATTTAAATGGTGTCAATTGGTGCGAAACTTGCCGCCTCTATAACAATTTAACCTCACACCACGCTTCCATTTATAAACGTCTTCTGACGCAATACATAATTCCAGCATGAAAAACACCCGTTGGTTGAATTCATATTAGAAGACGAAAATTTTACAACCGTCGTCTCAATAATGAGAAATTATTCACACCACGGAAAACAATGTTACGTCGTATGAGAGGTGTCGTGTGATTCATTTTCTGTAGTAGTGCTAACTTTAACTTTTGGTAACTTTTTTTTTTGGTACAGTTAACTTTGGTTACTTTGATTAGAATATTATTTTTAACAATGATTAGAATATTATTTTTTAGAAGAGTTTTAATGGATAATGGGTGTGAAAAAGAGTTTAAAAAAATGTAAAAAAAAAGATTAGAAAAGAATTAATTTTTTTTTTTTAAATAAAATAAAAAAACCTTAGCGGTTTTAACGGGTTCCAACGGGTAACCCGCGAACCCATCGGGCTCAACCTGTTATCTTAACAGGTTATAACGGGTTGAGCCCGTTAAGACTGCCAACCCATTAAGCCCGCCCGTACCCGCACTGTTGCAAGGCCTATCTCCAGCAACGCAGAGCCAAATTTTAGCTCTTTCTAATATTTTATTATTGTTTGATTAATTTTTTTTTTTAAATTTATGATCTTATTAGTTGTAATTATTCTAAACTAGATTGCATTTTGAGATGTAAATATTTTTTCTAACGTGCAAAATTTCGACAAGATAAAACATCTATGTTGAGGTGAATTATAAAAGGAAAATAGAAGGTGTGAAATAATAGAGAAATGATGCATGTATTTATAGGAAAAATGAGATTTGAAAAATTTTACCATTTTGATAAAAAAAAAAATTATAAGAAAAAATAACTAACTAACTAATATTTTATTATTGTCAAAGTGGCCAGGCACTGTGCTGCAATGCACAGTTGGAGCATTTCACATGCGTCGAAGGGGTTTATCTTGGGCCTAGGAAGCCTTTGGGTTCCCCTTGACAAAGTCAAAAAAAAAAAAAACTAACTAATCGTTGCATGTAATCCTAACCATTCATTTGGTCCATTTAAATTTGGCCTGGGCTAGCCAAAGAGCTACATTTGACCCTCTTTTAAGCCCTTTGGCTCTTTTATGGCCCTTTAGCTCTTTTCTTAGTTATTGTTGGAAATAAAAAAGGAGCTACAATTTAGGAAATGACCCTTTAGAACTGGAGATAACCTTAGAATTAAGATGATGGTTTTGTTTAGGGGTTCTTTATGTGGAGAACAGCTTTTCCCCAAAGTGATGTAACCCCTATTCCGAGTTAATAAAGTTATATTTCAGATAAAAAAGAAGAAGAAAAAACTTGCACAAATCCAGCAGTCCGCACACCACCATAACCTCATATACACCCTCCACTCTTCACCGCTTCCAACCATTGACGACAACCGCTGACGTCATCAATCTCAAAACAAACAGTCAGGATCGAAGGCACACCCTTATTACTCAACACCGCGACGCTCAGACACATTTTCCAATTTAACTTATCAATTAATCGATCACTTTCAATTATTTTATTACCCCATAATCACAGACTCGACGCCCCCTTTCAAAAAAAAAAAATTTTAAAAAATAGAAAATCACAGACACGCCCAAAAAAAAAAACTGAAAAAACTCGTTTCCCTTTTTTTATTTTGTCCTCATTTTCGGTGTCTTTTCAGCTTCTTCTTCGCTTCGTCTGAGGACAGACTCATAGAGACACCGAGAGCTCTCAGCTCTTCTCCGAAGCGGCGTCGTTTTGGGCATTACACACACTGCCGCACTGTAAGTCATGCTTAGGGTTTTATTTTTACTGATTCTGTCATTTTGAGCTCTCTACTTAAGTCAAATTGATTTGAAGGATTTTTTAAATTTTTTTTTAAATTTTTTATTACTGTTGTGCTGTAAATTAAGGGTTTTGAGCTTGTTATTATGACTCTGGGCATTGTTTGAGAAGCTCTAGGGTTTGTTTTAGTGGTGGTGGTTTTGTTAATGTAGGAAATTAGAGATTGAATTTTGGATTTGTGAAAGTGAAATTGTTGAATGGGGGATTTGGATTGTGTAGATCTGATGTTTGAATGTGTGATTGAGTAGTGAGACTGTGAGTGTGTTACTGTTGGCCTGTTTGTAAATTGTAAAGCTTTTTAGTTTAGGTGTTGTGGTGTGGAATTGGAAATTGAGAAATGTAGGCTAACTGGCTAAGTGAAGCAAATTTCCAGATTTAGTAATGTAGCCAAATTTGCGGGTTGTTTGAATGTCTCCGAATGTGTGCAGGCTGTTCATTTAAGATATTAAGAGTATCTGTTGCGCAGTTTTTTTTTTTCCTTTTTAATTTATAGTCAGGATTCAGAAATTTTCAGTCTTGAATATTAAATTGTCGACAGTGGATGATGATTGGTTTTGCGTGATTGGCAACTCGGACAATGAGTCCCCGAGCCGTTATTCAGTCTGACTGGTTTAGTCTTGTTTATGCCACATGCGTGTATGTTAGGTACTTGTGTATTATGTATGTTATTGGTAAGAGCTGATTCAAAAATTTTCAAATTTCGGTACAGGTCCTTATTTGAGCTGCTTCTGCCGAAAGGAGTTATGGCTGTCTGTTGGAGTTTTGTTTGTTGGAGATTTTATGGATACAACCAGTGGATTGCTTTTCACTGTAATGAATTTATGAGTGCCATAGCTGGTCATTAATTTGGTGCAAATGTGACAACTTATCTACAATCAAGGACATTGGTTTGTCTCAGGATTTGCCTTTTTTGGTGCGTATCCATTCCGTTATAAAATCATGCCTTCGTGGTGGAGAAAGTCTTCATCCAAAGAAGTAAAGAAGAAAGCAAATAAGGAGAGTTTCATTGATACCATAATGACTATACACCGAAAACTTAAGAGTTCTTCTGAAGAAAAGTTTAACAGTAGTTCAGGGGGTTCTAGGAGACGATGTACTGACACCGTTTCAGAAATGGGTTCTCAATCCAGGGCTTTGTCACCATTAACCTCGACACAAGTATCACGCTGTCAAAGTTTTGCAGAGAGGCCTCATGCCCAACCACTACCTCTTCCTAGAGTGCAACTTTCCAACATTGGGCGTTCTGACTCTGCTGTAACGGCATCATCAAAAACCGGGTCTGATACAGGGCCCAAGCAATTGCTCTATGTACCCCTTTCAAGCCCTGGCCGTATCTTGAGCAGGGCAGTACCTGCAGATGCGGACGGTGATATAGCCACTGCTTCCATATCTAGTGATAGTTCTATTGATAGTGATGACCCACCTGACTCACGTCTCCTTAGTCCCATGGCCTCTGACTGCGAATATGGCACCAGAACAACTCTGAACAGTCCTTCCAGGTAAGTTTTGATACATGTCATTGAAAATGAAGATCGTATTAGAGCCTGATGTTAGATGAGATACTTCACATCATTGTAAATGCTTTGTATATATGTTTGTGTGTATGCCCGTCCACCCTGACAAATTTAACTCTATACTTGCTGAAGGGTAATGCAAAAGGACCAATTCCCTAATGTCAACCAAAAGAACACAAAAGAGACTTTGAAGCCGGCTAATCTTCTATTCAATAATCAGATTATGACCACATCACCAAAACGGGGACCTTCAAGGACACATTTGCAGAACATACAAATTCCTTACAATGGTGCTTTCTCTAGTGCTCCAGACAGCTCCATGTCAAGTCCTTCTAGAAGTCCTATGAGAGTGTTTGGCTCTGATCAAGTTCTGATCTCCAGTTTCTGGGCAGGAAAGCCTTATCCCGATATAGCTTCTACCCACTGCTCCAGTCCAGGCTCAGGTCATAATTCCGGACATAATTCGGTCGGAGGGGATCTGTCTTCACAGCTTTTTTGGCAGCAAAACAGGTGTAGCCCCGAGTGTTCTCCAATACCTAGTCCCAGAATGACCAGTCCTGGCCCAAGCTCCAGAATGACCAGTCCTGGCCCCAGCTCCAGAATACAAAGTGCTGCAGTTACCCCTCTGCACCCACGAGCTGGAGGGCAAGCCATGGAGTCACCTACAAGCCGACCCGATGATGGGAAGCAGAAAAGCCACCGATTACCACTTCCTCCAATAACAACAACTAGGACCTGTCCTTTTTCTCCTGCTTATTCACCTGCAACAACTCCCACAGTTCCTCGCAGTCCTGGTAGGGCAGAAAATCCACAAAGTCCTGGTTCACGCTGGAAGAAGGGGCGCCTGCTTGGGAGGGGTACATTTGGACATGTGTATCTTGGTTTTAACAGGTTGGTACCTAGAGGAGGTTTGTACATTTTACAGTTGTATCTATTTCTACCTATTGTACTGTATGATATTAAAATACAACTTTCAACCTCCTCCCCTGACTCAGAAAAGGAAAAAAAAAAAAAAAAAACACACACACACACACACACACACAAAAATTTCCTCCACAACTTAAGTGTAAGCTAAGCCATGTACATAGAGTAGGTTGCAGTTTTAGTTAGAATTACAGTTTTGCTAAGCTATCAAATATTAAGCAGCACATGATTTGTATTATCAACTTTTGATGTATTTTGAGTTATTTGTTTGTTGTACTGCACAAGTTCCAGATGGGAATTTTGAATGCCTGATTTGATTCACTTTTGGTCTTTAGTGAAAGTGGTGAGATGTGTGCAATGAAGGAGGTAACTCTATTTGCAGATGATGCAAAGTCAAAGGAAAGTGCACAGCAGCTTGGGCAAGTAAGTTTACTTGATTAGTTGATAGATTGTTAGAAACTTCCATTGTGTAAAATGTTAACGTAAAATATTTATTCAGCATACTTTTCATGAACAGTTTTAACTTTCTTATGAGTTCCTTCGGACATCGAGGATGTTTAATACGAAGTGAGTTGTGCGTTGCAGGAAATTTCTTTGCTAAGTCGACTACGACATCCAAATATAGTGCAGTATTTAGGATCTGAGACGGTATATTCCTTTTAATTCCGTCTTAGTTTTATTTATTTATTTTACATTTTATATATTATATAGATATGTGGATTTTTGTAATAATTTCTCACACTAAGAGCTCTAGAAAGCTGTGATGCTTATCAACAATGCCTGTTTACACAATTTGATCCTTAAATGACTATGTTATTCCTATTGTTGGTGTGTGGTGCTGTGTATGCTTGCACAGGTAGACGATAAACTCTACATATACTTGGAGTATGTGTCTGGTGGATCCATCTATAAACTGCTTCAAGAGTACGGTCAGTTTGGTGAAATAGCAATTCGTAGTTATACTCAACAAATCTTGTCAGGGCTTTCATACTTGCACGCGAAAAACACTCTCCACAGGTAAGCGGAGTTATTGTCCAAATGTTTGATTTATCTTGGATATATAATCTTTTACTGACTTTTCTCGACCATATTTTGGTCATTGAGGAGTGTCAGTTTTAATTGTTTGGAATGTCATTTTAGCTAATGATGAGGTTATTATGTTCAGGGATATCAAAGGAGCAAATATATTAGTAGATCCCAATGGTCGGGTAAAGTTGGCAGATTTTGGGATGGCAAAGCATGTACGATCATTCATTTTTTCTTTCTTTCTATAGATCATAATTACTGTTCAATCATTTATTTTGACTTTCCAGACTTTCGGTTAGCATGAAACCTTGATTCTGACAGGTAGTCAATGAAAGGAGAGATCCAGTAAACCTGTGTCATATGATTATGAAAATATGTTTGCCAAGCACTCATTTTGTTAGGACGCCATTTTCTACCTTTTATTATAGAAGAGAACACAAAGCAACTTCCACAAGCCTATTGAAAATTATGTTAAATACTTGATATCCTGAACCAACTCATATCATTCTTTTTTATACACAATCTGATGGTCGTACTTTTTCTCTTCTGAAATAATTTGCAGATTACTGGGGAGTCTTGTCCGTTATCCTTCAAGGGGAGCCCATATTGGATGGCACCAGAGGTATGCATGGTTCCTTTACTGCACTCATGTATCATCATTATCTGTAATTTTGTATGGATTTGTTGTAACAGTTTTCACTCTAATATTTCAGGTTATCAAGAATTCAAATGGTTGTAATCTTGCGGTTGATATATGGAGCCTGGGTTGCACTGTTCTTGAGATGGCCACGACAAAACCACCTTGGAGCCAATATGAAGGGGTTAGTGAACTTTGAATCCAAAAGGCTGGAATGTTAAGAAATATTCAGATGTTACACATTTCCTACTAACAGAATTTGCATGCCAGAATGTTCCTAATGTTTGACCCTCTTATTGTATTGTATTGTTTGCTGCAAAGGTTGCTGCTATGTTTAAGATAGGAAACAGCAAGGAACTTCCTGGAATTCCTGGACATCTTTCAGAGGATGGGAAGGACTTTGTTAGGCTGTGTTTGCAACGTAACCCACTGCATCGTCCTACAGCTGCTCAGCTTTTGGAGCATCCTTTTGTTAAGAATGTTGCTCCACTGGAAAGACCCATTATGAGTTTGGATCCTTCTGAAGGACCACCTGCGGTGACGAATGCAGTGAGATCTCAGGTAGACGCACTGATCTTAAAACAAAAAGAAATAATTTTCACGCCATCAGGTTGAATATATGTGACCTAATATGTTTAATTTTCTATTTTAGATTTGTTCTCTCTATGCAAACCAAGTAAAGTTTTCAATTTGTGGGTTGCATACCGACTTTGTTACCCACAGTGAAAGTTCTAGTAGACATCTCTACCATGAGGGATTTTATATCATCAAAATGTTAAGGCGTTATGTGATTGCTGTTTTTTTTTATGTAACTACACAATTTTATTTGAACCTCATTTTACTAAATGATTTTAAAAGTAGCAGTAAATATCGAATATGTAGTCAATACTTGCAACGCCTCCCATCCTTTCATGTCATTGTTCTCTGGTTATTACTTGTGTCAATGGATGCATGCTTTACTAACACTGGAGATGCGTGGCATGAATACAGATGTTATGTTCTGTGGGTGTATTTATTTATGTTATATATGTAGGCCTAATAACTTTATGTCATGGAGTTAATGCTGGTGTTGAAAAAGCTTCATTGTTTGTATGCTTTTTCATTAATTTTAATGCTTTTTCTTATTTGTATTCTCTTAGGCCTTTGGAAATGGGAGAAATAATTTGCACTTAGACTCTGAAGGGATGACTATTCACCAGTCCAGAGGCTCAAGAACTGGATCAGCATCAAGGTCTCTCTCTCTTCCCCCTTCTCCCCCGCCAATTATAATTTATTACTTTTACATGGGACAGTAGTCATATTTCTTCTTTATTTTAGGATAAACAAGAATTTATTAATACAAGACAAAGTCAAAGACCTCTAGCAGAAGACTACAGGAAAAATCTTAAAGAAATACTCAAAAACCAAAAAATCTAGCATCAACTGCTAGCATATCCAACATAATAGAAGAAATGGTCATGTTTTGGAACCTGGCCTGTATCTGATATTGCTTCCAACTCATTTACAAATCTATCAGCATTAAAGCCTAATAAACATAGGAACTTTAGACCGTGTCAGAGTGAAAAGTGATTAAATATGTTTCAGCATTTAACCTCAAGAAGGGGAATCAGGACAATAGCATCATAGGTCCCAAGCAACTGTGTGAAATACTTTTTATTGATAAAGAGGTCATCATGGGCTTTAAGGACTGATTTGTCTACTACTCATCTACTCATCTATTCCATTTAAATATTAAGTTACTAACCTTTCCCTTTCTTCCTAATTTCCAGACATGTCCACACACCAAGAAATGTGTCTTGCCCAGTTTCACCCATTGGAAGCCCACTTCTCCAGTCTAGATCACCACAACATGTCAGTGGAAGGATGTCTCCCTCTCCCATATCTAGCCCCCGTATCACATCCGGTGCATCTACACCTCTCACTGGTGGTGGTGGTGCAATCCCTTTTCAACACTTGAAGCCACCAACAACCTACTTACATGAAGGCACACAGATGACCCAGAGATCCCAGAACAGTAGTTTCTATACAAATGGCAGCATGCGATATCATGAGCCAAAGCCTGATCTATTTCGAGGGATTCCGCAGGCCTCTCATGATTTCCGGGATATAATTTCATCTGACAATGTTGCGCACAGAGACCAGTTTTGGAAGCCTGTTCCTGGGCAGCAAAGAGAGTTCTGTGATGTGCAGTCGGTTTTGGCTGACCGTGTGTCTCAGCAGCTCTTAATGGATCATATGAAGCTGAACCCATCCATGGACCTAAATCTTCACTAGCTGCACTACTGCTTGATCACAGAGGCGGTATATATTGACCGTGATCCTTGTCCGAGCAGTGCTTATATACATAGAATTGCTGTTGATGCTTTCAAGGTTGGCATTGCAGCAGTGTTGTAATCCTAGTCGAAATTGGACAAAATCATCCAGTAAGGTTGGATCTTTGGATAGCTTGAATAACAGTAGAGAAGCATGATATGAAAGGCCTCAATGTATTGTCCTCAGAGAGGGTTGAGGTTTTTCCCTTTGTAGAGATGGAGGTGACCTTTGGAGTTCCAGCATTTGATAATTCCTTGTAAAGAGAACATTTCCGCTGCTCTAAAGAATGTATATTTTACAACTGGTGACAAAAAATGTCGGAAGGCATATCACCATTTGAGCCTGATCATTTTTGTTTCTTTTTTCTAGGAGGAATGAGGGAGGGAAAAATTGTTGTACAGAGGGTTGGGGAGGCGAAGATGGTAGTTCAGAGTTGGCCGGAGGCTGGTAGGTTTAGTCTCTTGTATCGGTTTGTGGCAGCTTAGTCTGACTCTTAATATGGGCGGCTTTACTGTACACTGTTGTATCTAAATTATACTGGCATCAAATAGAAGAAAAATTCTAATTGCTCTCGTATCTCCTTGTGTGGTATCACTAGCATCTTGTGATGATCTAAAGTTAAAATTAGACATCTGTTACTATAGTATGACTAATCCTTGGCTCTAGTATTAGCTTGGAGTCTACAAAACTGTTGTGAAGGGCAAATTGTCAAGGCAAACTAGGATCAGACTACAGTACTGAATGAAGCTTTGACTCGGTCTTTTCTTCTGTTGTCTGTATACTCCAGTCTGAGTACAGCATGTGACTACAGTTTGCAATTTGGCAATTTGATTTCATAACAAGCAGTCCAAAAAATCTGCATCTATCTTTTGGCTATTAGGATGAGGACTAAAACCTCTAGTACTATGGATTGGCCAAACTCGAGCTAAAATCCCAGTCTGGTAGCGAATCTGCATCTTTTGCATGAGAGCTCGATTTGGCAATATTATAGTCCTTATTCGGCGCTCACTCCTTTCACCTGTGGATGGAGTGACACTAAGAATGTGGTTGCCGCCCCTACATGAACATGTTAAATTTGCGATCATTAACAACTGGTTTTCGGTCCGTGTGTTGGTCGAATTCAGTTTGGAGTTTGGACCATGCATAGGAAATTCTGCGCCATTGGCCTCTTTATGGAATGAGGACTACTACATTTCATGTTACTTAACTTCCTAGTCCAAACTGGTTTTGAATTACAAATACAGTACAAATGTGAAGATGAACCATCGAACACACTAAAATAACCTCGTATTAGTACACTTTCGATCGGTCAAACTCAAGCTAAATTCCCAGAGTTTCTTGGCCACATCTCCATCTTTTGCCTGAGAGCTCGGTTTGGTGATGTTGCACCCTGAAAAGTATTCCCCGCTTACTCCCTTTACTTGTGGATGAAGTGACACAAAGCATGTTGTCGCCGCTCCCTGCATGATCATTTTTAATAAGATTCTGTTGTAACCAAACCACAATATAAATCATATCTCCAGTCTATATTTGATCAATGAATATGGTCCATGTAGCATCACTTGAAAAATAATCCTACTGAAGAACACAACAAGTACCTGCTCAACGGTTTTTGACATAAATATACCCAGCAGGGACAGCGTCTTAAAAAAACCTGTATCAATCCCAAAATTTGAAGTGATCAACACTGCAGTGTTAAGAAATGTGACATATGTAGCCTAAGAGGTAAGCAAATGAAGCTTACATTGAAAAAAGCTATGAACATTGCGTAAAAGATTTGTGTAAATATCTCCGGGATGAAGAGAATTAGCAGTTATCTCCACACCTTCTTCCTGTTTACTCAAGAAGTGCAGATCATTTCTAGAAGTGTTACATATATGGACAAATGCAATATACATTTTGGTAAGACAACACCTGTTTTATGACCTTTCAGCATTCAATACCTTTAAACGCCTTGCAAGCTCATTAGCATGTAATATGTTAGCAAGCTTGGATTGGTTATATGCACGATATTTGTTGTACCTGCAATTTAGCAAGAGAATAATAGATTGCTAATTAGTAACTTAATAGAAAATGTTCTTGTATTAGATGCATTGTCAGTCTCAAATTTAGACCCTAGCGAGATAACATGTCAGCTATCTACCAAGAGGAGTAGCTGCAGAGCTGAACTAATTGAATCAGCACAGCCTAAAGAAGATTCATCAAAATAATGCTGCCACATTGTGTTAGTTACCTTGATTCATCATTGATTTCATCGAAAACAATTCCTTCCGGATACCCAAATTTATGGCCTAAAGATGCTACATTAACAACTCTTCCTTCTATTCTGCTCTCTCGCGATGTGTGTTTCATTGTCTCCAAGAGAAGATTTGTGAGGAGAAAATGACCTGCAGATTGGATGGTTCAAGTCATACATATGACAAAATAAACTTGTAGAAGACTAGCTGATTTGTTGAAGAAAGATTTGATTGATCAAAACAAATGCTTGGTTACAAACCTAAATGGTTCGTAGCAAACTGAAGTTCTATGTTATCTTGAGAAAGCTTGAATGGAGTTGCCATAACCCCTGCATTGTTACTTCCAACAAAGATAGTTTGTCGCTTCTTAGTTTCTTATTGTCACAGTACTAAATATACAACTATTAAAGTCTATTTATAGAAAAAAAGAGAGAGGAAATAATAGAAACTAGCTGGCCGACATCAGTGGTAGTAACAATTAATATGACTTCGACCAAAAACAATTAATATGACACATATAATTGCTTATCTCTTACATAAGGATGTTCAGTGGAAGGCCTTTAGAATTATAGTCCGCTGCAAATTTTGTTACAGATGCTAAAGAGCTGAGGTCTAATTCCATGATATCAATTTTAGCAGTGGGAATGTCCTTAAGTATTGCTTCTTTAACATTATTCCCAGCATCAATGTTCCTTACTGCCATAACTACATGGACACCACGCAAAGCAAGGACATGTGATGTCTCTACGCCAATACCACTTGAAGCTCCTGAAATTGAACAAAGTTTACACACTGAAACTTGTTCCCAATCATGCACCTTAATTACCTTTAGAAATAGATAGAGGAAGGCTCATTGAAAATATATGTAGAAATCTTTTTAAAGTCCAAAATTTGTTACATATCATATAGGCATAGCAGAAATAGTACTGAAGGTTGTAAGGGAATCTTACTGGAACAGAAAAGAAATGTGTAAAAGAAGGAACCATTTAGTCATTTAGATTCAGAATAATACAGATCATCCAATAAATTATCAGAACTCTTCAGATGAAAAACCCATCAAAACTCACAATATACAGCACAATGAGTAACAACAAACAAATACTTAAAATCACCAACTTCTAATTATGTGAAATCTTAAGAGCCAGTTTAATTGTTTCAACGTACCCTTTACCCTTGTAAACTGTTAATCTTATACAAAGCTTAAAATGGAGACTAACCTGTGACTACGGCAGTAAGACCAGTTCCGTCAATCCCATGAGTAACCTCCTCTGCTGTCGAAAAAGCAGAAAATCCAGATGGTCCTTTCTTGCTAAATAATATCCCCATAATGTTGCAAAAGATATGAATGAGATTATTACACACTAATTCGCTAACAAATTAAATCAACATAACAATAACATATAGAGTTGTTCTTCTATTTTTAAAATATTGGCAATGAGAGTGACAGCAATTTGTATGCCATAATTATTCTACTGAGAAGATAAAAGGGTCATCATCGATCAATGATGAGAATAATGTAAATTAGCAGACCAATGTATGTATAGTAGGTTCTAATATACACCTGTTAGAAAGAGTTGAACATATTTTCGGTCTCTGTTGTCTTGGTCGAAATTTAGATTCAGTCCTTGTCTTACTCTAAGTATGAGCTTATTCTTTGCTTTATGCCAGTAAGCAAATCATGTTGGCCGGCCTCTTTATATAAATGAGGATATTGCTTCACATTTCCTCCTTTCTTGTTGTCTGCATGTTTACTCCAGTGTCTAGTCCAACAAGATTTCAAATTGGAAATACTCCAGGTTCTTTTACATTGGCCGGCTTAGTTAATGAATGATTAAATTACCTTGAATACTTCATCAATAATTAACGAACTCCTTCAAAATATGTGACCTAGTGTTGATGCAGTAACAATTCATCCCTATTGCGCTGCGCGATGTGCCTTTCATAGTCTCCAGCAAAATATTGTGAGATGAAAACTAAGCTCCAAATTAGATGGTTAATGTAACGTACACGTGAATTGGTAAATCGTACGTAGAACTGGAACGTAGGATTGCTTCTTTGACATTTTCCCCTGCATTTGTGTTCCTTACTGCCATAACTACATGGACACCACGCAATGCAAGAACGTGCGATGTCTCTAAACCAAGACCGCTTGTGGTTCCTGAAAATTAAACAAAAATTACAAACCGAAACGTTTAGTAACCTTACTTAAGCAAACACCAAGCTACGAAGGCCCACTGACATGAAAATTTAAAAACAAATGTCAAAGGTACTGGAGGAACAGGTTTAGACCATATATCACAGAATTAGAGTAAGCACTTCAAATGACTTATCAAGATATCTCTTTATATTTACACTGGCAAACTAAATCATATGGAATCCTTTGTTTGAATTTTTTTAATTTCAATTTTTGATCTTATTCTCTTTAATCTTTTGGATATATTTTGACCAAAAAAAAAATCTTTTGGATATATAAATAATTCTTCTTCTAAAACAATGAAATGAAATACATAGCAAACTAAGCAACAATAGCATTCATCATATGAAATATATTTACACTGGCAAACAAAATCATATGGAATCCTTTGTTTGAATTTTTTTAATTTCAATTTTTGATCTTATTCTCTTTAATCTTTTGGATATATTTTGACCAAAAAAAAAATCTTTTGGATATATAAATAATTCTTCTTCTAAAACAATGAAATGAAATACATAGCAAACTAAGCAACAATAGCATTCATCATATGAAATATATTTACACTGGCAAACAAAATCATATGGAATCCTTTGTTTGAATTTTTTTAATTTCAATTTTTGATCTTATTCTCTTTAATCTTTTGGATATATTTTGACCAAAAAAAAAATCTTTTGGATATATAAATAATTCTTCTTCTAAAACAATGAAATGAAATACATAGCAAACTAAGCAACAATAGCATTCATCATATGAAATATATTTACACTGGCAAACAAAATCATATGGAATCCTTTGTTTGAATTTTTTTAATTTCAATTTTTGATCTTATTCTCTTTAATCTTTTGGATATATAAATAATTCTTCTTCTAAAACAATGAAATGAAATACATAGCAAACTAAGCAACAATAGCATTCATCATATGAAATATATTTACACCGGCAAACAAAATCATATGGAATCCTTTGTTTGAAT
This sequence comes from Rosa rugosa, assembly GCF_958449725.1. Lineage (NCBI taxonomy): Eukaryota > Viridiplantae > Streptophyta > Magnoliopsida > Rosales > Rosaceae > Rosa > Rosa rugosa. Next base: position 45,178,166 of record NC_084823.1, on the reverse strand, counting down.
TTTTTTAATTTCAATTTTTGATCTTATTCTCTTTAATCTTTTGGATATATTTTGACCAAAAAAAAATCTTTTGGATATATAAATAATTCTTCTTCTAAAACAATGAAATGAAATACATAGCAAACTAAGCAACAATAGCATTCATCATATGAAATATATTTACACCGGCAAACAAAATCATATGGAATCCTTTGTTTGAATTTTTTTAATTTCAATTTTTGATCTTATTCTCTTTAATCTTTTGGATATATTTTGACCAAAAAAAAAATCTTTTGGATATATAAATAATTCTTCTTCTAAAACAATGAAATGAAATATATAGCAAACTAAGCAACAATAGCATTCATCATATGAAATATATGGGTCAGGCTATGGTATGTTAATGTTTCTCATACATCAACTATTTTTATCACTTTGAGGACTCATTTTACCACTTGAGGACTCATGTCATAACTAAGAAATTTTACCACTTTAAGGACTCATGTTATCACTTTGAGGACTAATATTACTATTTTGAGGACTCATTTTACCACTTTAAGGCAATTGTATGTATGTCATACGTTAACATATTGTAGAATTTTCCGAAATATAGTAAGCTCAACAAAAATAGAGCTTGAATGACCTGTAACGATGGCGGTAAGACCAGTTCCATCAATCCCTTGAGTAACTTCCTCTGCTGTGGAAGAGGCTGAGAACCCAGATGGCCCTGTCCTGCTAAGTAACCCCATAATTTTGCTAATGATACTAATGAGATTGCAACACAGAGCTAGAGTGCTTACAAAACCAACATAAAAGTGACAAGTTCTAGACTTGTATTCTATTCGAAAAATGAGAACTAATGTCAAGACAAGGGTAAGCTTCGGCTGCCTCACTAATCAAAGATTCCAAAGCAGACCTCTTATTGGCAGAGTTTTATTGAGATATTGTGATAATCACTATGCAATTAATGGCGTTTGGTATTGAGAGTTGTCATATCTTGGTGTTACTTACCACCATACCTAGTGTTAGGTTGTACGTGTGGTGATTACCACCATGCTTAGTTGGTAGTTGGTATATACTGTTGATGTAACTAGCCTAATTATAGGGAATGGTCATTAGGAAAAGTATGGGGATAGGTATGGGCTTGTTTGGACTTTGGAGAAGGTGTACGTGTTGCAGGGCCGGTCCCGAGAATTCAGAGACCTAGTGCAAAAATTTGACAGAGGCCTTATGTTCATTGCATAATGATTTTAAAAAAAGAAAAAGAAAAAAGAATGGGTACAATAAAAAAAATGTTATGACAAGATCATTCAATAATATAAAATTATTCTCAAACAACTAATCAAAATAACTAAGAAAGTTTCAAATAATGTTAAACGAGACTATAACTCCTAATTCATTCATGACGATAACAAACTTCATATGTATCCCTCTCCTCCGTAAGCACTTGTTTGCTGTACCCAATAATCAATTTGTTTGTTCTTCATTCACTATATCTGCACTTCCTTGATTCTGAGGTTGTTTAACAATAAATCTATCTAGTGCTCCTCTTTGAGATTCCAAAAATTGTTCGGCTTTTCTCTTTTTCACGCGTTTCTCGTGGCCAGATTGAAATTTTCTAGTAGGAGCCATTAAAACTTGGTATTAAGGGTAAGGCACAACTTCGAATTTGTGTTGGGTTTAGTTTTATGTCTCTTTTATGGGTAAAGCTATGGTATGTTAACATTTCTCATACATCAACTATTTTTACCACTTTAAGGACTCATGTTACCACTTTGAGGACTAATATTACTATTTTGAGGACTCATATGGTAAACTAAGAAAATTTATCACTTTAAGGACTCATGTTACCACTTTGAGGACTAATATTACTATTTTGAGGACTCATGTGGTAACTAAGAAAATTTACCACTTTAAGGACTCATGTTACCACTTTGAGGACTAATATTACTATTTTGAGGACTCAAATTACCACTTTTAAGGCAATTGTATGCATGTCATACGTTAACATTTTGTAGAATTTTCCCTCTTTTATAAGGTTAATAAAAACTTAGTAACAAAAGGAAAAAAAAATATGATTTGCTGACTTACCAAAAAAAAAAATCTACTAACAAAAGGAAAAAGAAAATGGTTTTTGTCCAGTTACCCCATTTTTAGAGATTTTTTTCCCACTTACCCCATTAAGTTTTTTTAATTCTCTCATACCCAAAACACTTTAAGGAGGTCTTCCTTAATACCCCATTAAGATTTTTTTTTTAAAATTTTTGTTAGGGCTAATTACTGTTTAGTACCCTGTGCTTTTGGTCCAACATCAATTCAGTTCCCCGACTTTCAATTTCATCAAAAACACCCCCACACTATTATTTCTCCATCCAATAGGTCCATCCGTGATAAATCAGTCAATTTCAGCCGTTTAGGTGCTGACGTGGCGATCCAACTCAGCCAAGTGGGGCCCACACGGAAGTGAAATTCCCAAACTGACCCTGGCCAACCAAATATGAAAAAATCCAAAATAAATTCCAATCTTTGAGAGGTTGGGGAGACTCGAACCCACACCAACACCTTTCATTTGCAAAGGCCCAACCACCAGACCACTTGCATGGTATTGCAATATTACAAACGAAAATAATATATGTATAATAGTTTAAAAAACTCTCGTTCTCCACCCACCTCTCTCCTCCTCTCCTCTTCTTCTTCCTCTGTGCCTTCCCAGTTTGCCGGACTACAGCCCAGACCGGCCTCACTGCCTAAGGAAGCAATCCCAGCGCGCTGCTGCTCACCTCCGCCTACAGCCCAGACCGGCCTCGCTACCCAGACCGCCTGCAGACTCGACCCGCCTGCAGCACTAGACCCGATCTGCTCCAAATCGAATTCCGGCAACCTCCAGCCTCTGCCCAGCGCTGCACACCAGACGCAGAAGCAACGACGACATGAAAGAAGGAACCAAAGCAAGCCCGGCAAACTGGGAATGCACAGAGGAAGAAGAAGAGGAGAAGAGGAGAGAGGTGGGTGGAGAAGGAGAGTTTTTTAAACTATTATACATATATTATTTTTGTTTGTAATATTGCAATACCATGCAAGTGGTCTGGTGGTTGGGCCTTTGCAAATGAAAGGTGTTGGTGTGGGTTCGATTCTCCCCAACCTTTAAAGATTGGAATTTATTTTGGATTTTTTCATATTTGGTTGGCCAGGGTCAGTTTGGGAATTTCACTTCCGTGTGGGCCCCACCTGGGCTGAGTTGGATCGCCACGTTAGCACCTAAACAACTGAAATTGACTGATATATCACGGATGGACCTATTGGATGGAGAAATAATAGTGTGGGGGTGTTTTTGATGAAATTGGAAGTCGGGGGACTGAATTGATGTTGGACCAAAAGCACAGGGTACTAAACAGTAATTAGCCCTTTTTTTTTAATACCATTTTACCCTCACCCCTTTGTTACTTAGAAAGAGAGAGAGAGAAAAACCATATCAGACTTCGCCGGAGTCCAGTCACCAGCTGCCGAATTCAGGCCAACTTTCTCCGGAATCCCGTCACCGGCCAACTTGCCCCAATAGACATCTATTGCCCCCCAATAGTCTATTGGCCCCCTAATAGACATCTACTGCCCCCAATAGACGTCTATCAGCCATGTAATGTCCCCCAATAGATGTCTATTGTCCCCCAATAGACGTCTATTGTCCCCCAATAGAACTTTCAGTTTCTAGAATATGAACTAATCTCTTAAAAATTAGACAAATAAAGTTTTGATTAAAGAAAAAAGAAAAGACATTACATCAATTCAATAGACGTCTATTGAGGGGCAATAGACGACTATTGCCCCAATAGAACTTTGATTAAAGAAAAAAAAGCGTCTATTGCCCGCAATAGACATTTAAAACTTTTTTTTTACCTTTCTTTTTGTCCCATTACTTAAAAAAAAAAATTGATTTGGGCACCCAGAAAATGCTCTGGGCACCCATGTTAAGAGTTGGACAGCCTCCGCCTCGTACGACGCTAGCTGCGAAGAAAGCTCCGATCTCAAGCTGTGGATATCTTTGTTGGAGTAAGGATGAGACTTCGACGACATGATCGGCTATCCGATCGCCGCCGCAGTGACTGCTGAACCGGAGCTCCGTCTCTGGCTCGGATCAAGATCGCAATCTGGAGAGATTCCGATCAGAGTCCTGAAAAAGTAATCGAAAATGGTTTTGATTTCGGGTTCAAGCGGTGGCTTCTGGTCTTCACGACAATTGCCGGCTGCACCTTCACGGCTGCATGAACTCTTCGTCGACGTCATCGTCTCGCCGCCGGCCATCTAGACCAGAGACGCTGAAGGCTGTGCGTTGGCTGAGAGAGAGAGAGAGAGAGAGGATCGCATCTGCAGATAGAGGGAAGAGAGAGATGAGTGGCAGTGGTTGTGCTTTCTTAATTATGCTAAGGGCAAAGTTGTCATTTCATTTATAATTGGGTTAGTGGGAAAGGAAGATTAAAAAAGAAAAAGAGAAAAGAAAAAAAAATCAGGGACACGGAAGGTTTAAAAAAAAAAAAAAGGAAGAGAAAAGAAGATTAAAAATTGAAGTCTGGGATTCAAACCCGTGACAAGGATATAAAACCCGCGCGCGCCTTGGCCAGCCTACCAACTGGACTACACAAGATTCTGTGCATGGATGGGGAACTAAATTAATTATATTCATTTATACCTATATATACTCGAAACTCAAAGTCAGAGGCCTCCAATTTTCGAAGGCCTTGTGCGGCGGCACTACTTGTACACCCTCAAGGCCACCCCTGATGTGTTGTACCTCTTCCTATATATATGTGTAATCTTTGTACATTGAAATACAAGAAAATCATCTTAACAATTTCCACATGGTATCAGAGCAGGACCAATTTCCAGCCTAACTCTTTCTTTTGTATTGTTGTTTGGCTCCAATTTTGCTGCAGCTGGTCAACAGTCTCTTTTCTGCGCGGGCGTGCCAGCACCGTTCGGGTGCGGTCGTCGGGGGTGTCCCTTGACCTGACTTCTTTCAAGCAATTGTGGACGAGGAGAGCACCAACCTCGTCGTGGGATTCTTTGTGCCTCGTGGTGAGGACTTTTGCTAATCTTCTTGCGTCACCAAATCGATACTCGATGTTGTAGATCGAGCAGAGCGAGAACCACCGGGAAGTAGAGAGAACTTGCTAAAGCGTGACTTTAGCTTGGCTGGGTTGCTAGGGCGTTACCCTTGCTTGGCTGGTTCTGTAACCGTTGTGGTCGCGGCACTACCGTCGGCTCCCGAGGAGACTAGGACCGAAGCACGTTGACAGAGGGTTTGGTGGCACTGAAAGTCGGCTTCTGAGAAGACTAGGACTAGGAGTATGATCACCGGTAAGAGAAAGAGAAGGAGAGGAGTTGCTTTTAGAGAGGTTTGCTCTAGAGAGAACTTAGATCATCTTAGAGATGTTGTTGTTGTATGTGAATGTGTCTTTTAGAATGAGAGGAGAAGGTCTTTATATAGGGAAGAAAAAGAAGAGTGAAATGATGAGTGGAAGAAAAATAATGAAAGTAGATCTAAGTTCACTTGTAAAATATGGAAAAGATAGAGAAAAGATGAAATGAAAGCAAAGCATGAAGATGCAGCAACATGGAAGTGGTGATGATCTATTAAAGAGATTGTAGAAGAAAAATATATCCAAGGAAAAAGAGAAAAGCATCTAGCTTTCTTCATGTGGGTAGGAAACATGAACATGTGAATATTGAGCTGGTTTTAGGTCAGTTTCTGCCCCTTTATTCCTTCAATTATTTCTCCAACAAGACTTCATTATATGCCTTTGACTTCTTCATATGAAATGTTCCACTATGAGTTTAGATCATCCTGACAAATTTTCAGATTTTTATTCCATGTGGTTGGGCCGAAAATGCTGCTGGACCTCTTACAGGTCCAGTTTTCCAGTTTTGCTTCTGTAGAAAATTGGGCTGATTGTTTGAAGGCCTTCCACTCAAAAAACGCTCTTTCACTCTTCATAAGAAATGATCCTTGGGCTGTCTAGAATGGATCTGGAAAGTTTCAGTACATTTCGATTTCATTTGGTTAGTCTGCCGCCCCTCCTTCCTTGTTTAGCTCGGTTTCTCCTTGCCGAAGTAGGAAAATGTGCTAAAGTTAACTTTTCATGCTTCCATGCTTCCATAGTAGGCTTTATTTAGCCTCTAAATATATATTTTGAGCTTGTCGACAATATATAGCTTGAGCCACTGACATTGGCTCAATTTCTCCAACACATGCCTTGTCAGGCCAAAATGTTCATTTTGAGTTCAAACAATTGTGTCTGAAAATGGCTGAAGGAGATAGCTCCATTTCTTCTTCCTCTACACCAAAAAGTTCTGAAAGTGATTCAAACCCAAATCAACATATGTGTTCAGTTTTACTCAATGAGTTCAACAATATATCTTGGTCAAGAGCAATCACTCTTGCTCTTGGTAGAAGATCCAATAGCTCAGCTACATTAATGGTGACATTCAAATCCCACCACATGTATCCGTTGATTATGAAGCATGGCTCAGCAAAGATCAGCTAGTCATGTCATGGCTCCTAAATTCTATGGATCCATTTGTTGCTGCCATATTTAGCTATTCTGAGTTTCTCAGCATATCTGGAAATATGTGAAAGAGATGTATGGCAATCAAAATAATTGTGCCAGAGTTTTTCAACTTCAAATAGACATCACCAGTCTTAAGCAAGGAGCAACTTCTTTTGTTCATCATCTTGGCAGAATGAAAAGCATGTGGAATGAGGTAAATATCTATAGACCTCACACCACAGATGCAGCTATTCTACAAAAAAGGGTTGAAGAAGATTAAGTGTTCCAGCTCTTAGCCAGCTTAGGACCTGAGTATGAAGATCTTTGCAGCCACATACTCATGAGTCCCGAACTACCTTCCTTGACCAGCATATGTTCTACCATTCAGCGTGAAGAGACTAGGAGAAAAGTCATGAATGAAGACTCTAAGACATCTGTCTCTAAAGCTAGAGCTTTTGTAAGTGATCATAAGTTAACTGAGAAGAAACCTTACAGAGGTAAACGTCCTTATCTTCACTGTACTTACTGTGATCACCCTGGACATCTCAGAGAGAGGTGCTGGAAACTGCATCCTGAACTCAAACCCAAATTTGATAAGCAAGCCAGAGATATTAGGCTCTTTCCAAAAAAATCATGGTCACAAGGCAAATCATGTTGCTTCTGCCACTGAGGGATTATTAAACTTCACTGCAAATCCAGCTGCATTGATAAATGAATTTGCAGCCTATCTCCAACTGAAGCAAGGAAATGAACAAGAGGCTGTTACTGAAGACTCAACAGCCTTACTTGGAAAATTCGCTGGTTTTCTAGCAGAAGTAGAAGGAATAACTCAACATGATGTGCTAGGTATCTTAAAAGCTTTCTCTACAGCTTTACATGCAAGTAGTATGAATGATTTTTGGATAATAGATTCGGGTGACACTGATCACATGACAAACCCAAATTCTAAGCTTCAAAACTTTAAAAAAATTGTCAACTCCTTCTCATGTCTCTGTTGCTAATGGTAGAGGTGTGCCAGTTATAGGAAAAGGGAAAATAAACATTCTTTCAGAAACCATAAAATCCACAGCCTTGTATGTACCATCCTTTCATTTCAAGTTAATGTCAGATGGAAGGATTACCAATTCTCTAAAATGCCTTGCCATTTTTTATCCTGACAAGGTTATTTTCTAGGATCTAGCCACCAAGGAGCATATTGGTGAAGGTTTTTACCTTAATGGACTGTACTACCTCTCAAAGGATTTTAGAGTTCCCAAAGTCTCCCAAGCTAATCTCAGTCTAGCTCAAGAACACCAGCTATGGCACCAGCGTTTAGCCCATCTCTCAGAGCATGTTTTGTGTTCTGTTTTTCCAAATCTGTGTAAAGAACCTTTTCAATGTGAAATATGTCATCTAGCTAAGTCTACTAGACTCTCGTTTAGCTCATCTGTATCTCGAGCTAGCAAACCTTTTGAAATTGTACACTCTGATATCTGGGGACCAGCTCTTCTAGATTCCTTTGATGGTTATAAGTACTTTGTTACCTTTGTTGATGATTTTTCTCATGCCACTTGGTTATATCTTCTGAAACTTAAGAGTGATTTTGTATAGGGCTAATTATTGTTTAGTACCCTGTGCTTTTGGTCCAACATCAATTCAGTCCCCCGACTTCCAATTTCATCAAAAACACCCCCACACTATTATTTCTCCATCCAATAGGTCCATCCGTGATAAATCAGTCAATTTCAGCCGTTTAGGTGCTGACGTGGAGATCCAACTCAGCCCAGGTGGGGCCCACACGGAAGTGAAATTCCCAAACTGACCCTGGCCAACCAAATATGAAAAAATCCAAAATAAATTCCAATCTTTGAGGTTGGGGAGACTCTAACCCACGCCAACACCTTTCATTTGCAAAGGCCGAACCACCAGATCACTTGCATGGTATTGCAATATTACAAATGAAAATAATATATGTATAATAGTTAAAAAAAAGGCCCACCCACCTCTCTCCTCCTCTCCTCTTCTTCTCTGCTTCAAGAAGTGTTTTGGTTCACTAAACACCACTCGAATCTCGCTTTCGAGCTCCTGGGCCATCTCTGCCTCCACAATGGGAAGGTTATTAACCACGATCACACTCCCAAACTCAATATTGGGAATGAAACCATTGTCGTCGTAAAACACTTCTTGGCATTCACTGTGAATCAAAAAACGAATCAATTATAAATGGAATACGAGTTTGGAGTTCAAAGTCGCAAAGTTGAGGAACTGAAGAAAAAAGGAAGAGTCTTTTGTGTTGGGTACCTGAAATTAAAGTGAGGTGGGTGTGCAGAGTTCAAGTCTATGGAGGAGAGTTGGAGACCGAGCTGTTCGGCCTTGGCTTCCATGTCTTCCATGGTGGCACTGTCTACTGTCATGCTGGTGCCTAAGGAAGCAATCCCAGCGCGCTGCTGCTCACCTCCGTCTACAGCCCAGACCGGCCTCGCTACCCAAACCGCCTGCAGCACTAGACTCGATCTGCTGCAGAGGAAGAAGAAGAGGAGAAGAGGAGAGAGGTGGGTGGAGAAGGAGAGTTTTTTAAACTATTATACATATATTATTTTCGTTTGTAATATTGCAATACCATGCAAGTGGTCTGGTGGTTGGGCCTTTGCAAATGAAAGGTGTTGGTGTGGGTTCGAGTCTCCCCAACCACAAAGAGTGGAATTTATTTTGGATTTTTTCATATTTGGTTGGCCAGGGTTAGTTTGGGAATTTCACTTCCGTGTGGGCCCCACTTGGGCTGAGTTGGATCTCCACGTCAGCACCTAAACGGCTGAAATTGACTGATTTATCACGGATGGACCTATTGGATGGAGAAATAATAGTGTGGGGGTGTTTTTGATGAAATTGGAAGTCGGGGGACTGAATTGATGTTGGACCAAAAGAACAGGGTACTAAACAGTAATTAGCCCTTTTGTATATGCCTTCAAAGATTTTTATAATCTTGTCACGACTATGTTTTCAACTAAAATCCACACTCTCAGATCAGATAATGGTACCGAATATATGTCCAAAATCATGTCACATTTTCTAAGCACACATGGGATATTACACCAGACAAGTTATGTAGGAATTCCACAACAAAATGGTGTTGCTGAGAGAAAAAATAGGGACCTCCTTGAAAAGACAAGATCCATAATGTTTCAAATGAATGTTCCCAAGAGATTCTGGTCTTAAGGAGTTCTCACTGCTGCTGCATACCTTATAAACAGATTGCCAAGTAAAGTCCTTAATTTCAAATCTTCCTATGAAGTTTTGAAAGGAAGAAAACTTGACATTACACACCTCAAAGTCTTTGGTTGTGTCTGTTTTGTGCATGTTCAATCTGGTCACAGGGATAAGTTAGATCCCAAGGGGCTAAGTGCATTTTTTTGGGATATTCATCTACACAGAAGGGATATAAGTGTTTTAATCCAAACACTAAGAAGCTGTCTGTATCAAGGGATGTTCAATTTGTTGAAAATACTCCCTTCTTTAGTGCTACTGATTCCTCTACTCAGGGGAGTTCCTTCTTGATTTCCTTTCTTTGCCGATTTCTGGATCAACCTTAGAGGATGGCAGAACCTCTCAGTTGGAATTACCGAGAGATGATGTTGTCATGCAACAAATAGAAACATATCTCACTGCTCCAAATGTACCAGATACACCACCTGCACCAGAAACTCACTCTTCTCCGGCTCAAGACAATGGTGACTACTAAAATGATGTCCTTGATGACCCAGAAGAAGTTATTCCAGAACCAAGACCAGCTATTCCCATTCCAAGAAGGTATCCTACTCGATCTAGGAGACCTCTTCTCAAGCTGCAAGACTACAAAGTGTACATCACTAAGTATCCCTTGGAGAACTTTGTATCTTACAATAAGATCTCATAGACTCATGCTGCTTTTCTCTCTGAAATCTCTAATGCATCAGAACCTAAAAGCTATGAAGAAGCCACACAGCAAAGTGTTTGGACTACAGCTATGAAAGAAAAACTGAAAGCTTTGGATGAAAATCAAACTTGGAGTGTGGTTAAACTTCCTAAAGGAAAAAAAGTGGTAGGCAGTAAATGGATTTTCAAAACAAAGTTCAAGTCAAATGGGGAAATCGAAAGACACAAAGCTCGGTTGGTAGCGAGAGGTTCACTCAGACCTTTGGTGTTGACTATAAGGAGACCTTTGCTCCAGTTGCCAAAATGAACACAGTTCAAGTTCTCCTATCTGTTGCAGTTAATAATGCTTGGCCATTATATGAGATGGAGGTTAAAAATTCCTTTCTTCATGGAGATCTTGAAGAAGAGGTCTATATGCAACTTCCTCCAGGTCATCCCCAAGAAGGTGATCCCAGTTTCGTGTGTAGACTTCACATATCCTTGTATGGATTAAAACAGTCTCCTCAAGCATGGTACTCTAAGCTCAGTTCTGTTCTAGAGGCAAATGGTTTCAAAAGAAGCATGCAGACTCATCTATGTTTGTTCAAACCAAATGAAGAAGTGATGAAATCATTGAAATGATTCAAATGAAGTTCCGGACTAGTAAGGCAGCAACTGAGCAAAGTCCAAACCAAATAAACTTTACAAATCACAACCAAATAATTTACATGAACTGGGATTGGGAATTTAGGATTGGGGTTGGGGTTGGGGTTTAGACGAAGAGATGAAGGTTGGTTCTTCTTTAAATGGATGGGTCCTCATTCTTGTTCTTCATTCTCTTCGAAGAACAAAGAACGAAGAGAAAGGGTTAGAACTCAGAAATCGGGGAAAATGGGATTGAGGTTTAGACGAAGTGATGAAGGCTGGCTGACTGGGCTCTTTCTTTTCGAATTGGGATTTTCTTTAAATTTAGGGTTCTTGAGTTCTTGTTTTTCTTTCTCTTTGACGAACAGAGAAGAAAGGTTTGTAATTGGGGAGAAAATGATTCTAGACAAGTCATGAATGTAAAGCTGAGGAAGGGTTTTCGGTGATAACCCAAGGTCGAGTACAAATTTTAAGTATAGGCTTGCGTAGATAGCCTATCACAGAACGACATGTGGAATATATATTTAATTCGGGTTTTCTGGGTTTTATGATTGGTGGAAGTCAAGGCCCGGGACTGGCCCGTTTTTCTCATAAACGATCCAGGCCTTAGTTTTTCGTGTGTTTTTTTTTTCAAAGCCAAGCCCAAACCCGACGGTCCGGATCTGTCCGATCCGGGTTTTCGGGCTAAAATGTCCAGGCCTAGCAACAACAATCTCTCCTCAATGTCAAAGTGAACCAAATTCGATCGGAGGACAATGCGACAGATTTATTTACTAAATCATTGTCTAAATCCACATTCGAGAAACATGTGAGTAGAATTGGTCTGCGAAAATTATCCAAACTCTCATGATTATCTCGAAATGTGAAGGGTGTGTTGTGCGTTTTTTTTTTCCTTCGACCGAGGTTATTTTTGTCCCCACAAAATTTTGTTACTCAGCAAGGTTTTTAATAAGGCAACATGAGGAGCGTCATAAACGTTACATGACGCCTTGTTTGGACTGCTCAAGGGGAATGTTGCAGGAAATCTAGCATTTATGTACGGATGTACCTAGCCCAAATAGGGTTATTTACCCTAGATGTAATAAGAAAGAATATTATGTTGATCTCCTATTTCTATATAGGATTCATTGCTAAGCAAGACGATTGTACATGTAATCCTCTATAGATAGAGGCTCCTATTATTAATGGAACCCGAATCTCTTTTCTCTACAACATGTTTGAATTACACCAAGTAGCGCCTGCAGCCTGCCGTGAACCTGGCGTATGGAAGCCTCAGAGATCACCAACGGTTTGTATTCACAATTCAAGTTATCAACTCTTTCTCTTTAAAGTTTACAGTCAAGACCAAAGTCCAACAGAGAATTCAGAACTTTCATTTGGCCAACCAACACAGGGTAGTCTCTTCAATGGTAGTATTCTAGATTTGTTGGGAGATCTTGAGCAGCTAACATTCTTGTCAGAGAATTGGATTAATGATAATCATTAAGTGTATCAAAGACAAAAATCACATGTAAGACCTTCAATAAAGTTCAAGGTCTACAAGAAGCATCACCTAAACTCAAATGTTGTACTGAGTAACAAGATCACTACAAGATTTGAGTTTAAGCTCCTAGAGTAGCAAGTCTATAGATCTTATTTTCTTTTCTGTAATGTCTTATCTTTGGGCTAGCTAGTACCCAATCAATACAGGGGATAAAAATGCGTTCAAATTAGATTGATGTGATTTTGTCCTTTACACAGGGCTACTCCTATGCATTTTAAACAGCCCTTCATGTAACTAGTGACATCTACAAGAATCAAACAATATGGATTCAATAAATGACATAACCTAACCATAACAGTCTTCAACTCATGCAAACATCCCAGTTAGTACGTTTGTGGTTTTAATCTGCTAAGAAAACAAAATGGTTATTATGAAAGATGAGTAATAATGTAAATAAGCCTAGACGTTCCGTAAATGGAACACATTTGGAATATATAATATAAGCAATGAAATTTGTGATGTTGCTCTTATATATGGAGCTGTGTCATTAACTAGGACACATTGTTTGACGGCCAACTGGTAATAAATTACAAGTACGGTACAAATGTGGTTTGGCAATTTGATTTCATAACAAACAGTGCAGAAAAGGAGCCAGCTACACCCATCAAAGATGAAAACCTTCACTACTACTTGACATTGGTCAAGGTCAAGCTGAAATCCCAGAGTTTGGTAGCTAAATCTGCATCTTTTGCCTGAGAGCTCGGCTTGGCAACATTACAGTCCACAAAGTATTCGCCACTTACTCCCTTGACTTGTGGATTCAGTGCCACAAAGCATGTGGTCGCTGCTCCCTGCATAGCCATGTTCAAAATTAAGCACAAACGAATTTGAGCAAACAAACACACACACACACACAGCAGACGATTGTGTATACAGAATCCTCCACTATGTATACTTTGGAACGTAAAAGAGTACCTGGGGAATAGATTTAGTGATAAATGGACGCAGCACCTTCATAACAGCTGTGTCAAGAAAAACACAGAAGGTGAGTGGATCAGTAGAAAACCAGACAAAATTCAATGTCAAGAACTCCGATTATCATAGAATACAAATGGTGATCAATACTGTATAAACTGATTACAATCATCACTGCAGAAAATTCTCCTAAAGAATCAAATGACACTGATAAAGTAGAGAAGACGAAGCTTACAATGTAAAAAGTTATCATAGCGCATAAGATTGGTGAGAATTGCTCCAGGGTGAACAGCATTAGCAGTTATCTCGACTCCTTCTTCCTGTTTAGTTAGTTTTCCAAACATATACCACGTCAACCAAGAGGTACATATCATTTTCATAGAAAGTACACATGTTTGATTGACGTCTTTAAGCAATTGAATACCTTGAGACGCCTGTTAAGCTCTTTAGCATGCAGTATGTTTGCAAGCTTGGATTGTCCATAAGCATAGTATTTGCTGTATCTGCAAATTTGCAAGTAAAAAGGACAGATTATTGACATGTATATATGTCGACAAAGGCACCTCAATTAAAAGAGAGTAGCCTAGACTCCCTAGAGAGGATTCATCAAAACAATGCTGCCAAAGTTTTACTTTGATTCATCATTAATTGCATCAAAACGAATTCCTTCACGGTAGCTGTATTGATGGCCGAGTGATGATAAGTTAACAATTCTCCCCTCAATGTTGCTTTCTCTTGAGGTGCTTTTCATGGTATCCAACAGAAGATCTGTCAGAAGAAAATGACCTGCGGATTGGATGGAAATATCAGTAACCAAAAAACTGATCAAAGAAACTCAAAGAAAACTTATGCATTGGCATACATGACAATATCCAAAGAAATTGTTAGGTAGCAGTAGCACACCTAAATGGTTAGTTGCAAACTGGAGTTCAATGTTGTCTTGAGAAAGCTTGAATGGGCTTGCCATAACCCCTGCATTGTTACTTTCAACAAAGAAAAGATTCAACTTATTCTTAGTTTCATATACCACAAAAATAAAAGTAAGTTCTGTTTATATAAGCTTTCAACTGCAATTTATGCATGTATGAAAGTTAGAGCTAGCACCAACATACAGATTAGCTTTAATACAATTAGAAGTTGTTGATCTATTTTTTAATAGTTCAAGCTTCTTCTTTTTTTTCTCTTTTTTTTGAAAGGATAGTTCAAGCTTTTAGGGGCCAGCAGTTGTCAATTATGGCATCAGAACCACTCATCACTTATCATGTATTCATGTTAACTTGCAAGTATACTATCTACATTGTTTAACAGAACACACTGAATGGAAACTTTCGAGTGGCAGTAATAACAATGGCAATCGGTTGACTTACATAAGAATATTCAATGGGAGACCCAAGGCAATGTAATCTTCTGCAAACTTTCTTACAGATGCCAATGAACTGAGGTCTAACTCCATAACATCAATTTTAGCATCCGGAATTTCTTTGAGAAGTGCTTCTTTGACATTTGTCCCAGCATCCTTGTTCCTCACTGCCATGACCACATGAGAACCACGCAACACAAGAACACGCATTGTCTCCATGCCAATACCACTAGAGGCTCCTGAAATGTTTGTAGAAATGCTCATTAACATGTAAATTTAGAAAAGGAAAAAGAATATTGAAAATTTTTTCACACTGATCATGTATAATGTATTATACATCCAAGACCCAAAAGAGAATATCTAATAAGAAAAAAACTTGTTGAATAGAAGGAACCATCTTTCTTTCATCTAGTTTCAGAATATAACATATGATCATCCAATATATTAATCAAGAAAAAACCCATTGTAACTCACCAAAAGCATTAGTGAAGTTCACTTGAAATCCGTGATCTTTCTACTTTCTGGGAACACACTGAATCGCACTACATCTCCTACATACTTACTTATTTCAATTGCTCTCAAAATGAATTCTTATTCTATCTGCCTAGGTAAAACTAGAAACTAACCTGTAACAATGACAGTAAGACCAGTTGCATCAATCCCTTGTGTAACTTCCTCTGCTGTGGAAGTTGAAGAAAACCCAGAAGGCCCTTTCTTGCTAAAGAGTCCCATTAAAGTGTCCAGATGATAGTCAGGTTTCAACTTTCAACACACAGAAAGCAATATATATAGTACTCTCAAGTCTTACCTCTGTTCTTATAATATTTGCACGTAGAGAGTGACAGCTAATGTTAGGACAATGGGATGCTACGAGTGCACCACTTAATATAGATAATTAGAAACCGATAGAATACATAATGGTCTTTCTTAGGTGGCAAAATTTTCTTGCAAATGTAATAAGCTATGACGTTTATGATATTGCTCCGCTAAAGAATACAAAAGGGTTAAATTCGATGAGAGTAATGCAAATTAGCATAGGAATATGGCGACCATTTTTGGATTACAACGCAAACATGTTATTTTTTGGAAGATTTCTCAAAGATTCCCAAACTTTAAAGAACATGACCAAAAGAAATCTCCAAAAAAGAAAGGCCTATGTTTCTTGTTGAAAAAAAATATAATAATAAAAATAATAATTGGATTCTGAACCCTTTCATTTGCTTAGTTAGACCTCCAGCACTTGTTAATAGATTCCACTGCCTTGCTTTAAAACAACAAAGCTTTTAATTTACATGGTCATTCAACGTTTTAGCGGCTACTCAGAACCAGTAAAAAGTACATCGACTTACGATCTACAACAGAAATCTACTCAAACTAGTTGAAGCCTTATACCCAATTACTTCGGTTCTGTCAGGCTCAAACTGAAGTCCCATAGCTTCTTTGCCAATTCTGCATCTTTAGCCAGAGCCGTTGGATTGGCAATGTTGCTGTCCATAAAATACTCACCACTTACACCCTTAGCTTGCGGATGCAATGCCAAATAGCATTCAGTCGCAGCTCCCTGCAGTTATGTTGAATATATATAAGAAGACAACTACAATACAGTGAAGCTGCTTGAGCAAGGATATTAAAATTTGAAGAAAAACATTAAACTTATTGTTTGCTGGGCGTATCAGATTAGTAGCATACCTGGTGAACATTTTTAAGCACATATTTGCCGACCATATTAGCAACAGCTGCATTAGGCCAAAACAATGAATATCTTAGTATGAACCCAGAAAATTGCAGGAAATGATGGAAGTTATAACCAATTTGCAAGATGGTTTATCAGAGAAACCGATACTAAAGATCATTGTCCATTGACACAGTAAATTTCGCTTGATTAAGCACTTGCCATAGTTAAGAACTATGTTGAATAACCAATTTGACAAAATACCTAAAAGGAGCCTTCACTTGTCCTTCCTTTTACCTTACTAGTATTGATTCATTATTTCATTGTATATAGCATATGCACATAGAACATATCATTAAATGGTTTGTTCTCCTAGTCATTATGTACTGATACTGAACAGATATGGTAGAGTTGTAGACCCTATGTCCTGGTCAATGGCATAATATACAACCCTCTTCCCCAAGGGTCTGTAACTAGACATGATACTGATAATTATAAAAATTTTGTACAAATTAAACTTAGAATGCATGACCTTAATCCCTGATCAATGAAGCGAGAACTTTCTCATGTGAACCCCAACAACCCAGACACAAATTACAATTCCAAGCATATCAGTAATTAAAAAACTTACCATTAATGTAACTGTGGTACCGTAGAAGATTGGTAACAATTGATCCAGGATGAAGGGAATTAGCAGTTATATCAACCCCTTCTGCCTGTTAATGATGAAAAAATTATAAAGATGAGAAAATCATAATAATACAGACACCAACACAATATTAGAATTTCTCTTGCATGCGGACATGGCTCGTTTGGAGCGTTAACTGTAACACTGCAAATGTTGGAAACCCCAGCAGAGTAGAGCCCTATACTTACTGCTCATGTTTTTTGTTAAAAAAATAAAAAAAAATAAAAATTAAGGATGAAGGTGGGAAGAATAACCATCTGCAACGTTTTTTCAGTGAACAACTGAGAGTGGTCGACCCTCAGATGACAAACTTAATTAAGTATACATGTCTTAGGAAGAAGAAAATACTCGCACTAAAAGTAGGCTATGACCCTTTTCTCTTATATTGACCAAAAGAGATGTAATAAAGCCAGGGCCCTGCAGATGCTTAAAGATTTGACTCTTAAATACTTTTACGGTTTCACCAACCAACGAGCTTGTTTAGCCTATTATTTACCAACCAACAAGAACTATGTACTCCAGACAAAAACAAAACAAAAAAAAATAAAATTCAAGAACTGTGTATCAGGTTCTTTAAATAAATTCCATGGTACCTTCAAGCGCTTTGCAAGCTCACTAGCATGCAATATGTTGGCTAGCTTTGATTGTCCATAAGCATACATACTGTTGTACCTGTAGATATACAAGTAACTCAATACATCATGTAAACATCTCAAACCATAAAACTATATAATGCATTATCTAGCAGCACTTGGTGAATAGACTGTTACCCTGATTCATCATTGATCAAATCAAAGCGAATCCCCTCACTATATGCATACCGATGAGCCTCTGATGATACAATCACGATCCTTCCCTCTTTTTTGCTTTCACTTGTTGTCTTTTTCATGGTATCCAATAGAAGGTTTGTCAAAAGAAAATGACCTGTAAATTATGGTAAGAACTAAGACCTCTAAGATTCCAATTTATAAAGGGATGATGACAGGACAGTTCAAATCACCAGAATTTTTCTAATGAGAAACAGAAACGTCATCGAAGGCCAAAAAATAAGGTAAAGTTGCAGTTTAACTAATAAGATTTCTCAAAATAGAAACATAAAATTTGAAATTCCTCAACTAGAACTTATTTATGTCCAATAGTTCAACCCTGCTCCCTCATGAAAGTTCATCAGGAGAACATGAAAGAAATTTAATGCTTTGTATACCTAAATGGTTGGTTGCAAACTGCAGTTCAATGTTGTCATGCGAAAGCATGAATGGAGTTGCCATAACACCTGCATTATTACTTCAAAGAGAGAAGAGAAATTATAACTCCTAATTGTTGAACCCTTATACAAAATAAACTTTCATCATTTTTAACTATAAGAAATGTGACATGAGTAATCATAAGTAATTAATTTAGATTTCTTACATCAGGATATTCAATGGAAGACCAGATGATTTATATTCCGATGCAAATTTTCTTACTGATGCCAATGAGCTGAGATCTAGTTCCATGACATCAATATTGGCAGTGGGGACTTCCTTAAGTATTGATTCTTTGACATCCCTACCCGCATCTGTATTCCTTACTGCCATGACAACATGAACACCACGCAATGCTAAAACACGTGTTGTTTCCAAACCAAGACCACTTGAAGCTCCTGAGATCCAACATCAGTATAAGAACATAAAGCCTAGTGTGCAAATTTCACCAATTCCAAGCCAGAAGCAAAGCGTTTATAAAGTTCCAAGGTACAGAAGTCAATATCAGTGTAATTTATCTTCTTCTTTCTAACTGAATTCATAGGGCAACAATCCAAATGAAAGAGAAAAAGCTGAAATACAAAGATTTCAACTTGACCAAAACTTTGATCAACTCCATTTACTTCTTGTTTATTGACTTTTAAGTCTTTACAATAGGGTTTATCATCCAACACATTTGTTTGTTTCATCAAATCTAAACACTCTCTACAAACTTAAACAATCAGTTTGTATGAATATGTATAAGAGAAAGTATCAACAGTCACCTTGGTCCTCACCCTCACAACTACATCTTATCAATACTCAGTAACTATATTACCACCTGGAAAAAGCTCTTAACTTTACACAGACCTTCAATCAAAAATACCAAACCACAGAAACACCAAACAATAAACCACGAAATCATAAACACCCAAATCACAAATGGGTTGTCAAAAGAAACTGATAAAGTTAAAAACTTTCTTGTCTCAGCAATCAAACATGTGATAAATTGTGAGCAAAAAGAAAGACCTGTAACAAGTGCAGTGAGGCCAGTTCCGCCAATCCCTTGAGTAACATCCTCAGCTGTAGAGCGGGCTGAATACCCAGAAGGCCCTTTCCTCCCAAACATCCACATTATTCAACAAACTGCTACTTTCTTCTTCCTTCAAGGTCATGTATGCTGTTGTTGCGGTTGGCAAGTTGGGCTTTACTTAGAGGTTGCAGTGTGTGGATCGCACTTTGATTCTGAACTTCTGATGGACAATTGCTAGCCGTTGATCTTCTTTTAATGCCTATGATAGGTGATGACATGATCAAGCATTGAATCCTAGGAGAGGATATAGTTTTTTTTTTTTTTTTTTGGGCATTGATCAAGCATTGATCAATCTATGTAATTTGTTCCTCTAGCCAATCCATGGTACATCAACTAGAAGAAATGAAACGTAGCAAACAACGGTGAGAGTAATTTCTGAAATTCATGATTTATTATTTGCATCACCTATTAAATAAGGAATAAAATTTTCCATGTTTCTTCACATTATAAGCAAGCCCATTGAAGAAGCTCTCGACTTTTCTTTTTAAGTTGGTATATTTTTGAGGGAAACGGAGTCAGGCTCCATATAATATTTCAACGACGTCACTGCATCAATCTAGAGGGAATCGAAAAAGCGATGATCAGGTCTGCACAAAGCAGAAAACAAACTGCCCAAAGCAGCCAAATTATTACTAGCCAACAAAACTGAAACCTAAAGGAACTGTGGAAAATAAAACAAGAAAATAAATCCCTAACCCCACCCTATCCCGAAGATGGAACCACTGTCTTGAGCATTTTGACGCCTAAGACCCAAATGGTGTACGTCGCAACAAATCAACACAGTCACACGGTAACATTGAAGAGACAAAATAGGGTTAGACTACCCAAAAGATTACCTCCCCAAAAGCCCAGACCAGCCCAAACTAGGTGAAAAAAATAGGAGAACTGGGCCCACAACTAGACCCAGTTCACTAGGCTGCACAACACAACCCAGCAAGGCAGAGGCCCAAGCCCACTGCCAAAATCCAACATTCTCACACCGCCCAGGCCAGCCCAGCCTTCTCGGAAGGCAGCCCCGCCTTTCACCATTCCGGCGGCCTCCATCGCTTCTCCACCATCACTGGGTCCTCCTTGAGTCTAATCCAAAAGAAAAGAGCGATCAACAGAGGCACCCGCTCCGCCTAAGAGCCGAGACCTCGACCTCCGATTTGAAAGCAACATGTGGTGTCGAGCCTCCGCCGAAAATTAGTGAACCTCCGAGAATAAGCCCTGCACCACCACGGATCCGAGAAGAAAATCGAACCCAAAGCCTTAATCCACCACCCTCACCGCCACAACCGTAAGCAGCAGCGATCGGAGCCCGTCACCACTGGATCGAAACACACCTCATCCTCGAAAGCTTCAGCCGAAAGCCGCCGCGAATTAGAGTCGCACCGCCTCGAAATGGGCCTTCGAAACAATCCCCAGAATCCGACGTCGCCAAGAAAGGATCTGCTATGTATTCTCGCCGTCGCCCTGGTCTGGACACCGCACGGTCACCGCCACCACACGAAACCCTAGGTTTCGCTCTCTCGAGGTCGCTCCGATTTGCTCGGAGGTCTCCTCCTCAATATTCCCTTGAAGAAATAGTCTTGTTCTTTTTTTTTTTTAAGTTGGTATATTAGTATAGTTTTATATGACATTTGTTTTGATAAATTGCGAGTCTCAACAAAAATTTAAGGGATAGGAAGGGTTTTTGTCCATTTACCCTATTTCTAGAGATTTTTTTCCCACTTACCTTATTAAGTTTTTTTAATTCCCTCTTACCCAAAATACTCTAAGGAGGTCTTCCCCAATACTAGGGCTGTCAATTCCAACACGACTCGAAACTCGCACGAAATAAAGCGGGTTGAACCCGCACGATTAAAAAGTGGGTCGGCGGTGGGTCAACCCGCCATGACCCATTTAATAAATGGATCGGCCACGGGTCAACCCGCCAACACGAAATGAACCCGTGTAATCCGATTGTGCTATGTTTCTTCTTGAAATTTTGGACGTTCGACGTATTTGATCATAGGATTAGACAATTTTTCGCTTTTTAATTATTTTTTAATTATTAGATTTAATTATTTATGAATTATATATAATTATTTATATTCTTCGTCTTGTAGAGTTTTTAGTGAATTTAATCAATTTATGCATTTTTTTAGTTAAATGGATCTCATTGTTAACGCTTGAATGAGTCATTTTGTCTAACAAGACATGACATATTTATTAAATGAGTTAAGCGGGTTGGAAACGGGTAATCCGTTTAATAAATAGGTTGGGTTTGGGTTTAAATTTTTGACACGATTATTAAATGAGTTGGGTTTGGGTTTATATCTTGCGACACCATAAATATCTTAATCCGACACGAACCCAACCCGACACGACCCATTGACAGCCCTACCTAATACCCCATTAAGATTTTTTTTTGTTTTTTTATTTTTTTTTAATACCATTTTACCCTCCCCCTTTGTTACTTAGAGAGAGAAAGAGAAAATGGAAGAGAGAGAAACCATAGGAGACTTCGCCGGAGCCGGTCACCGACTGCTGCCCATCAGAATTTTCTGAAAACCTCTATTGCCCCTTAATAGAAGTCTATAACCCCCAATAGTCTATTGCCCCCTAATAGACGTCGATTGCCCCCTAATAGAGGGGCAATAAACCTCTATTTCTATTTCCCCCCAGTAGAACTTTTGGTCGCCGAAAGAAGAACTAATCTTCCTAAAATTTGACAAATAAAACTTTGATTAAAGAAAAAAAAACAAAAAGATTATATAAATTCAAAACGTCTATTGCCCTCCAATAGACATTCAAAACTTTTTTTTTTTCCTTCCTCCCCATTACTTAAAAAAAAAAAAAAAAAAGGATCAAATTGGAGACAAGGCCTGAATCGAATTCGACTCTGGCCGGTCACTGAAACAAATCCAAACTCGCCGGAGCCCGAGGATGAAATGACGGTGGCTGGTGGTTCTGCAAAACGGAGCTGAGGCCCTCGCTGGATCGGGTCCTCAGGTCGAGCGGTGGAGATCGATCTCATCGAAGCCGGTGATGACCTCCTCGACGACGTCGCAAGTCATACTGAAGCGACCTCTCGAGAGCAGCAATGATGACTTAGCGTCGTCGACGAGGCCAGGAGCGACGTCGACAGATCCCTGCTGCCGTTCTGCAAATCGTCCGATCCAAATCGGACGACGTCGAACAATGTAGAGCCATGGGTCTTCTGTGTCGCCTCCGTGGTTGAATAAGTCACCGTCCGAGAAGAATAGCTCTCCATGTCGTCGTGAAACTTTCTCCGGCGAAGGTGGCCGGTGATCTGTACCGGATATGGAGAGAGAGAGAGAGAGAGAGAGAGAGAGAGAGAGAGAGAGAGAGAGAGAGAGAGAGAGAATATCGTGCTGGAGAGAGATATGAGAGAATGGCATAAAATGAAGTTGTTTAATTAGACTAAGGGTATATTTGTCATTGTACTCTGAATTGGGTTAGTGAGAATAAAAATCTGTTGCTAGGGTAAGTGAGAAAAGTTTGGCTCATTTTGGTGCTTTTGGGCAAGGACCCTAAGGGATATAACCTTTAAAGTCCATTCTTTTAAGCACCAAAAAAAATACACAAATCTCTCAAACTTTTTTTTATTAACTCAATTTATATATAAAAAAAACTGACCTAGCACTCTGCTAGGGTTTTGAGAGAGTCTCTCTTTTGGGCGTTGCTTTCTCTTGAACCTTCTCCGTTGATTTATCAATGGTGTACATGGCAGGCTTCGCCATGTTTATACTGTGTGTGTGTGTGGAGCGATCAGTGTTGGAGGCGGTGTGGTCCGTTCAGTTTCGAAAGGGAGCACGTCCGATTTGGTGGCTATGAGTGAGGAGTTTGACCTGGGGTGGTATTTGGATCTGTTCCGGAATTTGCCGGATTGGGATCCTGGAGTGATGGTGAGGAGGCAGCACTGGAGTCCCCTTCTTGTTACCGTGTGGGGCGACAACGAGGCTAGCTGCACTGGCGGTTGTGGTGTTCAGAATTCCTAGTCGGAGTGGTGGCCTCGTGGCAACGATAGGGAGCATGGATGCAAGGCCAGCGATGGTTTGTGGAGGACTGGTGGTGCAGATCGTGTTGTCGGTGTCGCAATTGGTGGTGCGCATCTGGGTCTTCATCCTGTCGGTGATGGTGGCGGTGAGCATGGCTTTAATTCCTTTGGTTTAAGACATGGTTTTGATGTGGCATCTGGTGGTGATGACGGTGGCGATGTGGCTATTAATGATGGAGTCGGAGATGGCAGCATTGATGGTGGAGATGGATGTGGAGGTGGTGGCTGGTGCAGTGGCAACGTCCCTGCCTTCCCTGCTTTACCCAAACTGTGGATGGACTAGGCCACTGGGGCCTTGAATTGTTGTGTGGGCTTTTTCCTTGGGCTCATTGAACTAGGGAGTTGGAATCCCTCTTTGTTGTGGGGTAGAATGGAATGGGTCTTTATAACTCATAGTACTGTTTAAATTTTGTTTAGGTCGCAAAAACCAGAGCCTTAGTTGAAATCATTTTATGTCCGCTTTGAGGCTTCTAGGTTTTTGTTAGAATAATGGTGCGTGGACTTCCTAAAAGGTGGGTGTACTCAGGATTTTTGGGATTTTATTCTTTGAGAATAGGGTTCTTGAGGTTCTAAGGAACGATTCTTTCTGTCGACCCCAAATGGGTGTTTCGTTTTTGTACTGCTTGCTGAATTTTAATGAAATGGCTTACCTATTTCCATCAAAAAAAAAAAAAGTCCATTCTTTTAAACTCTATAAAACAGAGACTTGAAAGCGCCGCTGCTAATTTTTGGAGATAGTAGACAAAATTAAATAGTAGAATTCAATTCAATCTTCTAGAGTTCTTAAGAATTCAATCTTCTAGATCAAGTTATCTTTCTGTTGTGTGACTTATGTCAAAGCAAATAGAGTCGCCAGTAGAGCGCTCTTTGCTAGTTGGTGCTCAGTTGAATACAGTTGTTTAGTAGAGATTCATGATAGTACTTCAGGATGTTCTCTAGTTGCGTATTGTAATCAGGGGTTTTGGTTCATTGTCCCCCCTTTGTATTCGACAGTTTCATTAATGAATGTTTGAGGACAGCCGCACCACCTTTTATTCAAAAAAAAAGAATTATGTTGGGTTGTGGAGGATTTGGTACGCCATTAAATCAGGATGCAAGCTCTTCATGCCATTAAATCAGGATGCAAGCTCTTCATGCCGGATTTGGTACGCCATCAAATCAGCATGCAAGCTCTTCATGCCCTCAAAGATCATTATATGGTACCGTCTCATCCTATCGAAATTAGAACTTTACATGGTTCACGGGACTCGATCAGCATTATTGTCTAGCCTAGCCGGCTAGCCCAAATGATACACAAACCATCATAAGCAGCAAATTAAAAACAGCTAGCAGTACACAATCAACTCAAAACATGTCTCAAGCTTACTGCATAATTTACACACATAATCTCTCGCATTAACACCAAATGCAACGTTAAGGGAGGAGAAATGAAGGCACCGAATTTAAAAACTAAAAAGACTAAAAGATGGGACTTGAAAGGTAGGGCTAGCTAGAGTGAGTACGAAGAAGAAGATTGGGCCCTGGACTTGAAAGGAATGGCCCTGATGACTATCTGGTGGTACATAGCAGCAAGTGCAGCACCAATGAATGGTCCAACCCAGAAGATCCACTGTAAACAGAAACAAGTACATTGTTATACATTTGACATAAGCTCAATAAAAAGTCAAATGAACAAGTAATATGTTTTAGCTTTAACAAAATACCTGGTCATCCCAAGCATGCTCCTTGTCGTAGATGATGGCAGCTCCGAGACTCCTGGCAGGGTTGATGCCAGTTCCTGTAATGGGGATGGTGGCCAAGTGAACCACGAACACAGCAAACCCAATTGGAAGAGGAGCCAAAATCTGCATCCATACATTCTAAGTTAAAAAGACACTCCAATTAACTACCTTTGATTCAGCTCCTAACAAATTCAACATTGCTATGTAAATGTCTGCATTTTACTTAAACATTGTCCAAAATACAAAATTCCTCATTGAGTTCAAAGAAAAGTGTTGAGGTTTAAGTTAGGAATAACAACTCTGATGAGTGCCAAGGAGTTGTTCAATATTGCTATGTACAAATGAGTAGATCCACAGTTCAAACAATATCTTGTTAAATTTTACATGGTGGGTCACATTGCCTTAAAGGAGGAGGAACATTTGTCCTGGAAGGCGCTATTAACCCTACAGCATTTATGCTCACATCGGCTTAAAGGAGGAGGTATCTTTTTCCTGGAAGCACTGTTAACCCCCACCAGTGGGTCTTACTCTTACATGCATGTGACTATCTGATGTGAGACCCTTCGGACACCAACATATTTCACCTAAAAGACACTACTACACCAACCAATGACACTAGCTAACAAAGCAAGCACATGCATGCAAGTATATCATCATTTACCAGTACTAGAGATTTGAATTGCACAGTCCAATTTAATGACTCAATCCACACCCATTTCAACCATTTGAGTGTATCTTCAATGGAAATAAATAAGAATACCCGATTTCAGAATATGCAATATGGAACCTCTAAAGCCATGAAAGAATACTATTCATAAATAAATAAATAATTAATTAATTAATTAATTAAAAAAAATAAGAAATGAAAACTATGAAAGAATGAAAAAAACTAGAAAATCAACCAAAAAGATTCAGTAGCAGTTAGCCCATGAAAAATGGGTAACTTTCGAAGCACTAGAAATTGCAGGCAAGTAGCAACAATAATAATTAATTTCTAATGGACGCATGGGTCAAAGTAACAAAACAATTACTGGATCAGAAGCTGCAAAAAGTATGTATATTAAGTTATTTAACATGAAGTTTACAACTTGATTAAAGTAAAGAATTACTTACAGGGACATGAGAGTCTCTAGCATTCCTCTTAGCATCAGTAGCAGAGAAGACAGTGTAAACAAGCACAAAGGTGCCAACAATCTCAGCCCCAAGGCCATCACCCTTGGTGTAGCCATGGTTCACATAGTTGGCTCCACCACCCAAAAGCTCATACTGGGTCTTCTGGAAGGCCTTCACAACTCCAGCACCAGCAATGGCTCCAAGGGTCTGCATGATGATGTAGAAAACAGCTCTGGTGAGGGAGAGCTTCCTTGCTAGGAACAGACCAAAGGTCACAGCTGGGTTAATGTGTCCACCTGTTTACACAGAAGTAACAGAGATATTGTTACTAAAGGACCTTAATTTCTAAGCATCATGGGTTGTACTAGACAGAATTGCACTTCAGAAGATGCAAATACACATTAGAAATTAAACCCTAAAAAATAAACAATTTCTAAGAGGCAAGATGAATGATAGTAAATGAAACCCACAATATTTAACCCAAAACAATAATTTCTGGAGGAAAAAAAAAAAGATCAACTTTGAAGCACAGGAAAAACAACTTATGAATTTTACCAAAAAAAAAAAAAACAACTTATGAACCCAAAGCCAATTAAAAGTTGACAAAGTATTATATGGCTAAAAATTACAGACAACAAAGAAAGCACATCAAAGATTAGTTAAACTAGCCACCATATTAATATACCCAAAGTAAAAAGACATCAACTTAGACACACAGGAAGTTCAATTTCACTTAAAGTTATCAACTTTAATTAAAGACTCCAAAAATAAAGAGACGAAAGACTGCAAAATTAAAGGTAAGAGAAGCTAAAAATACCTGAGATACCAGCAGTACAGTAGACCAGTGCAAAGATCATACCACCAAAGGCCCAAGCAATTCCCTGAACACCCACAGAGGTACACTTGGTTGGTTCCCTATTGACCCCCATCACAGTCAACACACTGATGTAGAGGAACAAGAATGTGGCCACAAACTCAGCAATCCCAGCTCTATAGAAAGACCATGAGATGAGCTCATGAGGTTCAAACAATGGAGCTGGTGGCGGGTCCTTGTAGTCCTTGTGTGTCTGAGCTGATGTCCCCAAAGGTTGTTTCTCTGGGAACTTGGTGGCTCCAACCTTAACATCCTCTTCCTTACCCTCCATTCTTGCTGCTCACTCTCTCTCTCTCTCTCTAACTAGCTTTGTTTCTCTCTATAGAAACTCAAAGCAGAGGTTAAATGTGTGAGTTGCTACAAATGTGTAGATAAGGGGAGATCTGTATAGCTAAGGTGTCTAACTAGCACTGCTACTACATGACACATGAAATAATGGCCGGGTTCTGTTTTTTTCTTTAAATTTCCTTAAAAGTTTGTGTGGCATTGCCTGGTTCTGGAAAGGACAGAAACCGGAGGGGGATCGGAAGTTGACAATATTTGTGCCTGCTGGTTGGTTATGTTGTTCTTATCCTCATTATTTTGATTTTCTGTAAATTGTTAGTGGTCCAGTTTGGTCATCATCACTAGTTTTTGTGAAGGAGAGAGGTTCTTCTTGGATATTGTTAACCTTAACGAAGGGGCTAAACCTAAAACAGTAAAACCTAAACAAGAAGGTGATTAGGTTTTGTCTCAAAGGACACGAAGACCAGAGGGCACAGAAAACTACAAAACACAACGGGAAGGAGGGAGGATTGTATGGCCTAGAGAAATTGGCGCTTTAATTTTCTTGTGACCGTAAGAAAGTGGCATCACTTTTGTAAGCACGTGGACACAACAAGACAACATGAACCTGCGGATATTACTGTGGTATCTATGTCGCCCAACATGTACCCG
This sequence comes from Rosa rugosa, assembly GCF_958449725.1. Classification (NCBI taxonomy): domain Eukaryota; kingdom Viridiplantae; phylum Streptophyta; class Magnoliopsida; order Rosales; family Rosaceae; genus Rosa; species Rosa rugosa. The sequence continues at coordinate 45,149,947 of NC_084823.1, read as the reverse complement.
GGTCCAGGTCCATTTTCACAGAAATGGGGAGGGTGAATTCGAAGGTGAGCTTGGGAAACTGGCCAAGTTTTTACAGTTTTACTTCACTCAAAAAAAGATGATACCTAACCGGTGACGAAACTTTCACCATCATTTATTGGTGTGCACTAGTGAAGCATTATGTTCCATCTTCGAAGTATAAGATCTTGATTTCTTCAGATGATCGGAGTGTGACATTTTCCTCCTTTCTGTTAGAAAAGAATGATTGTCGAGAAGGGGTGAGCATGAGACCCATTGTTTAAGCAATGGATATGCGCTACGGAGATAGGTTGTGGTATATATGGAGTAAGATTATTCATCAAGGTTGTAATGTTCTGGATTCCTGTAAAATGAGATATAGGTACTTGTTCTCTTGGCTATCCACTTGATATCGTCATGTTATCAATCTCAACTCTGTTTAGTTATGAGTCTTTTCACATTTATGTAGGAATGCCTGATTTAAAGTCATATCAAATTGTTCAGTAAGAAAACCCTACCTGTCACTTGATCAGTTGTAATAATACCTTAACAAGATTTGCATGCAAGGGCATGCCTTCGTCCCTACCCGGCCACCTTTTCTTCTTTCTGGGGACCAACCCTTGTCATTTTGAATTGTAAACTAGTTTATGGGGGTAGTAGGCCCTGGACAACTCATATTCATGGGATAGCCATGCTTCTTCTTCTTGTTCCTGGTCTTCTGCTTGCCTCAACTCAACCCATCACATGCAGTACTCCTCAACCCCACAAATGCATGCAGCCTTTATTTGGTCCATGCCAACCAGTAACCATTTCTGTGACTTTGCAAACATTGAAAAAAGGAACAACACAGAAAAGGTTATATATCCCAAAAAACCCATAAAGAGAAAAGGGAGAATCAAGAAAAGATATCCGTTAACATGGCTTTTGGCCTTCTTGATGTGCATCTTTTGTATTCACTGTTCCAAATAGACACCTGCTTGGAGCCAAACCAATTCTGAGTTTGAAGAAAGAAGCTTAAGCCAAACCATTTGGTTTTAAGTTTTGTGTTTGTGCAAGTGATTTGAACTTTTCAGAGTTGGTACGTGGTCCTTGTGGAGCAAGTTGTACACCTTATGTCACAAATGGTTATGTCTGGTGATATCAGAAGTTTGGCATCCAGATAATGCACCGGAGAGGTCTTTAATATCTATAACTAAACACAATAATTTAAATTTCTATCCAAAAATTTTGTAGTATTCAAAAGTAATTAAATTTTGAAGTCGGGAGTCATTAAATTAGTCACAGTTTACGGTGTGTCCAATAGAATGAGCTAATCTAAGTATCTAACCACTCCCGACAATGAAGTTCAATACTCTAAAGCACTATATAACACATTTTTGAATAAATTATGGAGGAGGAAATTTCATATGGCCTTCCATATATAGTGGCCACTGATATGGTGGTGGGACTCACCCAACCGAACTAGGCCTACCCCTATAACTTCTTCTTTTTTTTAGAAGAAATAGAATCCATTAATAACCAAAAAAATTACAAAGCATTGGAATAACTGGTTGTGGTATCAACACCACGACTCATATTCCTACCAAAATCCATAGTTATGGGTCGGTCATGTTGAAGGAAAATCGACTTAGTGTGCCTTATCAAACTAGGAGTAGTAATAGGAGAAGAATGTTCTAGAATTCCTAATCCTACCCGGATTAGTATTCCTTGTAACATTAGAACATGTACTTTGTAATCCCTATATATAGGGCTCCTATTCTCAATAATATGATTTGACAATTCTCTCATCAATCTCTCTCGAATCTATTATCCTTAAACACGTTATCAGCACGAGTTCTAACCACAAAAACAAAAACCAAAAACCCGAAAGTTCTTCTCACCGAAATCTGCCGCAAGCACTTGCCTGCAACTTTCTGCCTACCTGAGTGCCTACTGCCACCGCAGCCCCTAACCCCTTGCTAGCCCGCCTGCTCCTGCAGCACTCTCGGCCAGCATACCTCCTAGCCCGCGCCCAGCTCGCTGCCCTGCAACCCCGCACTCGTGCGCCTGCTCCGCGCTGCCCCTGCAGCGTTCCTGCAACTTTGACGCAAGTCTACTGCCCCTGCAGCCCACTTCCAGGCATCTACCACGATCAGGATTGCAAACTGGTTGCAATCCTAACTTAGGATTGAACTGCTACTGCAATCCTAACTCCGGATTGAAGCAGTTTTCGGCCTGCATCCCTGCAACCTTCGGTAGTAACTCAAACCTACTACCGCCATCACCACCGAACAATTAAGCCACGACCAGGATTGTAAATAACCTGCAATCCTAGATTAGGATTGAAGAAGCATCTGCAATCCCAACTAAGTATCAAGCTTCCGAAAGTTCAAAAATTCAAGAATCAAGTGTTCAAGCTCCAAACAAACAAGTAAGTATTTATAATTAAAGTTCCCGTTTTTCGTACTTTAATTTCTCCTTCTTTTCTTCGGGGACTTGAAAACCTCCCTTCTTCTACATCCCACCTTTCTTATAACGTGGGTTCGATCATTGAAAAGCGGAATCGTGGGGATTCACGCAATTAACGAACTAAGAGCGTTCGTAAGACTTCGGACTAAGAGCGTCCGTAAGCATCGATTTAACGAACTAAGAGCGTTCGTAAGCTACGGACTAAGAGCGTTCGTGAGCATCTATTTTGACCATTCAAACATCATTGTTTCGGTCTAATCCAAATTTCTTGGAAATCGATTTCTTGGTAGCATTAAGGCTCGGAAATCTTAATACTAGTTTTCGTGGAAGCATTGACTCCGAAACTAATCCGTTCTTGTTTCTACTTTTTGGATATCAAACTTGAACGAGCTCGATTTTACTCCATTGGATTCTACGGGCACGAGATATTTATTTGCCTATAATCCAAGAGCCATGTTCTAAAGGAACTGCTCAAGACTCACAAACTGAGATAGAAAATTCCAGGGCATTTACCCTGATGAAGCGCCACATGAAGATGGCCCTCCAGTTTGAGTACATGAATGAGGATAACGCTAACAACCTTTGGGTTGCGCCTAGTGAACGTTTTAGTAACATTCACAACTTTCCAAACATGGAAGCACGATGGAATAATATCTGCTTCACTAAAACTTTGAAAGAGTTATGAAATATTGTTCGAAGGCTCTCTGCATCATATTATTTATGCATGATTGTGGAAAACACAAAAGAACAAATTGATTGAGAAAACTCTAACATGACCATAGGAGTCATGACGTTGAGGGTATAGGGTTGGACACCATGGCGCCACTTTTGGCCATGATTGCACTATTCCAACGCCATTGGTCCTAGGGACCATATGTATTGTGTCAATACACCTCAATCAAGAGAGCATCCTCTTCATGGTATTTTATGGAGTACCTGATCAATGGTAATCAAGATATCGAGCTATAAAAGACTTTAAATCTGGCAATGAAGATAGAATGCCGCAGATTTTTATTTAGAATAGTCTTTTAATTTCCAAGAATTATGTAATGGCAATATGCCTTAGTCAATAAATGACATTTTGTATTAATTCTATCTTATGTGGCGCATCGAATTAAGTATGATGTCTAGGAAAGTAATTGAAATTAGTGGTACTTAAGAGAGCCTCGCTCCACTGACATCTCTCTAGCTACTTCCCTGGTCATATTTGATTAGAGTTACCAAACGGATAGAGTGACTACGATTTGTCTACGATTTGATTTTTATATTGGATTAGATTATGGTCACGAAACTTTGATGTAATCATTGGCTACTATTAATAAAGTATCGATTTATTTCATCTCAAGTCGTAGACATATTTTTCGAACTTCATTACTTCAAAGATATAAGAGCCAATGGTTTTCATGTGGAAACACATTGTGAGAATGGACAAGAATTCCTTTGCATCACCTCTAATGACTACGGACATAAACGAGTATTAGAGAAACTTATGTGTCGCTCTAGTGGGTTGTATACAACCACTATTTGAGTCATTGAATCTAATCATGTTATGAGAGATGATTTATGGGATTCAGACACATATAGGCTTTGACATGACCGTTTGGGACACCCAGGTCGTGATTTGATGATCCGTATAGTAAAGACTTCACACGGACATCCCTTTTTTCAGAACGAAAAGAAGTAAAAATCGGATTTTGGACTCCGAAAGAGCCCTTGCGCCTCACGGCGCTTTTCACCCCCAAAACCGGCCATCCTTGGCCGGTGCCGCCGTCCCCCCCTGCGGCGATCAGGGTGGCATTGACGCCACCACTGCTCTTTCCAATCCAAAATTTACTTCTAAAGTCACTTTTTGACTTCGTGGCTCAACCAAAATCCTCATTGGTTGTTTCTAAAGCCCATTATTCGTTCTACAAAGCCTGCTCTTTAGCCAAATTAGGATCGAGACCATCCTATGCAAAGGACACCAAGAAAATATACCATTCTTACAAAGAATCCAAGGTCATATTTGCGGACCTATTCAACAAACTTGCGGACCGTATAGACATGTTATGGTGTTGGTTGATATGCAAACACACTGATCACATGTTGTGCCATTGTCCACTCGTAATGCTGGAGCGTTTACATCGAATATTTTCGATGACTATTGCATATCATTGGGTATTGGTATCAAGTATCCTATTCCCATGTACACACCCAATTGGTCTCGCGGAAAAAACAACCATTAAAAGACTACGATGGTAGCCCGGACCTTGGTAATGCGCACCAATATTTCCTCTTGGGTTATGCAATATCGCATGCAGCTATGCTAATTCATCTACGACTCATAGCAGCCACTCAACGTTTATTTGCGTTACAGCTCGTGACTGGGTTCGAGTCTACATATCTCGTACTTATGCATATTTGAGTGTGCGGTTTATGTGCCAATTGTGCCGCCATCGCGCATCAACATGAGTCATTGCAACGAATGCATATATATTTGTGTTGGACATAAGTCTCCAACCATAAAGTCCGCTATGTAACACCCTTGACAGGCGATCTCTTTTTCGCTAGATTTGCGAATTGTCACTTTGATGAGACAGTCTTCCCGTTGTTAGGGGGAGATTAGAACGTCTATGTTCAACAGGAAAGACAGGAATTGTCGTGGTCTGTCCCCACTATGTCTCATCTTGATCCCCTAAAAGTGACGAGATCACATATACCTGCTGCAAACATGCCTGCAAGGATAGATGTCCACTCAAGAGGACATGGCGCCACCCAGAAGAGATGGGCACGACACCACCACCATGGATGGTGAGATAGTGACGCCACAATACGGCATAGTGGTGTCATAGGCCATGGGTTTCGCTAAAGAGCGTAGGAGACCCATAGGTTCGATGGATTCTCGCCCTAGGAAGAGAACGAGTTGGCACAACTTGATCCATTGATCATTGATACTCAAAATCCGTCTCATGAGAATATTCTGGATTGTGGTTATGTCCAAGAGACATCGTTGGGGGACGCCTCAATGTTAGAACCTTACTCCGTTGAAAGGAATGCCAACGTAGAGCAGATTGGCCTAAATGGAAAGATGCGATCCAGGTTGAATTTGATTCACTAACGAAGAGGAAGGTTTTCGAGCTTGAGATGCCAACACCTCCTAACATCAAACCTGTTGACATTAATAGGACTTCGTTAGATAGCGTGATGAGAAAAAGAGATGATAATCTCACCTTGTGGCACAAGGTTTCTCGCAAAACACCCTGGAATTGACTACGAGAAGACATATTCTCTCGTAATGGATGTCATTGCACTCCACTACCTTGTCAGTTTGGTAGTTACTGAATAACTGAACATGCAGCTTACGAATGTGGTCACTACGTATCTCTATGGGGATCTAGATACTGAATATTATGAAGGTTCTTGTGAACTTCATTTTCCCAAGTCAAGTGGCTCTAGACCACGGAGCACGTTTGCAACGAGGTTGAAACGCTCACTAAAGTGACTACTTGATTGGGAAGAGATATATTAATAATGAAATATGCCCATGCGTGTTCATTAAAAGAACAAGTTCCGGATTTGCAATCGTAGCAGTTTATGTCGATGACATGAACCTAATTGGAACTCTAGATGAGTTAAAGGAAACTGCTAAATACTTGAAATCCGAATTTGAGATGAAAGATCTTGGGAAAACACGGTTTTGTCTCGGTTTAGAACTTGAGCACCGTAGTGATGGGATTTTGATCCATCAGTCTGCATATACTCAGAAAATTCGAAGGCGCTTTCATGAAGATAAAGCAAAGCCTGTGAGTACTCCCATGATTGGTCGTAGTCTTGAGCCAGGAAAAGATCCGTTTCCTCCAAAGGATGAGGACGAAGAATCATTAGAGGCCGAAGTGCCCTATTTAAGTGCAATAGGCGCATTATTGTACTTAGCTCAATGCACAAGACCAGACATCTCCTTCGCAGTGAACTTGTTTGCTAGACATAGCTCTGCGCCAACACGCCGCCATTGGATTGGTGTAAAGACAATCTTTCGATACCTAAGAGGTACGATTGATATGGACCTATTTTATCCCTACAGAGAGAAGAGGAATGACGGAAAAATGGGATCGGACCCCATTAGGCATGGAGCCACCGTCCACCATGACAAAGTGGCCGGCCATATTGCCGCCAACGCCTCCACCACTACCAAGGGTGGCCGGCCTCATCCTACTCCCCTCCATCAAAACGACAATGATGTTTTGATGGGTTTTGCTGATGCAGGGTACCTCTCTGACCCTCACAAAGGTCGCTCCCAAACGGGTTATGTCTTTACCATGGGAAGCACTGCGATATCTTGGAGGTCTACAAAACAAACCCTTGTTGCTACTTCCTCAAATCATGCAGAGATTATTGCTCTACATGAAGCCGTGCGTGAATGCATATGGCTAAGGTCTATAATTAGACATATTCAAGGAAGTTGTGGTTTGAAGTCTACCACGGATGAACCTACATGCATTTATGAGGATAATGCAGCTTGTATTGAACAAATGAAGTTAGGTTTCATCAAGGGCGACAACACCAAGCATATATTGCCTAAGTTCTTTTATAATCAGCAACAACAATCACTTCTAAAGATTGAAGTGAATCAAATCCGATCAAAGGATAATGTAGCGAACTTATTCAATAAGTCGTTACCTAAATCCACCTTCGAGAAACATATGAAGAGCATCGAATTGAGAAATTTATCCGAACTCCCATGATTGTAGCAATCAGGGGGAGATGTCGACATCAGGGGGAGTTATGATGTCTACATGTTCAATCTCGAAGAGTGAATGACGTGTTGTGCTCTTTTTGTCCTTCGACCAGGGTTATTTTTGTCCCACAGGATTTTTGTTAGCTGGCAAGGTTTTTAACGAGGCAACGAATGAAGCGTCACCACCAAGTTTGGAGCGGCACAAGGGGGAGTGTTGAAGGAAAATCGACTTAGTGTGCCTTATCAAACTAGGAGTAGTAATAGGAGAAGAAGGTTCTAGAATTCCTAATCCTACCCGGATTAGTATTCCTTGTAACATTAGAACATGTACTTTGTAATCCCTATATATAGGGCTCCTATTCTCAATAATATGATTTGACAATTCTCTCATCAATCTCTCTCGAATCTATTATCCTTAAACAGGTCACTAATAGTAACATCCATGAACCGAAAAGGTCCAACCCCTAACCAATTTTTACGCCTATCACCCCAGGCTACGAAGAAAGATAACCAATCCCGAGTGTCACGATACGACCTCTTCACCAACATCCAGACGAACCACTCCACCCTCTTCCACACCGTGTCCCTAAACCGCCGGACCACGTGCAAGGGAAATCCACCTTTCCGTTGATAACCAAATAGCATCGAAATTGTAACATATTGTTCTCAGGAGTAACACCATATATATGGCTCCACAACACGACAAAAACCTCCAAACCCTAGCTCAATTGAGTAGGGACGTTTTATTTGACCTAACCAAAAACCTGAAACTAAAACCCTAATAAAAAACTAAAAGAAACTACCATGATTGACCAACCGCTCAGGCACCGCCACCTCTACCCGCCCAAGGACGGCCACCCACCCACTGCAAAGCTAGTGCCCTAATCGATTTAACCACTTGATATCCAACCAACCGTCGGTGATTGACCAAGCTCCATACATCATCCCAAATCCAAGCCAACGCCCCAGTTTCAGACTCCACGCCCACAGAGCCACCAACCACCGCCACGCATCATGAACCCAGTCGAGAATGCCACAGATCTCGTCAATCAACATCCTTGTTTGGCTCCAGTTTTGCTTGAGCTGGTCAACAGTCTCTTTTCTTGCTCGGGCGTGCCAGCACCGTTCGGGTGCGGTCGTCGGGGGTGTCCCTTGACCTGACTTCTTTCGAGCGACTGTAGACGAGGAGAGCACCAACCTCGTCGCGGGATTCTTCTGTGCCTCGTGGTGAGGACTTTGTCTTGTATCACCTAGTCGATACTCAACGTTGTAGGTCGAGCAGAGCGAAATCACCGGGAAGTAGGGAGAACTTGCTAAAGCGTGACTTTAGCTTAGCTGGTTTGCGAGGGCGTTACCCTTGCTTAGCTGGTTCCGTAACCGTTGTGGTCGTGGTACTACAGTCGGCTCCCGAGGAGACTAGGACCAAAGCACATTGACAGAGGGTTTGGTGGCACTGACAGTCGGCTCTTGAGAAGAATAGGACTGGAGTGTGATCACTGGTAAGAGAAGAAGAGGAGTTGCTCTTAGAGAGGGGTTACTCTAGAGAGGCTTGGATAATCTTAGAGATTGTTGTTGAATTGTGTTGTTTATTGTTACTTGTTGTAGCCTCGATATATATGCTACTAAGCCATAGTGGTTGGCTTTAAACAAATCATGATGGGTTAGGTTTGAGAACTTAAAACACTAATGGAATGTTAGGTTTAAGCACTTAAAAACACTAATGGACTGTTAGGTTTAAGCACTTAAACACTAATGGAATGTTAGGTTTAGGCACTTACTGCTCCAATTTTTCTGCAGCTATATCTCCACCAAGAACTCAAAATGGGCCTTCGACTTCTTCATATCAAATGATCCATAATGAGTGCAGATCATTGTGGCAAATTTTCAGAGCTTTCTTCCTTGTGGTTGTGCCGGAAATGCTGCTGGACTCCTTACAGGTCCAGTTTTCCAGTTTTGCTTCTGCAGAAAATTGGACTGATTGTTTGAAGGCTTTCCACTAATAACTAGCTCTGGAACTCTTCATAAGAAATGATCCTTGGGATGTCTAGAATTAATATGGAAAGTTTTAGCTCATTTGGATTTCATTTGGTTAGTCTGCCGCCCCTCATTCCTTGTTTAGCTTGGTTTCTCCTAGCTAAAGTAGGAAAATGTGCTAAAGTTGACTTTTCATTTCCATGCTTCCATCATTTTCTTTTCTTTCCATAATTATGTAGGTAGGCTTTATTTAGCCTCTAAATAATATATTTCAAACTCGTCGACAATATATAGCTTGAGCCACTGATATTGGCTCAATTTCTCCAAGACACGCCTTGTCAGGCCAAAATGCTCATTTTGGGTCCAAACAATCCTAACACCACCTTCACCTCTGCACAGCCTCCATAAGCCAAGAGTCATCCACCTCCACCATCTCCAATGTATCCCACCACCATCATGTCGATCACCGACGCTCCACCAGACATAACCACCACGGCAACTAAGGACAAACCCAACCAGATCACGTCGCCCCGAAGCCATCCCCCAACCCACACCAGATCTGAGCAGGCTGGCAATCAATACCAGCAGCGCCGCCACCAGAGAATGGAAGAAGACCATACCCAAACAGCCAAGCTTATCATAGCAGAGAGCAAAAGAACCAGAGGCCCGTCCGGCTGCTCCTACCTCATGTCGGCGAGGCATGGCGCCGTCGCTGGCACAGAAGGGCCGCCGGACAAGCAGTAGAAATCCGTTTTGAAAACCCCAACCCTAAAACGCTCCGTTTTTCTCTCTAAAACTATTCCGCCGTCACAACTGGCTATATGCCTACCCCTATAACTTCTGATCCAATAAATCTCACAATTTTTCTATATAAAAAGAGATACAAACTTACAGACCAACATTTTTTTTCAGGCAACTCCTGTTAAAAAAAAAAAAAAATTAAAACACAAAAGATGTAGTGCTACAATCAAAACTTTGTCGCTAAAAGACTACCATAAAAAATAGGGGTTTTGTCCATTTACCCCATTTCTAGGGATTTTTTTCCCCCTTACCCCATTAAGTTTTTTTAATTCCCTCTTACCCAATGCACTTTAAGGGAGTCTTCCTTAATACCCCATTAAGATTTTTTTTTTGTTTTTAATTTTTTTTTAATACCATTTTACCCCTCACCCCTTTGTTACTTAGAAAGAGAGAGAGAGAAAATGGAAGAGAGAGAGACAATAGGAGACTTCGCCGGAATCCGGTCATCGGTCGCCGGAATCCGGTGACCGGATTCAAGCCAACTTTTGCCGGATTCCGGTCACCGGATGCCGCCCACCGGAATTTGCTGAAAATCTCACCGGAAAGTTTTGTTGCCCCCAATAGACGTCTATTGCCCCCCAATAGACGACTATCAGCCATGTATTGCCCCTCAGTAGACGTCTATTGCCCCCCAATAGACGTTTAGATTAACAAAATGGTAATTAATCTTCCTAAAACTACACAAATAAAACTTTGATTAAAGAAAAAAAACGAGGAGATTACATCAATTGAAAAAGTTTATTGCCCTCCAATAGACGTATATTGCCCCTCAATAAACGTTTCGGTTACCGAAATGAAAACTAATCTTCCTAAAATTACACAAATAAAACTTTGATTAAAGAAAAAAATCAGAGATTATATCAATTTAAAGCGTCTATTGCCTCCCAATAGACATGTATTGCCCTTCAATAGACTTTTATCAGACGTCTATTGAGGGCAATACACCTCTATTGCCCACCAATAAAACTTTTTTTTTTCTTTTTTCTTTCCTTCTGGGCCTTCTACCATCATGAAACTGGCCTCCATCTCATCAACTCTCTTCCCAAGGACCCCTTGTGCAGCTATTTCCACTGCCACCTCTTCAGACGCTTCATCCATCTTCATATCTTCCAACTATTGCTTTTCAATTGAAAACATCTATTGCCCTCCAATAGACACCTATTGCTCCCCAATAGACATTCAATTTTTTTTCTTTCCTTCTGTCCCATTACTTAAAAAAAAAAAAAAAAAAAATTTATTTCGGCACCTAGAAACTACTCTGGGCACCCAGTCTTCTTTCTTCTCCCTTCTTCCACAGTTGCAGACCGGAATCCTAACTTCTTCCTTCGCATCAAGGCCCGAGTTCGCCTCTGGCGAGGTATCTAGGACCGGAGCTTCTTTGCCTTCTTCATGGAAACCAGTGACCTGAACGACGACGACGACGCCGCCGATCTTCCCAATCTCGGCATTCATCTGCAGGTTGGAATCAAAGGCTTTGAACTGCGATTCGGGGAGTCTCCGATTCGGAATCCGTCTGGGAGCCTCGGACGTGGAGCTGGCTGGAATCCGAATCGAGTTCGCAATCAAGGCGGGGATAGTGACAGTGGTCCACGTCACACAGCAACCGGAGTAAGCTAAGCTTCAGCGATGTCGCGAAAGCCGATCCGGCATAGATTTGGAGCCGCCGGTGGAAGGTTTTGGGCAGACCGAAGATGGCCGCGGAGGTGAGATGGTGGCCATGGATTTTCCGGCTTCGTCCACTGTCGACGGCGTGACCAACGATCCGGAATTGTCTTAAGGCGATCTGAGAGAGAGAGAGTTTTTCAAATCGGAGGAGAGAGAATGCACGATCTGGACTATTGGAGAGAGGAGTTGCATTTGTGTAATTATTTAATTAGACTGAGGGTAGATTGGTCATTTTCTCCTAAATTGGGTAGGTGGGAATAAAAATCTGTTGTTGGGTAAGTGGGATAATTTTTGCTCATTTTGGGGCTTTGGGTAAATGACCCTAAAAAATAACATTAAAAAGTTGTCAAGTAACATTTCATTGCTAAAAATTTCCCAACAAAATAAAATATAAAGAAACGGACTTATACCTATAGAATTTTGACGGCATAAACTGTAGGCACCAAAAATTTAATAAAATAAAATTCATTAAATAATTCGGTCACCACTTGAAATTATGACCGAACAAATTTAGTCAGCATGTGGGTCCCGCAAATTGTCCACATGGCTTGTGAGTCAGCAAAATCACGCAGACTCAGAGAATGACAGTTGGCAATACATGAAAGGCTCGACGACAATAAATGAATTTGCTCCGGCTAAATCAATTGATATTAAAGCGGATCAATCAAATTAATTGATTCCGAATAAAATCAAGCATTAAATCTCGTCTGCTGATTAGATATCAATTTATTTAAATTGATAATCAAGATTAAAATCAGCCATCAAACTAATTGGCTAATTCCTTAATAGTCATGATTAAATCAGTTAATTAAAGCTGATTGATTTGATTATGCTATTAATGAAATACAATTAAAATCAGCCATCAAATTAATTGGCTAATTACTTAATAGTCATGATTAAATCAGTTAATTAAAGGTGATTGATTTGATTATGCTATTAATGAAATACAATTAAAATCAGCCATCAAATTGATTGGATAATTCCTTAATAATCGTGATTAAATCAGTTAATTAGGGCTGATTGATTTGATTACGTAATTAAGGAAAATACAATTAATTACGTGTCATCAAGGCATTCCAAATTGAGAGAGGCGCTGACACTATAAATAACCCCTCTCAAATCAAGAGAAGGACTTCAGCGGAAGGAGAGAAAAATCACTCCCAAAGTTCATAAGTCCTCAAGCGCGTGAAGAGCCTTCAAGCTGCCAAATAGCCGGTTCATCACCAACCTCAAGCCAAAGCACTCGTCACGTGTCAACCCTCGTGGCCATCATACGACTCAAGATCAAGCGTCAATCGCCCTTGAGCCAAGTACACCATCGAGGACGACGACAGACAGAGGGACGCAAGCAGACGGAAGAAACCTCTCCAAAGCTCAGAAGTCTCCCAAGCTCGTGAAGAACCATCAAGCTACCAAATAGCCGGTCTCTTCACCTCGCTGACTTCAGACAAGCAGGGGAAATCACCTACAAGCTCGGAAGTCGTCAAACACGCGGAGGATCAACAAGCACCAAACACACATGCTGATTCATCCACCATCAAAAGCCATACTCGCCACGTGACACCGCTCGTGGTTCAAATCTGATCAAGTTCAAGCCTCTACAGCCCTTGATCATCCGTCGTCTTCAAGTTGTCAGCAAAGCAAAACTTCTGCCAAGTTTCTCATCAAGCTCGTGGAGAATCAACAAAGCACCAAACACACGTGCTGGTTCATCCCCTACCAAAGCCGAAGAACACTCACCACGTGACACCACTCGTGGCCTAAATCCGATCAAGATCAAGCTTCTACAGCCCTTGGTCAATCATCTTCCTCAAATCGTCAACATAGCAGGAAGTCCACATTGCAACCGTTTGATTCAAGATCAAGTGCTCGCCACCCTTGGATCAAATCAACGTCAAAGATCGAATCAGAGGAGAATTTTGTGAAAGAGCATCTACAGAGATTGTAACCCGCATTTAAATCAATAAAATTATTATTTTGCACACGTGTCTGCATTTTATTCGTTGCAGGATTTTTCGTGTTTACATAAACTTCCCATAAAAAGATAAAATATAAATGGATACACTTCTGCCAAACATTGAAGTGGGCTATTCTGGTAAGTGGGAACGAGGAATCATTGAACTGATGCACCAATCACAATCATGCCAGTGATGGAATCACAATATTCTTCTTTTCCTCCTGATAGTTTTCTACGAATATATCATCTTCTATAGTTCTATAAGATTAAAATGTGCATAATAAGCACATAATATCCGGATTATATTCTTGTTGAGATCATTCAGCTTCATTTGCATTTCAATCCCTTTCATAAACGATAAGCTTACGAACATAATATTCATAAGCTGTGCTATGGTGTGCTAATCCAGATAGGCCCGTTTGGGACCAAGTCCTGTTTGCCACTTTGCCCCTTTACTTTTTCAACTTTCCATATGTTTCTTGATGAGGACGCGCACAAACTTCATGACTCATGTCCATTAACATAATATGCGATGAAACTTTATTATGAAAAGTTCTTCTATGCACCGACGATGTAAGTGAACCAGTAAAGTTAGTTAATCTCAACCGTTGATATTTATAGGCAACATTTTTTTTAATATTAAAAAAATACTTCATGTTATCCAGCCCTCTATCTTATTGGTATAAGTGTATGTCGGTGCACTAAATATTCTCTCTTTTATTATCCATCAAGGAGGTGACCAACTGAAAATGCCAAATGAATTCTATTTTAATTAATAGAAAGAGCCCCGTTGTTCATTTCAAAGGCTATAATACAAGCTTACATACAGCAAAACTACAGTAAAGTGCAGTTCTTGCGCCACCGTTCTTTACCAGATTTCTACTGATTATACATTGCCAAAACTACATTATCATACAAGGAACAAGTATTCTTACTATTTATTCTTCCCTCAGTTCTCGACTGTGTTCAAGTCGAACATGCGGGCAGAGCCTATCCGGCTCTCCTCTACCCCACAGAATCGGTAAGTCACCTCTCTTCTTCCCTAATGTCAGTAAGGTTCCTGCATTTAAGTGAGATCAGTATAATTCAAGATTACACCACCTTGCATGCCTATCTTATAAAAAGAGCAACAGCTTCTGGTATCATTGCGCAGGCTGATATTCTTAAATTTTGAAGGAAAGGATGATACTCTTATGAACGAGGAAGAAATGGGTTACCTAGTGTAAATGGAACAATGTAAAGCAGTGCTGGTTGGCCATGCCCATCCATCAAGTTTAATGCCACATATGTGATAAGAAGACCTGCGATAGAATTGGAAGAATCAGATGTATGTCTTTTTGGGAAAACACATCTAAGCGATCTTAATCAAGTAGTTTTGTTGAAATCTAAAAAACTAGTTTACCAGTACATGAATTGTCCATAAATATGTATTTTGAAATATGTGATGTGATTCTGTTTATAATTTGTTACCTAATCCATAAGCAATCATTGCCCACAAGAAGTAACCAGCTCGCAGACTCTTGCTTGCCAACCAATCATACCTGCAATAAAGAATCAACAGTACTACTTTGTGTCAAGATCTGATTTATGGAGCAAAGTTGAGCACAAGTCTTTTCCGCAAATTAAGATAGGTTGAAGCTTAAACCTGAGTGAGAATGCAACAAGCAGGCCTGGTAACAGGATGTCACCAAATCCTATTATGCTGTAACCACCCCATGGGTCAAACATGCGGGGGATCTTGAGTAGCATTGGAATACCATCCTCTCCACTTCTGTCACCACGAGCTACCTGCAAAACAAATAAAAGGCGTTAATAGCTCTCGAGCATTTAACTCGTTGAATAGCCAACCCATCCAATATGCAGGCATAGATTAATTATAGCAAGAAGAGAAAAGTACAAGGATCACTTACCACAATCATCACACTTTCATGGAACACCTTATTAGAAATAAACACCCAAAATATGTCATACAAGAAGGCACAACTGAGGAGGACCGTACCGACCTGATTAACAAAAGTACCCCAAATCAGTTTCCAGGAATGTATGCACATAATCAATATTCATTTCATTAAAGATTTCGACATAAACTGATACTACCCAGTGCTAAAGAATCATCCAGGTTGGATTATTACCTTGAGATTGGGTATACGAACAATTTGCAGAACTGTGATTATCAGTGCAATTCCCTGATCAAAAGAATCATTGAAAGTAAAGCCATGAATAGTCAATCACTTGCCTTTTCGGCATTTGTAATAGCCAGCTTTATAACATTTAAGGGGAAACTTGAACTTGGGCTCCTCTTTGGAGGGCTTGTGTAGCTACCAATGGCACTAAGCCACAGCCGAGCAATAGCCACACTTTAAGTGCACAAAGAAAACTATGATTCCACAGAAAATAATTCTTGGATGGGTAAATATATCTTACAAGTATATCTTGGCCGATCCAGGCAAAGGAAACAGTGCGAAAAACTGCCCAGAGAACAGCAAATGCTATGCAGAATGGAGAAACAGCCAAAGTTAGGTATGAGATTGCTCCCAGGATAGGTAATTTAACATACGCCTCTCCGGTACGTTTAAACCACCTGCAGAAGTATAGAATTAGTTTAAGGCCTTAAAACAAGTTATCACTGCATGAGAAGTATGCACCACCAGTTTTCTCGTCTGCCTTGACTTATGAATTGATTCAGTCGAATAATGTCAAAGCTAAATTTACAGCAGCTTAAGAGTTTAGTTAAAACCCCAAAACCTTTCATAATGCTTATGCACACATTTAAGAGAATAAGAAAATCAGAAAAATGACAACATCCTCATTGACAGCAAATTCCGAATGTGTATAAAAAACCATTCCCAGATAAACGTGACATTTAAATAATTACACGGATAAATTGATTAAGACACATGCATACAATCACACCAATGACACTCATTTTAATCTTCCCAAGTAACATACAAGAGTTGGAACCAACAGCCAGCAAGTGCACTGTACAGTTAGCTAGGTATTCGAAAGAGAAATCTTCATAAAATTCCAGCCATTATATCCCAATAAGAAAGGAACTAATCGTACCTCGACAAGAGAGACACCAAGCATGTTTGCAAGCCCTGGATACAAAGAAACAATGAAGTAAGATATACAACCAGCAGAATAAACTATTGGACAAAGCAATAAGTACAAGTTACATAATGCCAAATACGTTCAAATTACGAAACCACAGCCTGCAGAACACCCACACTTTGGACCATAAACTTTTACTGTGCATATATATAAAATGGAAGTTGAGATAAATTTCTTGTCCAAGTATATATATAAAACTGAATAATTTTAGTATATAGATGAACGAAAGGTTGATAATTAGAATTGGGAGCACTCATACCTCTACACCACCTATGCAGAAAAGAACAACCAAAAGCTCAATGAACCACGCTGACATAAGCTTGTACAGTATGACCAAGAAGCATGAAGCAATAATGACAAACAAGACTGCTGATGTTGTAGTAATGTCTACGATACCAGCACCTAAAGGAGCTTTCACAGTTGGAATTTCATCAGCAGCATCCTACAAGACAAAAAAAATTGTAATCAATACACAATAAAATATGGTCAGCCGAACACCACTATGAGCAAGGAAATAAAATAAAAAGAACCGTGACCTATATAGCTAAGTTTGCCAAAAGTTAACCTTTAACAACTTTTCGTGTTCAATAGCTGCTTCTCTGGCACTCCATGCAGACCAATAAGATGCGCACAAGATGGTACCGACTGCCATCAACCATAAAAATACTTCCGCAATGTCAACCACTGGCCGTTGTGGAGAGTACAACTGCACAGACACTGTAGAAAAGTAAAATTAAAAAACCATATAACATGCACATGGATTCCCAAAAAAATGGTAAAAAGCTAAGACAAATGTTGATTATTTCGAAGCAAAAAATAGCTTAAGAATCATCTGACTGAAAAGCTAAGGCAATAAATTATTACAATTTGTGTGGTATATACATCATCAGAGTATAGAAGAGCTTACCTACTGAATTGCTCATTAACATTTTCTCCAAGGTCACGCCAGCATCCTGTGGGAGCATGATAGCAGGTATGTGTATATCTAGAGCAGTTTCATCTGGCTCACACACCATCTTGTAAAGTTCTGTAGTAAAAAGAGACAAGTTTGATACGAAAATCAGACTGCAACTTACATTTTATATTCTAATAATCATATACCTAAAATGGAACAGCAGCAATAATCTAAAAATAAAATATACAGTCGCATGACTGTGCAAAATGCAGTGAGCATTCAAACTCCCAAAGATTTGAGTGTTTGAGCTTGGAACGATCCGTGCATCTTTGCACTTTGGCACCCGAACCTTTTCCTGTATACATAATATGGATACAGGATACTGAAGCTTCTTTGACACACAATTAATAGTCAACACATGTATCATACAACAGAAACATATATTGTTTACCTTTCTGGTTATTTATAATAAGGATAGCTGAGGCATTAGCAGCTTGGGCATAATTTGCTTTGGTTGTGAATTTGCAGTTCCCTCGGTCGACCATAATGACATCCCGAGCAATCTACACAACATATAAATGAAAAACATTGATATTGACAAACATATAATTTTTTCTTTTATGCGTATGACCCTAAATGTCTAAATAATATAGGTTAACTCTCAAAACCTTATTTTTCGGTGGACTGCAGCAATCTCGAGGGTTTGAAAGTATAAGGCGAGTTTGGTTTGCCTTCTTCTCTTTTGATTCAATGGTAGTTCCAAATCTAGCACCCACACCAACAAACTCACTAGCCTCAACACCATCTACCCAAGTTTGTACCTTTACCTGCAATACAGTTTGTGACATATCAGTAACTTGAATGAAAGATATGATACATCCAGAATAAACTTCACTAAACCTTATAGGAAAGGCATATTTGATGGAAACATCTGCAAATATCCCCACCCAATCACAAAGGACCAGAAGTCAATTACAACAACCAACAGAGAAGTGAAAACAAACAGAAATACCATGATTCTGAATCAAAAGAATTAAGAAGCTTAGGTATAGTTTCTCTCTTCTACTTCTCAAAAACTCCTAAACTTTGCCCGGTATACCATTGCCACTACCAGTTCTTGATCTATAATCATTGTACAGTTGAACCAAAGGACCTAAAAACATCACCAAAGTTAATGCGTGTTAAAGGTATACAACTAAAACTCAAGCCCAAATTCCTCCAAACCCAAAAGAGCAACATTTTGATGGTGAGGGAAAAAAGGAAAGGAAATCTAAGTATGCTCCTGAGTCCTACACCAGGATGGGGATAACGTAGATACTTACACAATAAAAGTCTATGTCAAATTGAGTAAACCTAATTAAATGAACCACAATCCAATTCCAATCCAAAAACAACAGAAACCAAATGCAAATTCATTACTTCCAACTTCATAAGGTTCACTAAACCTCCAAATAACACAAAAAGATCAATTCTTTACTGTCACCACATCATTTTTCTTCCACAAACAAACCCTCATACACAAAAAGAGCAAAGACCCAGTAGCCAAAACCCAAAAACAACAAAAGGGTGAGAGCCAAAAAAGCAGCATTAGATTACCAAAACGAAATTGTTCTCACAACCAGGCTTCTTTGGAGCTGAATTGTCATCATGCACTATATCCCCACCTTCTACAGAGCTGGGATTACAGACCACTAGAATCAAAGCTGAAACAAACACCAACCCACAAAGGCTCTGCAAATCCATGATGACTCACTAATCCTCAATAACCCTTCTGGGTCTTCTTCCTCTGCATCAAAAGCTCCAAGCTTTGAGAGAGAGACAGAGAGACAGAGAAAAGTGAAAGACTTTAAAGTTTTGTGATGCTACTGCTAACAGAAAAGAGGTTTAGTATTAGCTCAGAAAAAAATTGGAAATGCCAAAATGGAATAAATGTGAATAGGGAATAGAAATAAAAATTGAGCCTTTGGATCTACTGTGTGTCTATGTTGCAGGGGGGTGACGTTTTACCCGAAAACAAAGACGAACCAAACGCTGCGTTTTGCCTTGACAACTTGAGTTTTGTTTTTAGAAGGGAAATTCGTCCAAACAGTGTCTGAACTTTTCCAGACTATTAATTTTCGTACCTAAACTTTGAAAAATGTCACAATGGTACCTGAAGTTTTGGCCCCGACCCAATTTCCATATCTGGAAACAGTAAAATCGTCTACGGTGTTAAATTTTGAAGGATATTTTCGTCATTTTACTATTCATCTTCTCTGAAATCGATGGGCCACCACTCGATTGTCTCCATCCTCTTCTTCTCCTCCACCGAAACCATCACCAACACCTCTCTTAGCTATCGACGGCGCGTCCCCATTGATCAACCCACAGCGCCAAATCACTTCCTTCTTCTCCAACTCCCGTCTCTAAATCTAATCCCAGCCCGGGTTCCAGCCCTAGCTCCACCATGCCTTTGCCTCTCCAATCCAAGCCCAATCTCAATCCCAAGAAATTCGAATTGCTTCAACAGACAGTCCAGACCTTTAAGCGCTTACAGCGAGGTCCTTTGCTCACTCCCGAGGCTCCGGTGGCGGAAGAGGACGAGGAAGACAGTAATGATGATGATGATGATGATTCCATTTCCACAAACCGTCAGTTACAATCTTTCTCTCTCTTCCATTTCCTGTTTTCTCGCGGGTCCTCTAACGGCCTCGCCATGGCGGCTCCGGAACCCGAGGATGAGAAAAGCTGGCAGGAGCTACTCAGAAAGATGTTGCCTTCCGGCGCGCCATTGCCGGACGATGACCATCTCTACTACTCCATCGCAGTTGAGTACGAAGGCCCTCCGCTGCCCTACGAAGTCCCCAAGGTTGATCCAGTCGACATCGATCCGCTTCGCAGCGCTGCTTCCGGAGCTTCAGGTTCGGTTTCGGAGCTTTCTTCGATTCCGGTGGTCGAGCCGGTCGATCGGGACGCCTCTCGGTTCAGCCGGATCAGGAACGGCGACGCCGCAAACGAAACGCAGACTTCGACGTCGTTTTCGGTAGGTTTCAGCTCTGAATTTTCAGCTCAGGACTCAAACTCGGAGCCAAAACCGGTCGAGGACGACGCCGGAGGAGGAGGAAAGAGAGCTGCGGTCGTGACTTTCAACACGCCGAGAGAATCGGAGACGGAAGACGACGGCGACCGGTCCTCGCCGCCGCAATCGGAGCCGGTGGGATCGCCGGTTGCTTGGGCCTCGCCGCTGAAGGTAGCGAGTAAGAGAGGGATTTGCAGCAGGTGTGGAAAAGGGAACATATTGAAGGAGAGGGAGTGGTGCTTGGTGTGTGACTCAAAGTACTGTAGTAACTGTTTGCTTAAAGCTATGGGATCAATGCCGGGGGGGCGAAAATGTGTGAGCTGCATTGGGCAGCCTATAAATGTGTTCATGGTCTCGTAGCTCCGGTAGTTCTTTCCAAAGATTAATGTATTCACATGGTTGGAAAGGAATCGAGTTGGTGGAGGAAAAACATTGATAGCTAAGAAAGGTGTTGGTGATGGTTTCGGTGGAGGAGAAGAAGAGGATAGAGCCAATCGAGTGGTGGCCCGTCAATTTCAGAGAAGATGAATAGTAAAATGACGAAAATATCCTTCAAAATTTAACACCGTAGACGATTTTACTGTTTCCAGGTATGGAAATTGGGTCGGGGCCAAAACTTCAGGTACCATTGTGACATTTTTCAAAGTTTAGGTACGAAAATTAATAGTCTGAAAAAGTTCAGACACTGTTTGGACGAATTTCCCTTTTTAGAATGATACAACTGATTGTTGTCAGCCCAATGGGTTTCCGTACGTTCACGCAGTTCAAGACACCGGAACATGCATTTAGTTAAGGTTTGGTTTTGATATTTTTTTTTTTTTTTTTTTTTTAGAGAATAAGGTTTGGTTTTGATTAATTATATGTTTATTAGAAATCTCTACACACTCGATGAGGTGTTTGGGTGCTGAGTGGCTATTTTTTATAAGAGAGTATGTAGTAATAAAAGGTGAAGTGAGGTTATTTTTTGCTTTTTTATCTGACGTTATTACACCTCATATTAAACAGATTTTCTATGTTTTTTGTATTTATTTATGGGGTATTTATATCAAAATTTTCAGTTATGGTTAACAACTCTTAAATCTCTACTACTATAAAGAAAGCTCTCAAAATTTTCATCAAATTTTAAACTACTATAATTTTTTTTTTTTTTAAATAGGACTGGTGCGGCTGCCCTCAAGCCTTGATTAATGAAATTGCAGAATACAAGGGGGGACGTAAAGCCTGAACCCCATATTACAATAAGCATAAAGAGAATATCCTGAAATAATATCAGGACTCTCTACAAAATCTATGTATTCTAACAAGTACCAATTAGCAAAGAGTGCATGAAAGACTATTCCATTTGCTTTGACATAGCAGTGACACACCGGAAAGATAACTCTATAATGAAGAAGCATCATTACAAATACTCAAATAGCACAGTTTTCCCACTATGTTGCCGCACAGAAATAAATCTGATGGCACTCAATTTCATCCTGCCACTAGGAGGTTGCGTCTATTTGATCAAGCAAATAGCTCGCCGCCTCTCTAGGCCAGACAAGGCACACTGAGTGTGCATACCGGGACAAAGCCCACTTCGTCCTACCAAAGCATAGTAGGATATTATTGCTAGCATAAAGCCATAACCTACTATAAGTAAAAGATAATAAAACATAACAGAAAAATAACATGGGCCCAAATCCAAAACCCAGGCCCAATAACTACCAAGACCAAGTCTATGGTGTCCAGCGTGAGTTTTGCTGCACCACCAGCCCACCTGCAGATCCCATGGTGTCCCACCACCGGTAGCATCATCGGCGTCCCCTGCTTTGCGTTGAGATCCCTCCATCCCGCCATCATTCTCAGGCCGCCAGCTAAGAGTGTCATCCTTACCACCATCCCCCATCCTCAAATCGGACCCTAGCAACCAAAACCAGATCGCTGTCTTCTGATCTGATCTACGCACAGTAGATCCCGACGGTGCCGCCACACGCTCATCACCATTCGGCGACGTCACATCACGCGCCATCGAATCAGTCCACCTACCGAACTCTGATCTCCACACCGCCAGCCACCCCTTCCTCTCCCCGACAAAAAACCCACGCGTTCTGACCAGCGAAGCATCTCCCACGCTGCCATTACATCGACTAGGCGAACCACTGGACACAAGGTCCCCTTTGGCCCGTCCGACGACACCGCCGCAAGGGCGTGCCGTCGGACAGGGCATAAGCCTTTACTATAGAGACCTAGATGAACGACACTCTTGGTCAGAGAAACGAGAGAAAAGTTTAGATAAAACATAAGTATCTACTTTTAAACTACTATAATTACCTCTACTGAGTTAATTCAAATAAATAAATATAAACGTTTTTTTTTTTTTTTTACTCAGGACGACAATGTAACTCCCCCATCCCATCCCTGATGTCAGTGAGATTTGAAACCGTGACCTCCACAGTGTTAGTTAGGCTAGCTAACCAACAGGTCACGG
Organism: Rosa rugosa; assembly: GCF_958449725.1. NCBI lineage: Eukaryota > Viridiplantae > Streptophyta > Magnoliopsida > Rosales > Rosaceae > Rosa > Rosa rugosa. The sequence goes on along the minus strand of NC_084823.1, from coordinate 45,126,860 downwards.
CTCACCGACAAATAAATATAAACGTTAGGGTGGTGTTATTCGCACATTAATTTTCTCTATTCACACACCCCCTCTATTTATTTATTACTTTAATTTTTTTTACCTATTACCCTAACTACCCTCCCTTGCAATTTTGTTTCTTTTTCTTTTTCATTTTTTCATTTTTCATTTTTCTTTTTTCTTTTTTCTTTTTTCTTTTTTCTTTTTTCTTTTTTCTTTTTGGCAAGTCAATCATCTCCAAATCTCAAACCCTTATTTTCCCACAGACACAGAGAACTTCAAAACTCTTTGCGAGTTTCTCTTTTATTTTCCATCAAAAATTTCTCTAGCATAGTCATTCTATCTCTCTAATGTGATGCTTTGAAGTTTATTTGGTGTAGGTTCGTAGTGCCATTACGTAGCAACAATCTTTTGCTTAAAGTGCTATTGTATTTTCTTTGGATGCAAGTTCTGTTCTAAGGGCTCTTGTGTTTTCTCATGTAGTTTTCTGCTATTATAAATTTAACTTTTGGAGCTAGACGATTTTTCCTTATTCTTTTGAGATTAGAAACAGAGGTTCTATAGTCTTCTCTCTTGAGGTTCCTCAGTGTTTGGCTCCAATTTTGCTGCAGCTGGTCAACAGTCTCTTTTCTGCGCGGGCGTGCCAGCACCGTTCGGGTGCGGTCGTCAGGGGTGTCCCTTGACCTGACTTCTGTTGAGCGATTGTAGACGAGGAGAGCACCAACCTCGTCGCGGGATTCTTTGTGCCTCGTGGCGAGGACTTTGCTGAAGTTTCTTCTTGTTAACACAATCGATACTCAATATTGTAGATCGAGCAGAGCGACATCACCGGGAAGTATTGAGATCTTGCTAAAGCGTGAATTTAGCTTGGCTGGGTTGCTAGGGCGTTACCCTTGCTTGGCTGGTTCTGTAACCGTTGTGGTCGCGGCACTACCGTCGGCTCCCGAGGAGACTAGGACCGAAGCACGTTGACAGAGGGTTTGGTGGCACTGAAAGTCGGCTTCTGAGAAGACTAGGACTAGGAGTGTGATCACCGCTAAGAGAAAGAGAAGGAGAGGGAGAGGAGTTGCTCTTAGAGAGGTTTGCTCTAGAGAGAACTTAGATCATCTTAGAGATGTTGTTGTTGAATGTGAATGTCTGTTAGAATGAGAGAAGAAGGTGTTTATATAGGGAAGAAAAAGAAGAGTGAAATGATGAGTGGAAGAAAAATAATGAAAGTAGATCTAAGTTCACTTGTAAAATATGGAAAAGATAGAGAAAAGATGAAATGAAAGCAAAGCATGAAGGTGCAGCAACATGGAAGTGGTGATGATCTATTAAAGAGATTGTAGAAGAAAAATATATCCAAGGAAAAAGAGAAAAGCATCTAGCTTTCTTCATGTGGGTAGGAAACATGAACATGTGAATATTGAGCTGGTTTTAGGTCAGTTTCTGCCCCTTTATTCCTTCAATTATTTCTCCAACAAGACTTCATTATATGCCTTCGACTTCTTCATATGAAATGTTCCACTATGAGTGTAGATCATCCTGACAAATTTTCAGATTTTTATTCCATGTGGTTGGGCCGAAAATGCTGCTGGACCTCTTACAGGTCCAGTTTTCCAGTTTTGCTTCTGTAGAAAATTGGGCTGATTGTTTGAAGGCCTTCCACTCAAAAAAAGCTCTTGCACTCTTCATAAGAAATGATCCTTGGGCTGTCTAGAATGGATCTGGAAAGTTTCAGCACATTTCGATTTCATTTGGTTAGTCTGCCACCCCTCCTTAGTCCTTCCTTGTCTAGCTCGGTTTTTCCTAGCCGAAGTAGGAAAATATGCTAAAGTTGACTTGTCATACTTCCATAGTAGGCTTTATTTAGCCTCTAAATATATATTTCGAGCTTGTCGACAATATATAGCTTGAGCCACTGATATTGGCTCAATTTCTCCAAGACGTGCCTTGTCAGGCCAAAATGTTCATTTTGAGTCCAAACACTCAGGATATTACAAACCAGATTAACTATAGTGTTGTAGTATAAAGTACTGGTGGTATCATGAAATTTTGCTGAGGTAATCATTCTACATGATTTAGAAGATGCTGACTAACATTGTTGACAACTGTATGTTCAATCATATTTTGATTATTCTGGCCATGCATAATACATTCTTATTATTGTTTTATGTTTTTGCTACGTACGCTAGACATAGATTAAAGGGTTGAAAAAAATTAGTCATATCATCACTCTACAAAATGCTTTATGTCACTTGGAATAGTATCTTGAATCAATGTTACTTAATTAGATGTGAGAGGTTTTGGATCTCGTTTAGTTTAGGTGATAAGCTTATACCTTTCTTTAGTTTTGTATAGCAGACATGACATGCCTAAATCTCCAAACTCAATTACATCATGATTTTTCATCTGAGCCCTAAATTTTTTGCCGCACTAATTGCAGAACTTTTGACATATTGCACTTCGTTATGCCCATTAGTTTTTTTTTTGTTTTTTTACTAATCAGCAATGACATTCACAATAAAAATTGATTTATTGTATAATGATGTTTAATTCATGATTGACTTGCCAAATAGAAAAAAGAAAAAATATATATAATTATAAGGGAGGATAGTTAGGATAATTTGTAAAAAAAAATATTAAAATAATACAAAAATAGATAGAGTGTGTGAATAGAGGAAATGAGTGTGCGAATAGCACCACCCAAATGTTATTATAGTAAAAAATAAAAGAAATAAACACAAGTAAATAAATAAAGAGATAATGATGGAAGAGAGACGTGGGTCTTGAGAAGAGTATATGATAGATAACTACACTTATTCCAAATTCCCTCATTTAAAAGCAAGTGGATAAAGCGATAAACTATAATTAACCACCTATGCTATTTTTAAGGAAGGAAAATAGGTTGATCAAGGATGAAAAGAAAGAGTTAAAGATTGTTAATGTCTAAGATTGGGCAGTAGCCTAATCTTGGTTAACGCGGGTCCGGTGGGCGGACCGCTACTTGTGGTATTCTCGGAGCTTCCGCTATCTGTCAAATAAAATACAAAGTGGCGTCAGAGGGAGACCGCGCTGGGCGGTCTTCTCTTCTCCGATGCCTAAGTTAGTCAATGTATTTATGTTGATAGTATAACAGTAGGTAAGTAGTAAATACGTAATTAATGAGGAGAGAGGAGTGAACCTTTTATAGGTGGGGAAGAGGCTGACATCTTCCATGTTTTCGATGTGGGATTGATATGCTTCAGTTCCCAGCTTCTGGAGCTTCTGATGTTGTTTTGGCGCGGCGCGTTAGCGGTGATCTGGGGGTGAGCCGGGGCTCAGGCGATAGCCTATCTGGCGGTGTTTCCGTAGGTCTCACCATTTATAGTCGTTGGTACTGCTGGCGGTAGTATGAGCGTGGCTCATTATAGCTAATTATGCTTGGCAAATGCTCATGTAAGTACAAAAATCATGCTAACAAATAGTATTTTTATTTTTTTATGTGCCTTTGTGAGTTCTTATAAATGCACAAGTAAAAGGCTAGTACAGTATAAATTATTTTTTTTAGTAAAATGAGGTCAGCCCTTTATTGAAATTGAAAGATTACATGATACCATGCCAATAGGCATAACAAAGAAAATAAACAATGTGAAAGGAAAAGATGCAAAAATTGCATCTGAAATACAAAGAATAAAACTGCAAGAGCAGCAGCGTCGAAACGCAGTGCTAATTTTACACTACGGATTGCAGCCGTGTAGTCAATTGAGTAGTCGGTGGTTTGACTACCCATCGAACTCCAACGCACAATTTGACAAAAATCAACTTCGCGCCAGAATAAAGGCACTCTCCCACCTAAAGATCGAAGCCGGCCAAGGGTGTCAGAACATGGCCATGTTGGCAAACGATCTTTCACGAACAGGTACCATAAGCTTGGGTCTCGAATCCAATACCAGTAAACAAGAGTCCCAAACCAATCTAGCAACTGATATGCAGCCCACCAAAGATAGTGGGCTATATACCAAGCCCAATCTCCACCCGGATCCCAGATCCAGACCCGTATGCCAAAACCACCTGGATCTCAGATCTGGATCCGGAACCTTTTGCATATCCGCCATCATGATCCCTCATGGCCAGTCCACCACCACCGCCGGGGCGATCCCTGATCCCAAGCCCACCATCGACTTGGAGAAGTCGAAGAGAGAGTATGAATCAACCTGCACAAACAAGACCAAAGGCCAGAATCACCATGAACTCATAAACCCCCAACAGTTGAACGTGAAGACCAACCATCGTCACCATCAGCCAAAACACCACCGTGAGCGACCGCCGAAGACCATATTGGCCTTGCACTCCTTCAAGGCCAGAACTCAGAACCTTCGTCCCCGAGTCTCCGACCCTCGATCGGCCAAAATCCCGGCAAACCACCCCATAACAGAAGGCAGGAAGAATAGTAAGAGACGGACCAAAGCCCATGAATGACTCCATTGAAGTGGAGTAGATACAGGGAAGATCGATCTCAAAGGAGACGCCGCCGCCCCAAACCCTAGCAGAGCTAGGTCCATAATTTTTTTTTTTTTTTTTTGAGTTCAAATAAATTCTATTAATAGAACGGCACATACAAACCGTCCATAAGGACACCCGGTACCATTCACTGTTATAAATCTTGCTCAATTATTCAAGAGCTTGCTAAAAAACTAAACAAACAACTAGGCTTACAAAAAATACTTTGGACTTGAGCCCCCCTTTGCTAATGCACACAATTGTGGTGCGCCAGAAGGATCAAATATTTAGTGCAAAAACATAGCAGAGTTTAGTGTGCAAGCTAAAGACCAACTTACAGCTTACTCAATCCCTTTCCCCTTGCCCTTACCCGAAGGGCTAGAGGAACATGGTGAATCAATGAGACACAATGGAGAAGCAGGTTTCTTTTCATTCTTGGTCTTTGGTGGATTTTTATTTCGGGCTCCAAGAGGACGCCCCATTTTCTTCTTTGTCTCTGTAGCCTCAACTGGCACCATTTGACGCAGTCGGAATGATCGGATTGATAAACTAGGTTTACCAGCAATAAACCTAAGCAAAGATTCTGGAGTCCGCCAGAGATAAAAAGAGAATAATCTCAAATTTATTGATAAAAGATAAAAGATAGGTTTGCCGTCGCTTAAGGCGGCTTAAATAAGAGAAAATAAACCCTAGGGCGACTAACAATGAAACCCTAAAGCCCATGGGTAAAAACGAAAACAACCCGAAAATAACTAGGAAAACCAAAACGGGTAAAAATAGAAAAACGCATTTTTGAGGCCCTAAACGACCCCGAAAGCCCGAAAAAGGTCACACGTCGTGGCATAGCGACGAGTTTGATTTCTGGCGCGATTCCCTTTCCGGAAAGGTATGGTGCGTCCCAATCGGACTCCGAGAAGGTGTTTCACGTCTACTAGTCACTTTTCGTTTTTCTCCTTTAACACGATCTAACTGCTCTTCAAACTTAATTGCCATCTGTTCTGCATCAGTCTCCTCCACTTCCGAAGAACTCGACCCCGAGTTCTCTTCAGGATAAAGAGCCTCATCTTCACGAAACTCATGCAGATCAGCAACATTGAAAGTGTTAGAGATGCCCATCGAATCTGGAAGTGCAACAACATAAGCATTATCATTGATCTTCTTCACCACTTTAAAAGGACCATATTTTCTGGGCTTCAGCTTGTTATAGGTACCAACAGGAAATCTCTCCTTCCTCAGAAACACCATCACGTCATCACCTTCCTGGAACACTTTAACTCGCCTATGCTTGTCAGCTGCAGCTTTATACTTTGCATTAGTTTGTTCCAGCTTGGCCTTAACTGATTCTCTAACAAACTGCACATCCTTAGCCATGCTCTCAGCAGCAACACTAACACCAGGAACTTTAGGAAGCTGTACTAAATCCACCACATGTCGAGGAACAGCAGTATAAACTAAGGAGAATGGGGACTTCCCTGTTGCACTATGCACAGCACTATTATAAGCAAACTCCACCTGTGGCAAAGCATAATCCCACTGCTTGGGTCTATCTCCACAAACACTCCGAACCATGTTACCCAAAGTTCTATTAGTGACCTCCATCTGTCCATCAGTTTGAGGATGAGCTGTGCTGCTACGGTTTAAGGCTGTTCCAAACATCCTCCACAACGTAAGCCAAAAATGACTAAGGAATTTCGTGTCTCTATCAGAGGTGATGGACTTGGGCACCCCATGCAAACGGACCACCTCCCTGAAGAACAATTTGGCTATATTGGACGCATCAGCAGTCTTCTTACAAGCAATAAAGTGCGCCATCTTGGAGAACCTGTCAACTACCACAAACACAGAATCCACACCTCTTTGGGTACGGGGTAATCCCAGCACAAAATCCATAGCAAGATCCTGCCAAATATCATCAGGAACAGGTAAAGGAAGATAAAGTCCTGTGTTTTGGGACTGACCCTTAGAAACCTGGCAGGTGTAGCACTTCCTCACGATAGTTCCTGCATCCTTTTTCAACTGTGGCCAGAAATACCTCTCCTTAAGGCTAGCAATAGTTTTGTCTCGGCCCAAGTGTCCACTCAATCCCCCTCCATGCAGATCTCTGATCAGTTTCTCCCTCAAAGAAGAACTAGGAATACATAGCCGATTGCCCTTGAATAAATATCCGTCGTTCACATAAAAATCTGCAACTGCATTATTGCTACTGCACTTGGTCCAGATCTCCTTAAAATCAGTATCTTCCTCATATAACTCCTTCAAGAGCTCAAACCCCACAATCTCCTGAGCTAAAGTGACCAGCAAGGAAGCCCTCCTACTCAAAGCATCTGCAACCCGGTTAAGAGTACCAGATTTATGCTGAATCACAAAAGGGAATTTCTGCAGAAAACTCACCCACCTTGCATGCATCTTATTCACAGTTTTCTGGCTATTAAGGTACTTCAAGGCTTGATGATCAGTGAACAGTACAAACTCCCTCTGAATCAGGTAGTGCTCCCATTGTCTCAATGCCCGGAACACTGCATAAAATTCTTGGTCATAAGTACTCCACTTCTGACGAGCTTCACTCAGCTTTTCACTAAAGAATGCTACTGGTTTCTTCTCCTGTGACAACACAGCACCTACTCCCACACCACTAGCATCACATTCAACCTCAAAGACCTTGTCAAAATTAGGAAGAGCAAGAACTGGTGCAGTGCAAAGTTTCTCCTTGATTAAGGCAAAACTCTTCTCTTGTTCATCTCCCCACTGGAATTTGCCTTTCTTTAAACATTCAGTAATAGGGGCAGTAATAGTACTAAAATTCTTCACAAACCTCCTGTAGAAGGTAGCTAAACCATGGAAGCTCCGCACCTCAGAAACTGTTTTTGGAGCTGGCCATTCTCTTATTGCTCGCACCTTCTCTTCATCAACCTGAATGCCTTCTTCTCCAACCACAAATCCCAGAAATAGCAGTTTGTTGGTACAGAAAGTACACTTCTTCAAGTTAATGTACAGTTTATTTTCCTGTAAAGCTCTCAAAACCTGTTTCAACTGTACCAGATGTTCTTCTTTGGTCCTGCTATAGATCAATATGTCATCAAAAATACACTACGACAAAGGAACCAATAAAAGGACGAAGAACCTGGTTCATAAGCCTCATAAAAGTGCTGGGTGCATTAGACAACCCGAATGGCATAACCATCCACTCGAACAAACCATCCTTGCTCTTAAAAGCTGTCTTCCACTCATCTCCTGGTTTGATTCGAATCTGGTGGTAACCACTTCGAAGATCTATCTTGGTAAACACTTTGGAACCCTCCAGCTCATCAAGCATGTCCTCCAAACGAGGAATAGGAAACCTGTACTTCACAGTTATCTTATTTATGGCCCTGCTATCAATACACATCCGCCATTGATTGCCCTTCTTAGGAACAAGAAGGACTGGAACTGCACAAGGACTCATACTCTCACGAATGAACCCTTTTTTCAACAAGTCTTCAATCTGCTCCCTCAAAATCTCATTCTCCTTGGGACTCATTCGGTAATGTGGCAGATTTGGCAAACTAGCTCCAGGAACCAAATCAATCTGATGTTGAATGTCTCTCATAGGTGGTAGTTCATTGGGCAACTCATCTGAAATCAACTCTTCAAACTCTCCCAACATATTCTGCACTTCCTTAGGGATTACCACATCTTCCTTTTCTGCAGCCAACAACCCCTTTATCACCACTGGACAGAAAACTTCAGATTCTTTAAAGGCCCTCTCCATCTCAAATTCACTGCTAGACAAGGTCAGGAAACTCTCCCCTTTCTTTCCATCAGATTTCTCAAATTGACACACAGGAGCCATAGCAATTTTATGACTATTCCACATGAACATCATCACATTATCTTTGCCTTTATAAATCACATCCACATCATATTGCCAAGGTCGTCCAAATAAAATATGACAAGCATCCATATCAATAATATCACATAGAACTTCATCTTTATAATGCTTACCAATGGATACCGGTACTTTGCAGGAATCAGTAACTCGAACTTGTGGACCTTTCTTGACCCAACCAAGAGAATAAGGTGCTTCATGAGGCTGCGTAGGTAACTGCAAGTATTCCACCAGCTTCTTGGCTACAAAGTTTTCACAGCTCCCATTATCCACAATTAAATTGCACACTTTGTTATTGATGGAACAAAATGACCTGAAAATATTGCGTCGCTGCCCATCTTCTTTAGGACATAATAAGACCCGCTGCAACACAATATTAACCTTTTCAGGAGACTCCTCCTCCGCAAACTCAGCCCCATCATAATCACCATCTCTCCCAACTTCTTCTTCATCTTCATCATAATCATCTATAAGGGCAGTTTGTCTCCTCTCAGGACACACATTAGATCTATGCCCAGGCTTGTTGCATCGATAACAGACATCGGTTGTAGGTCTAGCGTAAGGATTATTAAGCCTTTGGTTCGGTGCCCTGGTTTGAACACCACTAGAACTGTTAGAACTGCCAGCCCCTTTAAAAGGAGGATTGGAAGCCCTAAAAGCGTTTTCTGATCTCTGCAGTGTGGTTTTACTGTTGTCAGTTGAGGAGTTTACCAAATCTGTGCTCCTTTGGTAATTATATCTCTGGAAAGAAGAAGCTCGTGAAGGCTTCTCTAACAACTCTGCCTTCAATGCTAGGTTTGAAGCTTCGGCCATAGTATGAACAGTTTGTAACCCAATTTTCTCCTGAATGGAAGGCTTCAGCCCACTGACATAACGAGCCACCTTCTGGCCTTCAGTTTCCCCTAGTTCATTACGCTCTGAATAGCGTAAGAACTCAGCCGTGTAATCAGCCACTGGCCTAGTTCCCTGGACACATTCAATATACAACCTGTATAAAATCTGCTCATAATCATCTGGCAAGAATCTCTCCATCATCAGCTGCTTCATTCTTCGCCATGTTCTAACACCCTGCTTCCTCTGCTTCTTTCGAGTGTTCTGCAACTTATCCCACCATACTGCAGCAGTACTCTTCAACCTCCATGCAACATGCTTAACCTGCTTGTGTTCAGGCACTTCCATAATTTCAAAGAATCTGTCCACCTGAAGCTGCCAATCCAGGTAATCTTCTACACCCAAGTTGCCCGAAAAGAAAGGAATTTCGGCCTTGACTTTGTAATCCTGGTCAGCTTGCACCTGTTGTTCATGTTGCACAATTTCTTCTTCAGACTCCTCATCTGAAGTATTAACAACAACTTCGCCACGCGGAGCCCTAACTCGCTGGCCTCCTTCCCCGCCTCTATGCCGATTATTGTTGTTGTTGTTGTTCCTCTCACCCAACAATCCACGAATATCTCCGATCTGGTTATTCAAGGAATTGATGGCAGCGGTAAACGCTGTTGTAAGAGCTTCGATATCTGCTTTTGTAACTTCCCCCATTGCTACCAAGGTAAATAGGAGAGACAGGGAAGACCTGCTCTGATACCACCTGACGCAGTCGGAATGATCGGATTGATAAACTAGGTTTACCAGCAATAAACCTAAGCAAAGATTCTGGAGTCCGCCAGAGATAAAAAGAGAATAATCTCAAATTTATTGATAAAAGATAAAAGATAGGTTTGCCGTCGCTTAAGGCGGCTTAAATAAGAGAAAATAAACCCTAGGGCGACTAACAATGAAACCCTAAAGCCCATGGGTAAAAACGAAAACAACCCGAAAATAACTAGGAAAACCAAAACGGGTAAAAATAGAAAAACGCATTTTTGAGGCCCTAAACGACCCCGAAAGCCCGAAAAAGGTCACACGTCGTGGCATAGCGACGAGTTTGATTTCTGGCGCGATTCCCTTTCCGGAAAGGTATGGTGCGTCCCAATCGGACTCCGAGAAGCTGTTTCACATCTACTAGTCACTTTTCGTTTTTCTCCTTTAACACGATCTAACTGCTCTTCAAATTTAATTGCCATCTGTTCTGCATCACCATTAAACCTCCTGGAGTTTCCTGAAGCCCCAAAGATTTTGCAGTAAATTTGGTGGTGAATTCAGGCATCTTGAGCTTCTTTGGTTGAGCCACTTGTCCTCTGTTTTCATCAATCATAATTGGGGTTTGAACTTTCTGAAGTGAAAGGGTAGGAGTACGCCTACCTCTCTTGTTGGGCAACTGCTCTTCAACATGCACAATAGCTAAACCATTGTCTTTTCTTGTGTCAAGCTCACGAAACACAATAGACCTTTTGGCCTTACGAGCCCCTGTATCTTTCAGATTCACAAAATGTGATATAGTTACAGCAGTTGGAATAGAGGATTTAAAAGTAAATGGCATGCCATCAACCAGAAAATTCCTATTCAGAAAATCAATTTTTGGTACATGAGTTTGCACCACAGTTGTGTTTTTATTTTTTTCTGCAGCAGTACACGAACCTGTAGGATGGAAGACCAACAAGCAATCCTCACAACGTCCAAAGAGATTGTCAAAATTGTAATGGATTACCTCTTCAACCCCATCATCAATTTTCAGCTTTTTCTCCAAAAAAAATTGGTTTCAGGATATTATGGCTAACCCTAACCCTAATCTCCCTTTTGTTGTTAAAAAGCCTTTCATCAAGTTCAAGGGGATGGTTGGCCACAGTAGCAATATCCATGATAGTTTCTTTTTTCTCATAAGCAGGAGGGATATTAGATTATTAGTGATACGTACCCAATAGTAAAGTACGTTCAGAGGGATCTTCTCAACTGGTGTTACACCATCATATTCCATCAACACCATTGGAGCTCGAGCATAATTCCAAGGCCCTCCCCTAATCACCTTGCGTAGGTCGCCACGGTGATCAAAAGAGAAGAGGAAAATGGAGTTTGATCTCTCTTGAATTTTGAAGCTTTTTTCCACCACCCAAATCCTACGAAAGTGACGATGAAGATCATTGATTTCCGCAGGCTTGGGAGATAGGGATCTTCCCAACAAGTAGGCTTGAGAATTTCTTCTAGTTTTTCCACGTGACAACATAGTGATATCAACTACATCATCTCCTGCTAGGGCAAGAGACGCCTGGAAGCTTGCAGTAACTTCCTCAAGAGAAGCCATTTGAGAACAAAGATGGAGGAGAGGATGAGAAAGGCCGTAAGACGGCTGCGGGGTGGTGCGCAAGGCACTACCAATGGCGGCTTAGGAGCTTGGAGGCGCGGCAGAGCACACTTAGGGTTTTTTTCTACCAATGACGATGAGTCCAGGGTGATGTTAGGGTTTATTTTGTTTCGTTTATTAACTCTGAAAAACAAAGAATAAGGATGCTGGTGCTAGGTCCATAAATTGTAAATACTAATCTAGTTTTAGTACAATATAAATAAAAGAACTTATCAAAGTTGTGCTTGAAGCATTAAAATGATCTAGAAGTTTTGGATTCATTCCAAGATATTTTGATGTTGGCTTCAAATATAGATAAGACTTCGTTAAATGAGTATAATAAGTTGGTTTAAACTTCAAAGTTTTCAATAAGCTCTTATAATATACTCATTAAAAACTCTCTCAATATCCTTGTAAATCATGCACAAAATGACAAAATTTATGTAATTAAATAAGTTATGCAGTGAGTAACTAAGACAGTTGAGAATTTCAAAAATAAAAAACTTGTGAGATCTGTCAAGTCTTAATTAATAATTAGGGCACGTTTACTTACTTAGAATGGGAGTGAATGATTACGGGGTAAAATTATTCCTACGTTTACTAACACATAAAGGAATCGGAATGATTCCGGGTAAAAGTATTCTTGTGTTTACTAACACATGAAGGAATCGAAATGGGTGTAGGTCACACTTCCTTATAAGGAATCGATTCATGAATATTCAGGAATTTGATTACAAAGGGGGGAGATGAGTTTAGGCATCAACTCCTCCGGAGTCAATACCGATTCATTTCTTCTCCCATTCCAGTTGCATCCGATTCATAATTATTTTCCATTCCAAGTAAGTAAACGTGTCATTAGTGTAATTTGTGACCGGACGAATTTTCAACAATTCCACTTTAATATAAGAAATTTTCAATGGTCCAATCGAAGTTGTTTAAAAAATGATAAGAATTATTATTAGTGTTCTCATATATAAGAGAGAGTTTTTGTCTTTACTCCATGTCACTTCCATTATTTTCTTCGCAGAAATGATCCATAAAAGGTTTATTGTTTATAGTTTTTGCATAGAAGTCCTCGACAGAGACGTGTTTGGACCGGCCATTGTGTTTTGTTGTTTTTTAAATGGCATGTGCCATGTCTATAGGTAGGTGTAACATAAATTGATATAAAATGCCATTGTAGTTAATTGATACATACAAAAGAAAATGATAAAATATTGCGTGAAACGCTCAACTCAAGAACACAAAAATAATAATAATAAATGTAAGGGTCTGTAATTTTGGCGTCAAGAGTTCAAGAACATTTATCTCTACAATTCAACTTTTAACGTCTCAAGTCTCAACGACATAAAAATTTCAAGGGTCTCAAATTCCTCCGTCTTAAATTCTAAAAATTTGAATATATTTCTTGTTGGTCAATAAATTTTCCACCTCTTAACATTGTTTGACAACAAAACAAAGAAAAACTCATTCTGAATTACACAGAACAAAAAAATAAATCATACCGCGACTTTCTCTCCCCTCTCTCTCGCTATGCTAGGGTTAGGGTTTGGAGTTTTTTGAGTTGTGCGGCGTCCCGCTTCATGGCAGCGACTATTGCTTCCATGACGGCCAGGCTAGCGACCAAATTGTCGCTCAGAGAGGGTGAGGAACCGGTGGACCTGGGAAACCTTAGGGTTCCGGGGAAGGAGTTTCTTGCTCGTCGCTTCTACTTGGTGGGGAAATTCAACACTTGTAGGGCGGTGGTTTTGGATTCTTTCTAGAGTGCGGTGCGGTCAATGTGGCGACTGACGGGAACCGTGGAGGTCCAACCACGCAGGGATCGTTTTCTGTTTACGTTCACTCTTGAACGTGATGTTGCACGGGTGAAGAAGGGTGGCCCGTGGAGTTTTCAGCGTGCTATGATTTTGTTGATTTCGGCGATTGATGAGGTGAAGCTTGACTTTGTTTGGATCTGGGTTGGGATTCATGGTCTTCCTCCGGGTATCTTGACGGAACCCACTGTCCGGCTGATGGGAGGAACGATCAGTGAGGTAATGGAGGTGGATCCATCGGCTATCCGGCGTGGTGATGCTCGAGTTTGGATTACTTTGGCCATCAATGACCCGGTGCGCTTGGATCGTCGTGTTAGGGTTTTGCCTACCGACATTCTCACTTTGAGGTTTCAGTATGAGCGGCTTTTGGGGAGGTGCAGACTGTGTGCTTTCTTGAATCATGGAGGACAGCGGTGTCCAAAGGAGGATGTGGCGGAGACTGACACTGTGGTGGAAGATGGTTCGCAATTGGCTCCGGGGCCGACTCTCCCAGGTCTCGTGTTTAGGGCTAATTCCCAGCCCTCTTTCCTTGCCTTCGACTTTCAAGGTTCCTAATTTATTGAAGAAGAAACAAGTGCAGATTCGTCCGAATCTTCGCCTGGGACTGAAGGCACCTATGCTCTTGTCCCTGTGGTTGGGATGCGTCACCCTAGGGAGGAGGAGGATGCGGATGTTGGTAAACGAGCTAAACATAGTTTAGCTCTGGTTCCGGGCACTCTGCAACCGGAAAACCTAGGGCTGGAATTCTCCTCTGATGGTTTGGTGGAGGTGAAGGTGACGTCGCCTCCCAAGGTATACAAGAAGAAGGGCAGGTCTCGAGGACATAGAAACAAGGTTAAGGCGGCGGTGTCCGTGTGTGGTGGTTCCGGGTCCATGGTCTCTACTGAGGCTGGTCCTAGCAGTGTGCATGGACGGTTTGAGGGAGCGACAGCTCCGCTGTATTCCCGGGCTGATTAGGAGAGATCCCCTATGCCTACTAGGTGTGTTGGTGCTTGTTTGTTTTGGGCGGCGTACACCAGAAGGGTCTTAGGCGTCAACTGAATCAAGGAGGTGTCACACTTTGGCAGCTGTAGGGTTATTGCATTTTAGGTTTCTTTTGCTTCTGCTGGTAGTTTTCTTTGGTTTGAACTTTAGTTTTTGGATTTCCTTTTGGTTTTTGAGTTCTTGATGAGCTTGCATTGTAATATGAAGGGTGTTTATACCCTTCATGCTTGACCGAGTGAGGTTGTTATGATTTTCATCAATGGATTAGTCTTCCGTTGCCCTAAAAAAAAAAAAAAATCATTCCACAAATAACTCACTCCATAGATTGATTATATGAGAAAATTATAGCATAGGTGTTATGATTCAAGGATACAGTTATTAACTTATGTGTTATAATATTCATTACTCATCAAAGGTTAAACTTCAGAAATTATCGGGACTTCGAACACTAAGCAAGATAATAACATTTATGATTTACCTTTTTGACCATTTCGTATGTGAAAATAGAAATAGATAATCATAAGTACAGATCAGACAAAAAAAAAAATTGTAACTCCATTAAATTGAGTTCCATTTCATAGTCTTTTTGTTTTGACACTTGCACTTGTAAATGAAGTCTAGGAACTATGTTTGATGTTGAAGATTGAATGGGAGCCAGTTATGTCATGATTTTTGGTGGCGCAAACATAAATGTTACAAGTTTTGAACACCAAGCACACCATTCACCTTGATATTTTTAAATATTTCGTATGCGGAAATAGAAATTTAATGAACAAATTTAATAAAATAGAGGTTGCCGACCCTCTTGCACTCCAAAATGAGGAGTGTTGACGACCAATATTTTCGATCCTAGCTGATCATTAGTGGACAAACAAGTATATAAGAGATTTTCGCTAGACAATCAAATACTGTTGTAGGGAGGGAATTTCAAGATTCACAGAAGTACAGAACAGATCAATAGTTACAGTTTGACAAAGAAGTAACAGGAATACTGTCACTATCAAATCATGTCCAAATCTTAAAAAAGAATTCACAACCCACTATTCTATTATCTCAGATTCTCAGCAACAAATATCAACATCCACTTGTCAAGAAGACTTCTACAATGAGATTGGGAAAGGCAATCTATTCTAAGCTTTTCATCGAGAAAACCAAGGAAAATTTGATCTAAATATCAAAATGATCAAAGACATCAAAAAGGGCAGGAGAAATTGCACTTGACTATTTCATGCTTTGGAACAACCAAGTAGAGAAAGCACCATTTGGTTACTACAAAAGCATTCTATAACACAAGTTTGAATCCTGTCCATTTTTCAAACCTCTTATAACTTGTACTACTTTGGGAACATATTGCCCTTTTCAAGGTTTTCTTTTTGAAATGCTTGAAGTGTACCTTGAGGTTTACTAATAGAACGACTGAAAAAATTGTTGGAAACATAGTCTTCAGGTACAGCATAGCTTCCTCCGGAGAACATTTTGGCTCCTTCATTCATCCTCAAACCCCTTATGTTCTTTTCATCTCGAGGAAGATATTCGATACTTGCTTGGCTTGGAAAGCTAACACCAAAATCCATACCTTGATGAAGTGCAACCGGGAACCCAGTTCCAATACTTGAACTAGGGATGCTTTGCCTATCACTATAACTCACATTTTGGGACCCTGTTTGAGCAATGCTTCCATTTCTTACTTGGTGACTCATGCCTGTAAAGTTTCCATAATGAGCATTTACTTTGAGCATTGTGTTTGCTTTCTCATAGTTCATGCCTAATCTGTTTCCGGCAACTGTTGGTTGAATATAACTATATGAAGAAGTGCCAAGGATAGGGTCCTCACCATAGGGCCTAGTTAACACAGAGGGTAATGTCAAATACATGGAAGAAGCTACCTGACTGGAAACATTGGAAGAAAAACTTGACTCGACTGGTACTGTCAACCTCGCTCCTCTTTCTATTTCAGATGATGGTTCTATTTCAGATGATGGACCTGTTGCATCTCGAACACAATCAACTTGATGTTCGATCCATGGATGGCAATTATTAGATTGAGCTCTCTCTTTGCCTTTCAAAGGACTCTCCAAAGATCTGCAATTGTAATTTGGAGGTCTTATGCCTAATAGATAGTTTGTCTGATGCTGCCTCTGGACATTAATTTCTGTGGAACAGGACTGAAAATTTGGCTTGACAAATGAACCAAACTTTTCCCTTGGTATCAAGGATCTAGTGTCTCGGCCATTATCAACTTGTTTTCCAAGTACTCGATAGCCATTATCATAACCACTTGCTTGATTGCTTCTAGCAGTACCCTCCAAAGATCCAATATTACATTTTTGAGCTCTCATGCCAGATTCAAAGTTGCTTCGACATTGCACTTGAACATCTGCCTCTTCGGAGTTGTTCTGATGCTGCACTTGGATTGTCTCCTTTAAGTTGTTATGATGTCGTGCAAATACATTATCCTCAAAGTTGGTTTCATGCGGCACCGAAAGATGTTCTGGATAGTTATTTTGATGACGAATCTGAATATTCTCTTCAAACTTTCTTTTGTTCACTTGTCTATTCTCCTTGGAGGTGGTGTTCTCAACGATTTCTCCATGTTGCACTAGGAGATTTTTCGCTCCAAAACTTTGTTCTCTCCGTTCAAGAGGTGGAAGAGTATCATCTGTCACCAATCTTTGCATTTCCTGCCTCATCCATGAAAACAAATTTTCTCTTGTCACTTTAAGATCCTCTAATAAGGACTCCATGAATCTCTTAATCTCATCCATGGCAGCAGGCTCATAAACACTGGTTTTACTCTTTTTTCTACTGCCTTCTTCATGAGAATCCCTCTCTGTGCCATCATGAATTGAACTTTCCTTTCCACTCCTTTGTGAGTGCACATTTTTGCCTTTCCCAGACATAATTTTAACCTCAGTATGAGGATTGCTCGTGACATTCTGCTTGACTCTATGAGTTCCAATTTCTTCATCATTTTCAACCGAACTCAAAGAGGAAACCAGTTTATGCTTCTCGTGAGCCGCCTCACTACTTGATTTAGATTCATCACTTGAAGACTCATCGCCATTGTCCTTCCTCCTAAACTCCCACCTCAGGTCACCACCCATGATAGAGCTGGGTAACAGCAGATCAGCACTACTCGGTTGGTATCACTAAAGAACTGTGAATGAACCCAACACCCAAAAAATATTGAACAGAGACTATGAGGCCCGCCTATCAATACCCCAATTGGTTCTTGAAGCACATTACTTTTTGGCTAACAACACTACCACCCACTTGGGCTTATTTCCAGATCAAGTTGGACATATGGCTATCTAGAAGTCGAATTAGCCTGGATCTTTCGTTGCTTTACTTTCTCAAACCTGGAAAATGAGAAGCCAATGCAAATTTGAATGAATAACTGGTATACAGAATGAGTAGTCATCAGAAACATAGCTGAATCAGAATCAAACAGTACAAAACAACCTCAATATACTCATGGATGAACAAAAAAAAAAAAATAATAGCAGAAATCTAGTTACATGGAGAAATTTCATCCAGAAATAAATAATTATATCCAATTTTTATATACCATCCAAAGTTCCAAACAAAATATAATATGGAGGAATTGAATTGCTACAAACCTCAATTTCTACAGAGGGGCACATTTAATGCAAATGATCAAGAACAATAATCAGATTAAGAATCCCATATCTAACACAAAAGCTACAACAGCCAAGGAAGACATGCACAGAAAGCTTCCTTTTTGATCAATATGTTAAAGCCTCACTAACTCAAGAACATTAATCTGGAAATAGTAATCAATAATCAAATTGCAAATCTCACGTGCAAGAAGTAACCGAGGTGATTCAATCTCCAATAATCATCAAAGAAAATGCAACAACAAACCATTAAGAAAACACTGATCATTTCGAAAAAAAAAGAAGAAAAAAGACTGATATGCACAATCCCATAATATCACCAAAACCCAGAAACATGATCACAAAAATATGAAACATTGGAATCAAATAAATGATGAAATCATCAACAATAGTATGGAAGATAACAAAGACAAACCGTGAAAGCATCAGTGGATGGAATGTTGATGAAAGCATGTACTTTCTCTGCTCATCCTAATCCATAACTCCATGTTCGAAAGTAGCTTTTTTGCCTCAGACTATATGATTTCTCATTCTGGGTCTTTTCAGAAGGAAAGCAACAGTATCTGTGGGCTGTGAGGATTATTAATTTGTGTCAGGCACTGTGTGCAGTGTATGTTGCTCAGTGAGTTGGGGGAGGGGAGTGAGAGAGAAAGTTATAGCTATGGTGGTGTTTCCTATTGGGCATTTGATATGTCCAATAAATATAGTTTGGTATAGGAATATTATGGAGGTGGGTAATTGCTCTGGGTTTGGTAAGTGAATTGTAGTTTGTTAATTTAGCTGTAGGTTGGTGATTTTCTGAACCCAAATTCATAACCCCAACACTTCATATCTGCCTCCACCAAACCCCTCCTTTTCGTTTCATGATGGCAGGCAGAGTTTGCATTACCAAGAATTTCTCCTGCCTTTCCTTGTTCTTTTTTGGATATAAAAATTTGCAGGTCTCTCCTTTATATCATTTCTTCATTTTATTTCGTTTCGATTTTTTGTTTATTCAAAAACGTTTTTTGGGTTGTGAAATAACTGATATCTTAGGTAGGTAATATCCTCGTTTAGAAAAGAAATGAAAATAAATCTGAGCCAGGCTGACACAATTGGGAGTGTATTTGATGCTTTACTTTGAAATTGATTTAGTTATATAATGAATGGGATTAATTAAAATAATTCAAGGACTGATTTGCTTACCATCTTTTTGTTTCATAAAGCTAGTACCACCATAAATCACAGGTTGGCACAGAACACATGAAATGCACACGCATAAAACTCGCTACATATATAGTACACCAAGAAATCTATATGTACTAATATTCTGTATTGTCATACTATTCAGTATTCACCACATATTATGTATATGCATTAAGCCAATAACTAATCCAACCCACAGGTACATAGCTACTCCAAAGATTGAAGAGTTTACTATTTGTAGGTCGATATCAACTTTTACATAGTACAAACCCGAAAATTATACGACATTTTAACACTTAATTTTGCTGACTTGTTTGTCTTAGAGAGACATGGGTAAGTGTTCTTAGAAGAAATGCGCTACAGAAATGAACCATTACAGCATACTCAACTTTGTGGACCAACTAATTGATCCTCTGTCATCCCAACAACAAAGTTCTCATGAGTTATGACCACAACCACTGCTCCATATTGACCTTTATACAGAAAGTTACTATATTTTAACAACTAACTGGACCAACCAATTGGATTAATTTAAAACTGCCAGGATTTCAGATTACATAGCAATACAGTCTACAGATACATCTACAAAAATTGTACCTATAACCTTTCAAGGGTGAACATTTTCAGCCTTCTCCAAAAGTACACCCCTTCTGAGAGCAAAAGCTCACTAGCCTGCGTAAAGAGAGAGTTAAGATATAGCATTTGTATTTTTAAGAAAATAAACATCGGGCAATAAGATTATGTAGTAGAACTTATACCATTCTTTCGTAACCAAGACTATCCAACTGCCTTCACACAAATTCTACATCATTCACTCCTACAAACCCAGATTGATACACTTGGTTCACATGTGCTCGTGTGTTTCCAGCAATAATCGCCTAACTGCAACCAACAGCATGTGCGCATAATACTCCCTGAAATTTGCCTGTACTCACCTACTCCTTTTGGAAGAGGTCAATGACTCTCGGGTAACCTGAAAAAACAAAGATTGATCAGCACATTACATGGATGATACCTCACTTGAAAAATATTGAAAAAGCGCCCCATAGTTATTTAAAAGAGACTCCGATAGAGAGGCTAGTATTGCTGTTTGTCACTCCAGATGAATATATCATTCTGTACGATGTGCAGTGCATGGTGCACCTTAGGATAAACTTATCCTTTACAAGACTGAAAGTCTGAAACTATTAGTCAAGTCTTCTGTTTTCCATTGATGGAGATAGTTCCTCAAAGGAATAGTTCAATCTTCTAGAGATGTTAAAAGTCAGAGATAAATTGTGCTTCGAGAAATGCAATACAGTTAACCTACCTCCACGGGAATTCACTTGTGTCAATTCCAGCTTGGTGAAGCTCATCAACATACTGTAATGCCTCTCGACACTCTTCCCGGTCATCAAAGAACTCTTTTTTGTCCCCTTCTATCTGATACGCTTCATGGCCTTTGCCTGCAACCACCTGGAGCAAGGCAACATAATCTAAGAAAAACTAGAGGAAGGGTACAGTTAACTCATTAACCACAAGCAAAAAGGAAAGTAAATCAGAATTTCCTTTTTCATCATTATTATAGTTACTAGAGTAATCATACTTTGTTCACTGCATTCCTGAAGCTTATTTCTTTCTCAAAATGTTTACGGTTGTTAGTCATTTCAACTGGTGTACTTCCAAAACCTAAAGATGAATACAACTCGGCACCTTACGAAAGTAAATAAATAGCAATTCTTTTTGTGCAGTTGGATGCAAAATTTAAGAGCGGTTCAGATTCAATATTAAGAGAAAATCTGTTTCCGTGGTCAGAGAAAAAAAAATCACCAGAAAATGTATTTGATACGCGTTGACAATATAAGATATAGGATTTGAAATGACTAGATGGAGTGCATCCACTTGAAACTTTTGTACAACTGATAATGTAGAGGCCCGAAAAGGGGGGAAAAATATTTTTCCATTTAAATCCAAATGTTTCTGTAGTTAAAATTCCAATATGAAGCATTAACTTCTTTCCAGTATTAGAGAGAGTGGATATATAATTTTGTGTGACTTCTTTCTTTCCTGCTTTCTAATGTTTAGACATAAATCCTGCACATGGAGGTAGATTGGGGCTTCAAGAACTTACAACCATATCACCTTCCTCACCCATGGCAACAGCACACCGTACAGCTACTCGTCTTATATCATGCAGGAAAATCCTATGACCATTTGGAAGAGGTGGGTAGTAATCATTCTCGCCATGTTTCAAGTATTCCTGCATTGTCCATCCTATACCAGCCAGCATATCATCCAAGATGTCCACTGATGGAGATGTAAGTGTAAGATTTAGGATACTAAGCATCTGATCTTACAAGGCTAAATATTGTAAACTAGCTTTTTTAAAGACATGAACCCACACAGGCCATGTCTAGATGAATAGACATGCAAAACTTATGAAAATTACACAATCTATCAAAAAGAACATCTATAAGAGTAACTAATTGTTCCCTCAAAATCAATGGTAGCATGCAAAAACAACTATATCATAGTTTTATAATCTGGAGTTTGCTATACATACATGGATCTTCATTCTTTGGATTGTCAGATGTCAGTATTGTCACATCACTTTTATCTGTTGCAATCTTCGCCATCATAGGTCTTTTCCCTCTGTCACTCTCCCCAGGACAACCGATTACTTCACATAGAGCACCAAAAGTCAGTCAGCTTAGAAAAAATAAATAAAAGAATTGCATTCTTTGCAAACTCTATATTTCAGATGAGTACTGATAGGCTGCCAAACTAATAATAATCGCACTTTAATCAACAAAACTGAGAAAAAAATTATGGTCAAAATGCCTGTTTTACACAGAATATGCTATTATAGTCATCGTCTTCGTACAAAATGGTTTCAACCCCACTATTTAGTCAGCCTAGACATTATCACTTCCTATTAGAAAAAGCAAAGTTTTGAAAAGGCAGACTAATGGATATAATACTGGAATTATGCAACTAAACAAGAATTCGAGCTGTAGAACTGATAATCTATAATTAAAAGTTAAAAAAGCATACCAGTAATAATCCTCCTTGCACCAAGGTCCCGTACAGAATCCAATAGCCTGGACAAGGCATCAGGAGTGTGAGCATAATCCACAATCACTCCAAATGCCTGTTCCTCGTCTATCAACTCACACCTCCCTGGAACAGCATCAACCTCTTCAATTCCCCTAACGATGTCTTCTAATGGTGCTCCAACTGCAATCCCAACTGCTACTGCAGCCAGTATATTGTAAATGTTATGCCGTCCAAGCAACCCTGATGATATCTCCAATATACCATTGGGAGTATTGACTAAAACCTGTGTCTCAAACAAGGAAAGTTCAAACTTCAAGGGATAGACATCTGCATTCTTATTCTCCATGGCAAAGGTCACAACTGGAACATCAGGGTTCCCCTGTGAAATGAAGAAAGGTGCATTTGGGTCATCAATGTTGACAACTTTCCTGTGCCGTTCTGGATCAACCATCCTTGAAAACAACTTACCCTTTGCCTCCCTGTACTCCTCCTCAGTCACGTGAAAATCCAAATGGTCTCCCGTCAAATTTGTGAAAACCGCTATGTCAATATCAACTTCATCACACCTAGACAGAGCTAGCCCGTGAGAAGAAGCCTCCATGACAACTGCTTCAGCCCCATTATGGAGCATCTTGGCCATCATATTTTGAACCAAAACAGCATCCGGGGTTGTATTAGGCGATTCCAACTTATTATCTCCATGTACATAATACGCAACCGTGCTCAACATACCCGTCCTCAATCCCATCGCTTCATACATCCCCTTTATCAAATACGCTGACGTCGTCTTCCCATTTGTCCCCGTTATCCCAATCACCGACATATTCTTCGACGGATACCTATAAAACGATGCAGCCAATGCAGGTAAATCAGCATTGGTATCTTCCACAATGACCAATGCCTTGCACCCCAAGCTTTCCTCCATGTATATCTCCTTACTAGCTACTACAGCCACCGCTCCTCTCTTAATAGCCTCACTCAAATACAAATGACCGTCGGTTTTCCTCCCAACACAGCACACAAACAAATCCCCGGCACTAACCACCCTCGAATCATGCTGAATTCCGGTTATCTCCACCTCTAAATCACCATAAACCGAAATCGGCACCACTTTGCTCTCATCCAAAAGCTCAGCTAAGCTCATTTTAAACTTAGGTTCCACAATTCTAGCCCTAGTCTTACCATAATTATCAAAATCCATATCAAACAAAGAACTCGAAACCGAAACACCATCCTTCTCATCCAAATCACTAACCTTTGAGTCGAATTTCTCAGTCCCTTCCTCACTCACAATCGCCAGCCCCTGAAGTTCATCAATCTCGTCCAAGTCCACAACCTCCTCCGGCCCCAGCTCCTCCACCGCCTCCACCTTAGGGTTCGGCTTCAAAAGCCCTTGCTTCACAAACTCCTTGCGCTTCAAGGCAATAGCTTCGTCGATGTCGCCGAACAAATCGTCCCCGGAGCTGGGGCTAGTTCCGGAGCCGGGGTTCTCCGGCGGGTCCTCGACGTCGGCAATGGCGGAGAGCATGGTGTTCTGGTGCTTCTTGAAGTCGTCCTCCTGGAGCTTCTGGTGGCGGGAGGCCTGGCGCTGGATTTGCTGGAATTTGGAGACGCCGTGGCCGGAGTCTTCGGGGGCTTCGGGCGGGTCGTCGTCGGAGGGGTCCGGGTAGTACTTGCCGTCGGGGCCGATTGCGTGGGCGGGTTTGAGTGGGCGGGCCGGGAGAGGGAAGATGGAGGGTCGGAGAGAGGCGAATTGGGGTTTTAGAGAGAGAAAGTTGGGTTGGGGAGAGAGAAAGTGAGGGATTGAGAGGAAAGTGAAGGCCATTAGAGACAGAGAGAGTGAAGTTGCAGAGAGTAAGAGGTTTAAGATTTTGGATAGGGAGGTTTATTGCTGGCGTGGCGGGTAAAGTCTTTCCATTTTGGTTTGTTTTGGGCTTCTTTATGAATTTGGGCCGGAGAAGGACTGTAAACTGTTTGGGCCCCAAGTTTTATTGTGCGAGGTTGGCCCCACTAAGTGGAGTCGTAGCTTGTTCTTACTTCTTAGGGCAAAGGTATTATGTTCGCTCTTCAAAATCATGGGATGTCAATTGAAGCGAGACTGATTGTTTCACCGTGATTGGGGAAGATACTATTGATATATGATGAAATGAGAGAAGATATTTGTGTTTTAGTTATCTAAATATAATATGTTTATGCATGTATGTCATGTTTTCTGTAAAGCAAGTGGTATGACTCATAGATTAGTTCTTGTATGTTGTTTTCATTTTTGACAATGAATAAGTACTCGTGTTTTTATTTTAAAAGGATGATCGTAATGTTGCTTGCCATTTAAGCATTATGTCCCCTAAATCATGAAAAGAATGGAAGTTTGACCTTTTCCCTATTCTTGTAGAGGAATTTTTTGTTTTCTCCATATTACTCTTACCAAACATGAAAAATGAAACATTTTTCTATTCTATTCCGAGTCCTCAAACCGTGTAAACAAACTAAAGAATGGATAGGTCACAGGGTTAAGGGTTTGATTACTTCTAATATGACCAAATAAGCCTGCATCGTTATCTTCATAGATATTCTAGATGCATGCAGTTTTTCTTGCCTCTTCCTTTATGTTCATTTTCAGACTTCAATGTTTGAATGATATATTACAATATACATAACTTCTATCCTTGTTCTTTCTTTGTATGTAACTTCCAAAATTTATCCTCGATCATCATGTTTTTTTTTTCTCTCAAACAACGACTTTAACTTGTAATATCATCATATAAATCAACAATAAATGTGAGTTTGATGTTGATTTTAATTTGTACATTGACGTATTTGCATGACAATAATAAGGCGATCCACTTGGATAAAGACACAATTCATATTAAAGTGAAGGAATAATAGACCAAGTGACCAACAGTACCATTATGCAATACACCCTGAAAAGTTGACCTAGCAGAGCGCTCTGCTAGGGTTTGTGGTGCGGCGGCTCTTCTTTGTCGTCGTGACCTATACCTACTCCATTCATGGAGAAAATTTCTGGCTTCGGCCTATTCATTTGTGTCTTCGTTGTTGTCGGAGGCAGTGTGCCTGTTGTGAGGAATTTGGTCGCTGCTGAGGCTGGGGCGGTGAGCCAACATACTGTTGGCGCGGTATCGGAGGATGGCAGCGCCTTTTGGGAGGAGTGGGATCCGGGTAGAAGCCACGGCGGTGCTGAGGAGTGGGGTCCCGGTGGTGCTGCTGTCTTGGTGGGTGCAAAAGAGGGATTTCCTCTGGCCGGATTGCTTGTTGCTGTCGGTGTCGAGCCCCTATTGCGGATCTATGCTTGGTGGTGTTGGCGATCGTTTTTGGGTGCTCGACGTTCTTCGATGCCATGGCGGAGAGGCAGACGATGGCCCATCGATTGGCGGCTTGCCGGGGAATGGGTGTGTCATCGGCGGCAGGGTCGTCTGCCCAGATGGAGTGGTTTCTGGGAGACAGTCCAGTGGATTCTGGGCCCATGTGGCTTTGGATTTGGGCCAGAGGTGCAGTGGGTGGGCTGGAGCAGCTTGTTTTGGGCCTCCACAGTTTTGGATCCGAATTTGGGATCCGGGAGGGTGTTGCAATTGGTTTCGGATCTGGGATCCGGGTGGACGTTGGGCTTGGACTGCAATCCATTACCTGTTGTGGGCTGTTTGCTTTTTACGATGGCATGGGGCTCCTGTGCTTTACTGGTATTGGCTCCAGGACCCTATTCTATGGTATTTGTTCGTGAAAGATCGTCTGCCAACATGGCCATGTTCTGACAACCTTGGCCGGCTTCGATCTTTAGGTGGGAGAGTGCCTTCACTCCGACGTCAAGTTGAGTTTTGTCAATTTGTGCGTTGGGGTTCGATGGGTAGTCAAACCACCGACTACTCAATTCACTACACGGCTGCAATCCGTAGTGTAAAATCAGCGCTGCGTTTCGACGTTGCTGCTCTTGCATTTTTAAGTTGTTATATTTCTTATGTAATTTTCTTTTCGTACTGTTTTAATTCCTTCTTGATGTCTTTTTTGACATCGTTTCGTTGTAATTTTTATTTTCAATAAATGGCTGACCTCCTTTGATTAAAAAAAAAAAACAGTAATATTAATTAAAAATTAGGTTACTTTTTTGTTTTTTTAAATCAGAGTTATCAAAAAAAAAATAATAATAATAATAATTGATAGATACATTGTTCTGTCCTCCTAATCTTTTTGGAAAATAAAAAAATGATTTAATGGGTTGTTGGTTATAATTTACGATTATATATATATATATATATATATATATATATATATCAACGGATTATATTAGTTCTTAGTTGATTTTAGAATTTTTAGTTTGTTTTTACAAACGAGTTATCACCATAGTGAATGAATGAGGCTGTTTTATAATGACTTTTATATCGAACGTGTCCAAAATAAGTAATTTCTATTCTTTTATAAAAAGGTATATCTAACCGGAACAAAAAAAAAAAAAAAAAACCTCCTATTATTATAATCACTAATATGGATGGTCATATGTCAATTGTCATTCATAACACCAACAACTATCTAACTAAGATTTGTTATGTATATATAGCTAGACAGGCATTGACCGTATGCAAATTAGAATAAGACTAGGCTCTTGTTTCTTGTGTGAACAAACAACAATATTGTACCATCACAATTATCGTTGTGTTGCCATCGTCATGTGGTTGTTGGTACTCTCCCCAGTTTGGCGTATTTCCCAACCCGAAGTAGCCGACGCATGCAATGCAATTGCCAATACTAGTTTCATATATGCAAATCAATATTATCATTATGATTCGTGACTTTTTTCTTTCTTGATATATATGATTATAATCATAGACTTGATTATCTAGTTTTTGTTATCTATAGGGCGTATATGTTTATATATAAGGAAGTCCGTTGTCCGGTCTCATGCATATATGGCCAAATCAATAGATTCGATCGACCTCCTCAAGTAGGTTGTTTTGAATAGTCAGTAAAATTGTGAAGTCGCTAAAAACATTTTAACCAACGTAATGGCTAAAACTACCATGCAATTTTTTAACGGTTAAAATTGTAATGTTGTGCAGCGAATTATGCGTGACCTTCATTCTAGTAAGTCTTATTCTTATGCATATAGTACGAATATATCTCCGCTTAACCACACTGAAATGCAACAATATGTGTGAAGTTTTATCTTAAAATTAATTTTTAATAAGTCATGTGAATGCTTCAAATCTTAATTATACTACAAGGGGAGAAATATTCTCCAAATATATATGATTACAGTGAAATATTCTCTAAATATATATGATTACAGTGACTAAACTATCACCAAGACTGTTAGTTTCATCATAAACATAATTGAGATGAACTTTGATTAATTTGATCGATCGAGTAGTTACCACATACCCCTCAATTCTTAATTAAAATAATGAATACTAGCAGGAACTACTCACTTTGTGTGTAGAGAGAAGTTAAAGGTAATGAGAAAACTTTTCGTACAACTATCACATTTTTTTTTTTACCAAAAAGAAAAAAATATATCACATTTTTTGCTATTTTTTTTATTCTTTTATTTTCTATTTTACAATTTACTATATTATCCCTATTGATTAATTATATTTCATAATTTTTTAATATATAAGGGTTAAATTGGTAAAAAAATTCAGTTTTAGAGAGCAGGCTCTCTTCTCTTAATAATAGTATAGATAAGCAGCTCAACTATCCAACGATATTCTTGGATAGTTGCTATGTTTACACTCTTTAAACCCGCTCCTCAAATGCATCTCTAATTCATTCTAGTGGATGTGTATGATATAGCTATCTTCAATTGATTGCTTTGATTAGTCCCCATATCTTCCTTGTTCTATCTCGTTGGAATTGTAGAGCTATGTACGTAGAACTTATTGGAGCCATTGGTTTTGATTGAGCCAAGAAGCATGTCTTTCCCTTTGTCTTTAATTTGCACAGTTCATTGTTGGTTCACGAATATGAACTTAGAAGACACTTGATTACATTCTCAAGTTTGGGACCATCACATTTTGTGGTGTGGCAACCATCGACAGCTTGCTAGTTAGCTCATTTTGAAACCCTCACAGAGTCACAGCTGCTAAGAAAATCACAGCTTCTATTTCAATTTAATGTCACGTAATCTTTAAGGTTTATAAGATTATTAGCATGAAATAAATCCACGACGGCCAAATTATTTCAAGATTTAACACTACTAAAGGTCCAATATCATGCAAAATATAGTTTTCAATAAATTCTGTCAAATAAATTAAAGAAAACCATATATTATATTAGAAAAATGAACTAACATGTTCAGTTCTAGGCCATAATTTTATTTGTCAGAGAAATGTATTTACGTGGTGTAAGATAAGTATATGATACTTACTACACAGTACACATTCAAATATGGAGTCGATAAAATTTCAAACGTTGATATTTGAGAGCCTTAACTATTTCTGACACCAAAATTGACTGGAAATATGAGTTCTCTCTGAGTTTTTTGACAGTGAAGAAGATAGTGCCAAGGCAAGAGAGTCCAGCCTGCCAATCCAGAAGCATTGTGAAATGAAATCGAGGGCGTTGAAATTTGAAAAATAAGTAAGACAAAAATTTCAAAAGCTTTTTTTGATACGAAAAATTTCAAAAGCTTTGAAGAGAAGAGAGACACAAGTAAATCAAATCTAGGGGAGGGGGCTGCTTCAACATTATCATCAAATTGACAAGAACTTAATAAGTTTATTTTGTCACCTACGACGACAACACTTCCACAAAATACGAAAACGCACCCTATTTCATGAGAAAAAGAGTTACCACAGAACAAGTCCCAATCCCTGACCAGAAAAAACTGCAGCTTTTCATGTTCTTACATTAACAGTTACAATGGTAGTTTTTTTACTACGTTATAATGACTAAATTTAGTATTCCACAATCCACATCAATAAACATAATGACCGGAATTACAATATAAATAGAACACATGAATCGAATATGCAATTGGTCCGAGTATAGGTATCAACAACGTTTACACGGGTAAAACGTCTTCTTTTCTTCTCGACCTAGCTCTGCTAGGGTTTGGGGCGGCGGCGTCTCCTTTGAGATCGGTCTTCCCTGCATCTACTCCACTTCAATGGAGTCATTCACGGGCTTTGGTCCGTCTCTTGCCATTCTTCCTGCCTTCTGCTATGGGGTGGTTTGCCGGGATTTTGGCCGATTGAGGGTTGGAGACTCGGGGACGAAGGTTCTGAGTTCTGGCCTTGAAGGAGTGCAAGGCCAATCATGGTCTTCGGCTGTCGCTCATAGTGGTGTTTTGGCTGATGGTGACGATGGCTGGTCTTCACGTTCGACTGTTGGGGGTTTATGGGTTCATGGTGATTCTGGCCTCTGGTCTTGTTTGTGCAGGTTGATTCATACTCTCTCTTCGACTTCTCCAAGTCGATGGTGGGCTGGGGATCAGGGATCGAGCCGGCGGTGGTGGTGGACTGGCCATCAGGGATCACGATGGCAGATCTGCAGAAGGTTCCGGATCCGGATCTGGGATCCGGGTGGTTTTGGCACACGGGTCTGGATCTGGGATCCGGGTGGAGATTGGGCTCGGTATATGGCCCACTATCTTTGGTGGGCTGCATATCAGTTGCTAGATTGGTTTGGGACTCTTGTTTACTGGTATTGGATTCGA
The DNA here is from genome assembly GCF_958449725.1 of Rosa rugosa. Taxonomy (NCBI): domain Eukaryota; kingdom Viridiplantae; phylum Streptophyta; class Magnoliopsida; order Rosales; family Rosaceae; genus Rosa; species Rosa rugosa. The sequence goes on along the minus strand of NC_084823.1, from coordinate 45,096,997 downwards.
GACTCAAGCTTGTGGTACCTGTTCGTGAAAGATCGTCTGCCAACATGGCCATGTTCTGACACCCTTGGTCGGCTTCGATCTTTAGGTGGGAGAGTGCCTTCATTCTGGCGCCAAGTTGATTTTTGTCAAATTGTGCGTTGGAGTTCGATGGGTAGTCAAACCACCGACTACTTAATTCACTACACGGCTGCAATCCGTAGTGTAAAATCAGCGCTGCGTTTCGACGCTGCTGCTCTTGCATTTTTAATTCTTTGTATTTCAGATGCAATTTTTGCATCTTTTCCTTTCGCATTGTTTATTTTCTTTTTTATGCCTATTGGCATGGTATCGTTGTAACATTTCAATTTCAATAAAGGGCTGATCTCATTTTACTAAAAAAAAAACGTTTACACGGGTGATGGACAATTTTTTTGCCTCATTAAAAAAAAAAAAAAATCTAACTCAAGTTGACAAAATGTGTTGATTTAGAATCTCCTTCACCGAGGTGTAAAGTCATAAACTACAATTATAATTTATAATGTTTTAAATTCTCACCACATGATCAATTGGTTTTGTATTGAATGTCTTAATTGTATACACATGTTGCGGTTTTTTTTTTTTTTTAAAGATTTTATTGAAACTTTAAACGATTACAATCGTTGTTAGAATGACATCCCAAACAACTTTGAGAGCAGACACAAGCCACAAACTGCTTGAAGTTAGAGCTAATGTATACCACACTAAAAGATGTACACACCAATAGCATGTCCTATTATAGGAGAAGTTGAGCGTAACTCTAAAACAACTATGTAGATTTGAGCAGAAGCCAAATGAACCTGTAAACATCTCCAAGAAGATAATTACCCATAAGTGTGAAATTATTATGATCTTGAAAGTTGTGAATTAAACAACCATGGAGTGCTTTTTGAAAAAGAAAACAACATACGGATCCATACTATGCTCGCTCAGCACAGCTTGAACTGCTCGCCTAAGTACGTAATTGTGGTACTCACAGAACGTTGATAGATAGACTCATAAAGTGTAGTATTCATCAATCCACCGAATAAACAAGCATCAAAACTATTATTCTGAAGTGCAGGGCAGAATCAAACCTATTGTAGAACCCGAATCTCGATCAGGTCCAAATCTGAAAAGGACCTGGAACATCGATCAAGATCCAATCTTGATTCTACAGGCAAATATGATCATATTTGAGATGTTCCTTGTGTGGACGAAGCCTCCATACCAGCTATGTTACCCAAAGCCCAATGCCTAAGGCTGCCAAATCTGAGTGCCCGAAAACAAACATGCCGGCAACTGCACTTCTAACCCAATGAGATGTGATTTTGGTGGTGCAACAATCCACGCTGATCTTGAAACTAACGCACATATCTTCATACTGCTGACACTGATCGACGCTAGAGCTGACCAATAGATAATGAGAGACGGAGAAAGAATCTCCTAATAATTGATCTGTAACGAACGCCTTGCGACATCAACGGAACTCCAAACTTTAACGGCTAGAATTTAGAGAGAGCAGACGGCTCATGTTCTTGTAAACCCTTGTTTCCGTGTTTGTACAATGTAGAAGATACAATATTGCCTATTAACAATAGCTCATAATATCTATTTTAATTAATATTTTTCACGAGAACGTTGTCTCAAGTCTCATTTCAATACCGATTTCTGATCCCTATACGCTATACCTTCTTTTTTTATTATGAGGGGATGAACGATACAAATTTTGGACCTCATGAAAAATACCTCCCATATATTAATCTATTCATCTACAATATTATTTTCCTGTGCTACGTTGATCTTGTAAGCAATTCTTTATGGCAGACCAGAAAATCTTATGTTAAAAAAAATCCAAACACGTAACTGACATCTCTCTCTCTTTGGCTTACCGTGAAGAGAGAGAGAAAGCAAGGAGGTGATGGGTCTCTAATGACCGTTTGATTTGAAGGTTGCAAATTTAGAGAGAGAAACAAGAAAGAGAGAGAGAGGTGGGAAAGAAAGCAACTAAACTTACTTTTTGCTTCAGTTGAAAGCTTTCCAGTTTCCTTCTCTGTCTTCAATCCTCATCTCATCCTTGGTGTCATCATTGCCAAATTGCAATATTATCAGTCATTGTCACCATAAATCCCAACCCTCCTATCTTCTTCTTCTCCTTTTCACATTTCTCATCCCACATTGAATTCTTCGATCCTTCTTCTTCATCTTCTTCATGACTCTTCAATCTCCCATTCAACATTAACTTTTCTGGGTTTCTTCTTGTAAGTTCCATTTTCATGTTAGAAACTCCAAATTGGGATGGAACTTGAACAAGTCCTTTAGATAAAGGTTTAAGCTTTCTTTGCTTTTTTGTCAAATCCAAGCAGGAAGCTTTCATTTTGCTCTCAAGCATTGAGCAAGTTCTTCTTCATCAATCTTCAAGCTCCCATTCAACATTCAACTTTTCTGGGTTTCTTCTTATAACTTCAGTTTGATGCTAAAAATTTGAACTTGGTATACTACTACAACAAGTCCTTGAGCTAAAGGTTTAAGCTTTCTGTGTTCTCTGTCCTGTCCAAGCAAAAAGCTTCCATTTTTTTCTCAAGCATTGAGCAGGATCTTCAAGTTAATTGTCTCAGGTACTTCTCTCTCTGTTTGTTCACTTTGTTATGTTTTACCTCATGAGGAATTATGCAACTTTTGTTTCTGGGTTTTGATGCTTCTGACTTATGAAATTGTGGGTAAGTTCATATAAGTAAAATTGTTTTGGTTGTCTGACAAATTTTCATTTCTGAGAAATTTTCCCCAGAAACATACAGAAATGCCTGTTTATGCTAATTTTGGTGATTAAGTTAGCTGATAATCACCTTATAGGGACAGGTGGAACAGCACTAAGATTTGGGTAACACAGTTAAAGATATTGTGGCCTGACTTTCCTCTTTTTCCTTTTTTGTTCTTTAATTTCCATTTATTGGGGAAGAGTTTCTTTTAAGTGTCCCATCTTTCTTGGGAAATGAATTCACATCTTCATGGCTTTTCTATCACTCAAGTTTTGAGTCATGACTTGAGGGTTATGTTCTTTCATAGAAAAAGGTCGCTTCAATTTTCCTTTTTTCTTCAATAAACAAATCTTATTAGGTATGATTTGTTGAAGAAAACACATGGTGGGTCATATGGACAAATACAATGCATAAAAAGAGGACAAACTACTTGCCAAAAAAAAAAAAAAAGAGGACAAACTAAAACAAGACAAATTAGTTATACAAAATGTAGAGAAGACCCCCCTTTCTCTCAGCACAGACCCACTTCTTTCTGGCACACCTACATCATACTCTTTCTAACACATCCATAATTGAAAATTATATTGGATATTTATTGTAGATTAAAGTCCACAAATAGATTTATTTGTACTTATATATGTGTTTGGATACTAGAAAGCCTTGTCCTTTACATGCAAACCTTCTCTGTGTGCAATTATGTTTTTCTAATCTTACATTCCAGGGCACAGAACAAATATGCAGCCCCAAAAGAAAAGAAAAGGATTGTTATTTGGATCATTGGATTTCAAATGAAGAAAATTTGTATGCTATGAAGTTTCTACTTTTTTCCTAGTTTGATGCTGTAAATTTGGTGTCTGTTATAGGCAACCTCTCATAGTTCAGTCATCATGGCAAGGATGACACCACCAAAGAGCCCTATGGTATGTGAGAAGTACCAGACAGGTTGTATGTGGCGTTTATATGGCCTCTTCGACTTTCGCCAAAGTCATTCTGATAAGAAGCTGCTTTCAGATAAGAGGCATTCGAACAGATTTGGTAAGAATTTTTGAATCATTTTGAACGATGGCAAGTGCAAGTCCTTAGGAGCTGCTTTTACTCCCCGGTTACCACATCTGATTAATCATAATTGCTAAAAGTACTGAAAAGATTCACCATGATTATACTGTTTCTTGATTTCTCATTAAATGCATGCATTTTTTTATAAATTCCCCTGTTTCATATTCAATAAGATCAAAGCTTTATAATTTTTTTCCTTTGTATGCAGATTATAGAATTTCTAAGACCAAGTTGGATTTGCTTAACAATTTGGATGAGAAGAGCCAAAGCATGGATGTAAGTTACACCTAACTATTTTATTATGAATTTGGCGCATATTTTTAAGTACTCCGAATGCTTCTTCAACAGACTGATGTCTTTGGATGCATGAGCTTTTAGCAGTTTTATATCAACTTTTTACGCAGGATTTTTTCTTCTTTATTTACTTTTGTTTTCTTTGCCTTCAGTATTCTCTCACGTAATTGACTGCTGATTACTTGATCAGCTGATTAGCAACTTTACTTGTTCCAGGATAAAATGACGAACAGAACTCAAACAGTTGATTCTGGTATGGCAAGTAAAAGAAAGCATAAGGGGGAAAAGTTATCCACTGAGCTGCAGATGAATAAGAAAATTGATTCTGATGAATTGAAACATATGCAATCCAATTCAAAACTTGCTTGTCAGTTACCTAAGAAGAAAGGAAAGGCTAGCAAATCTAGTCAGATATCTCATCCTCTTTCACCTCAGGGTCTGAAATATGAAGCTAAGAATGGGAAACCTTCTTATTCAGTTTCAGTAGAAACATCTTCAAACAAGCTCAACTCCGCAGCATTGGCAAAAGAGGTGCGTGGCAAAAAGAGAAGAGGATTTGGTTGTAAAAGTATTAATTATGAGATTACTCTTCCACAAGTACAGAAGAATGCAGCTGAGGCCATCAGAAATCAGAAATTCATTGATGAAAAGTACATCAGGATAGATGGGGTGAACCACCAGTCTAGACAATTATCAGATGCATTAGAGATTTTGAATTCTAATAAAGAATTATTCATAAAGCTCCTACAAGACCCAAATTCTCTGTTAGCAAAACATATTGAAGACCTCAGAGAATCTCAGGCAGTAAAACATCAGATTAAATCTCCCTCTGACGTCAATGTTTCAGAACCAAGGCGATATGATGGTCCTGCTGGTAATCAGAAGTCGAAATCCTGTGATACCTACTCTTCTGAGGAAAGTGATGATTCCCATTTTTCAGACAGAATAGTAGTTTTGAAACCCGGCCCAACTAGCATGCAAAGTGCTGAAGACAATATTAAGTGTTCCTCTCTGCAATCTTATTACAGCTTGAGAAATAACGGGCAGAGTGAAATGCCTGCGAATATTTCATTTAGTCAGATAAAGAAGAAGTTGAGACATGCTATAGGGGTAAGCAGAAAAGAGCAACACTCTAAGTCAATGGATGGTACATTACATGGATCTCCCTGTGAAGGCTCGAAAGAGGATTGTAAAGGAAAAGGTGTGGAGATCATTAGAAGAAATTCACCTGGTGGAGGAATGATAATGTCTTCTCTTGATGTAAAGAAAAGAGACAACATGAGCGAGGGGAGAGAATGTGAATCACAAATTCAGTGTGAAACTGCATCAACCAGTGGAAGTGGTCTTGGGAACTTAAACATTTCGGTTGTTTGCCATCCTAGGCTAAAGGAATCTGAAAGTTCTTTGGAGGCTAGATTGTTGGAATTGTTAAACAGTGGAAACAAGGACAGAAACCACAAAAAGCAGGAACTGAAAACCCTGGAAAGGGTGATATCATTTCCTGAGCACGACTTCTTGCCTACACGCAGTCCTGTAGGACTTTCACCCAACAGCAACTGCCAACTGTTATATGAGAACAAATGGAGGCTTCAGAAAGAAAAAACCAGCTGCTCAAGTCCTACAGGTTTGAAGTTACTAATTGTTGATCTTGCATTGTCTTATGTGCTCTTTTGTTTAGCAATCATCTGCCTGAATTGCAGAGAATAATCGCACCATGCGCCAAGGAGAAATCAATTCTTTAAAACAGCCCTCTGAATCAGAAAGCGCTTGCAGAAATGGTACTGTGGAAACTAAAGATACTGTCCACCCAGGAGAAAATAGTTCTTTGGGAGCTCTAAGAAGATCCAATTGCATGGAGAAGACCAGTACCACAGAAACTAGTGATACTGTATACCAAGGAGAAACTGATCCTGCAGAGACACTGTCTGAACTAAATTGCAAAGACAAGGCTCTTGATTGGAGTACAGATAAAGCCGACTTGTACGAGGAAGATGAATATATTAGGACCTCCAGACAGGTGAGTTACTTGAATTGATTTTGTCTTTCAAATTATGTAGAAGGTTTCACTTTTGCTGCAAATTCATGTGCTTTTAATTACATTGTTTCGCTACTGATCTTAAGCTTGTTCTCGATTAACATTTCAGGAGCAGCCATCAACATCCTCACCTGATGTTTTCCAGTCACCTCCAAGAATTCAGAGAGGGGAAGATTCTGCTAGCATCGAAGATAAAGGAGAGCACCCAAGTCCGGTATCTGTACTTGAGCAGTTTTTTGTAGATACCATATCTGAACCTGGTAGGCCTTCATCCTGTACTACCATTTCCCCTTTCTTTCTCTTCTTTTATCTCTATTCAATTCTTCTAATTGAGTTACGCCAAATATATCTGCAGCTGAAGAGCACCATTCTGCTCGTCTTGTGAGGTCCCCTACGGACACTGACAGTAGCAGTACCTCTTCTTTGAATGAACATGAATTGATCTCCGAGTATATTCAGGCAGTGCTCCGAGCTGCAAGCTTAGATTGGGATGAAATCTCAATGATGTGCGACTCAACAGACCAACTGCTTGACCCGTTCTTGTTTGACACAGTAAAGCTGCAGGCAAACCTACTCAAAGGTGATTGCATGCTCCTCTTTGACTGTATAGATGAAGTCCTTGTCGAAGTATACCACAGTGACCTTCGATATTCCCCTTGGCCGTCATTTATCAAGCCAAATGTTCGACGACTTCCGATTGAGAAAACTGTGATTCATAAGGTGATGAAGTATGTTGACGGGTACCTCTCACTTCATCCGTCACCCCGGACATTGCAGCAGGTTGTTCAGATGGATATAGCACGATCTGGAACATGGATAGATATCCGGAAGGATGCTGAGGATGTCGTTTTTCAGATGGTAGAAGATGTTTTAGAAGAATTGATAATAGAAACCATAATTTAGCAGCTGCCCTTCAGACGAATAGTATATTGCTATATAGACGCACATTTGTCTGCGCTGGACTAAGGAAATTAGTTGAGCATCAGTAGGTTAGAAAAACTGGGTGTTAAGTTATACTTGAAATGCCTTCGGATTCCTTGAACACATCATGCAAACACAGTTTTACAAGTTGACCACAACATGGGGAGATGACGATATGGGAGGATTTCTGAGGTTTCTTGTTGCAGTACACCATTGAACACATCTTTATGGCCAGATGTACATATGATCGGTCTGCACCTCTGCGGTATACCCTTGAATCCAATAGAAGGCTCAAGTTTCCTGTATATTGTGTATAGTTCATATATAGGTACTAATTTTTGCTTTAAAGAAAGATCTTGCTGGGGTGCCTAGGCTCTTCTATGTGTTTGGATAGTTTGCACTTTGCAGTCCTCTGCTGTGCACTTGTTTCTTGTTATGCCTCATCCCCCCAAATCCAATTTACAGTTAAAGAAAAGGAATAATATGACCGGATGAGTAGTCCATGCGTTGATAGTTGGTCAATATATATGAGGCTTTTATTTTTGAAATAACACTTCATATTGGTTGATAAGGGGCTAATTCCATTGTTGATCCTCACATGCACAATGCTCTTAAAGAGAGATAATTATTGAAAGCTAGAGTTTAAATCAGAACCCATTTCTCATTGGTAAATATTGAATCAGAACACCTTTTGCTTTTGGTAAGCTAACTTAGAACCTATATTAAGTAGTGAATCAGAACTTTTAATGTTTGAAAGTGGTGGTGACCAATGTTTTAAAACGCTGAAGGCGTACCCGAGGCGTTTTCGGGAGAGCCTTGCAGCCTTGAGGCATAAGGCGCATAAGGCGTAAGCCTTACGTATTAATCACCTATATTCATGTAATTTCTACTCTTATACATACCACATTATGATTCAACCAAAAGAACATGAATTCACTCACAATAAATGAAGTACTAGAAGCATATAATTCAACAAAATTACCAACATAAAATGAAATCAAGGATTTAAAGTTCAAACACCAAAGATCAAGAACAAATGTTGAAATCTACTTCATGCTTGGAAATCATCTTCCTCATCAACTAGAAGATCACCATCCAAACTATCCCCACCATCACTATCACCACCATCACTATCAAGCATGATCTTTCTTTGTTGTCCCACTAGTAGTAGTACTAGAACTCATTGTTGCTGACTTGCTGCAGTACATAAAAAAAAAAATTGAGAAATTCAGGTCTGATTCTATCACACAAATCGAAGAAAAGTTGTGAGTAAAATGATTTACTATGTTTGTGTTTTCTAATTCAAAACCTTCAACACCCCAAATAGTTAAAGATGTTGGATTCAAATTTATGGTTTCTGTTGAAAATAATTCACATATGAATAAGTATGGCCTGTGTCATGTAAGTACTAGCTTAAAAACCAAAGTAAGACTACAAAAGTAACAAGCTCAAACCTACGTTTCTCCGCCTGTGTTATGATTAGAAGTTTTCTATTCATTCTATTCCAACTCCATCTCTTCTATCTCAATCTATTGTCCTGCACATCCATAAACATACTCCTCTCACCCATCTCACATTCTAACAGTGGTAATGTCTAACAGTCTCTTAAATACAAATGCTTCTGTTGTTCAAGATGAATTTTAAATTTCATTTTCAAAGTTGTTGACTTGCATTCATACACAAACCTATAACGGCAGTGTGCCACAAAGGTAAACCGAAAAGACAATATGAAATGAAAACCCAGAATTGATCATCTACAAAACAGAGTTTATCTCAATGACCCATAATTCAAAATCAAACATAGTTTTGAAAAAGAATTTACCCCGGAATTGGTTTGCTACAGTTGATGTGGGTGTTGTTGTTGTTCTTATTGTTCCTCTTCAAGTCTGCAAATCGAACTCCAAGTCTGCAAATCGAACTCCAAAATCCAAATCGAACCCGAAGGCTGCAAATCAAACTCCAATAATCGAACTCCCAAGTCTGCAACTCGAACTCCTTGGTCTCCTTTACAGCCAAATCGAACTCCTTGGTCTCCTTGACAGCCAAATCGTTGAGAAAGATAATGGATTGATTGGGTTCTATGAGAAACAGAGAAGGGGAGGCGACTGATGTAGGCTGCTCAATGTCGCGACCTAGATAGGTCTTTAAACCTCAGTACCCAAAACGTCATTTCAGAAAAGACCCAAAAAAAAAAACCACGCTGCGCGTACGCCTACGACGCCTCAAGCGTAGTTTTTTGCGCCTTGCTCGCCTTCTCAGCGAAGCTGACTCAATTTAAGTGCTGATTTTCGCTTTTTAGGCCTCAGGCGCGCCTCAAGGCGCGTTTTTTAATTCATTGGTGGCGACAATACTAGTTTCTGTTCATTTAATACAGAGTGAAATTTTATCTTCTCTCTGAAGTGGCAGAATATAAATAAGTAGTCTAATAGATAAGGATCTGTCATACAATTTTCTGAGTTCATATTAAACTGACATCCAGAAGTTCTGATATATGTTCATAAGCTGGTCTATGAGAATGGGCTGCTAGGCTCTCCAACAAATGATAATTACATTGCTGGCAAAGCTTTCTTGCGAAGATGCAGCCAACTGAGCCAAGGATTGGGAAGATTATCAAATGAAGAAGACTTGGAGCTGGAGACACAGCTTAAACATGTAATTTGGATAGAAAAGAAAAAATAACTCAAAATATCTTAACTACTTTGGCTGAAATTATCAATCATATTGATCTGGGTCGAAGGCATATAAATTCCTTTTTCTGGCCAGTGTAGGTAGTTGAAGTACTTATTTTGTAATTTGGATTTCTGTATTTAAACATGAATCAGTTCACTGCCAGTGGCCACTTCATAAAAGAAAAATCTGCCCTCTTCTCATGGACATTAGAGGACTTCAGAGTATGCTTCATTATTGTCAATGAAATTTGGTTAAGAGATCTACAAACGCAGCTGCGGATTGACTTGCTTGTCAAGCTAAAAGAGGGATGGATCTTGGTAATTGGGTATTTGCACCCTCCATCCTCTCTGGTCAATGTGCTGAAGAGTGATGGTTTGCCTGCACCTCCTAAAGGGGATTATAATTAATTTCCTGCTTACAGTTTGCATGGGTTTCTGCTGCTTTTCTGCAGTTTCAATCAAATACTTTCATAGTCAAAAAAAAAAAAAAAATATAAACAATAACTTTCTTAATTTTAGAGAATTATTAAAACTATTTTTAGTCACCAAGCCATAAAACCCTAACGTAGTCACCAAACATAAAAAGCTAAAAACCTAGTTAACGGAAAGTTTCCAATTTTTTTATATAACCAGGCCTGACAAGACCATCAGTGTACTATCCCACTCACAAACTTCACCTGACCTCGATCAGTATGGCTCTTGTCCAAGAACGCCGCAAGATCAATAATCTCCGTCTCCCCTTGTCTTTACCCTTCATCTCCGTCCACCACCGCCCACTTCTCTCTCTTCAAACCATTCCTCGCCCCGCTGGCACCACCACCACCTTCATCTCCTCCTCTACCGCACCCGCTTCGGCCTCAGACCTCGAGCGACTCCAAATCATGGGCCACGGAAGCGGCGGCACCGTCTACAAAGTTTTTCACAAGCCCATTTCCACCACTTACGCTCTCAAACTACTCAAGCCAGCTGCGGACTCCTCCTCCCATAACAACAGACTTCACAGTGAACTCGACATCCACGGCCGGCTCTCCCTACGTCGTCCACTGCCACGCCATCTTTGAGAAGCCCTCCGGAGACGTGTCGGTTCTCATGGAGTACATGGACTTGGGTTCTCTTGAAACCTTGCTCAAGTCCCAAAGTCCCTTATCCGAAGAAAAGCTTGCCCCCGTCGCACGCCAAGTCCTCGCTCGAAGGCCTTGACTGCCTTCACAACACTCACAAGATTGTTCACCGCGACATCAAGCCCGGGAATCTTTTAACGTATAGCAAGATGGAGGTCAAGATCGCTGACTTTTGTTGCAGCGAGATCATGAGCCATAATAGTACTGACAAGTCTTGCAGTTCGTACGTGGGGACTTGTGCTTATATGAGTCCAGGAGAGGTTTGACCCGGAAAGATCCATATGGCTATGCAAGTGATATTTGGAGCTTTGGGGTGACTATAATGGAACTCTACATGGGTTACTTTCCCTTGCTTCCCAAGTGTCAGAGACAGGACTGGGCATCCCTTATGTGCGCTATCTGTTTTGGAGAGGCGCCATGCTTGCCGGAGGGTGCGTCTGAAGACTTTTGGAGCTTTCTTGAGTGTTGCATGCACAAGGAGGCCTCCAAGAGGTGGACGGCGGCTCAACTTTTGACCCACCCGTTCGTCTGCAAGGCTCAATCCGATGAGTGCAAGCCAAACTCGTTGAACAAGAAAAGAAAACGTGATGATGATGATGATGAGCAAACTGATCGAGATCGAGGTCTCAAAAATCAATCAAGGTTGAACTATGTTAGTTAAAAGTTCATGTATTACAATCTTCATTGTGAAGATTGCACATTCTTTGTAAATACAATCTTCTGCCTATTCTCATCTATATCTCAATTATAATGATCCAAGAACATCAATATATGGCAGATTAGCATCATTTGTTTGTCTTACATTGAATTTTTCCCAACTTGTTGAATGAGAGAAGGAAAATGTATTGATGTGCGTATCCCAATTAATTCTAATCCACCATTTAGGCCTCCTTCTCCACTGATTGCTAATTGTGGTTGGATACTCTAATTCTTAAAACTAGTTCGCTCATGTGAGTATGTCTAAGGTCCCAACTCGGAAGAACAACTATTATAGCCCTCATTGCCCAATCCTCTTCTTGAAGTTCCTAATGGGAAGAACAAGAAAATCGAGCCAGATAAAGCCCATCATTGGCCGTATACAAATGGGCAAGGGAGGAAGAATGGGAAGCTCTTGTAGTGCACCTTGTCTTTATTGTTTTGTAGTTATATAGTTTGCTGCTACAAGACAATTAAGGTAGAGCTAAGTGTTGCTAATGCTATTATTGCCTTGCAAGGGATGCACGGGGAGGGATGCTTGCCAATTTTAAAATGCAGCTTATGGTACGTATATTGATGAGTTGCAAAGGTTCTTCATTTGGAGCTGCTACAACGACGAGGCTAGAGCTTCAAATTGGTCTACTTGCTCTTTAGGCCATCGAGTATTAGTCTTTTCATTCTTTTGGTTAATTGATTTTCCTGTTGGTTTTGTACAGGAGATGGGAGGTCCTTTGTTTGGCTTTTCTATCATTTTTTTTCTTTCATTTTTTTTGTTTCTTCACTTTGGATATGAGGGTGAGACCTTATTCCTACATTGTTGCCTTTCACAAAACTAATATTGCATAATCCATGTCTGGGACCTCAGCCTTCTTTCAAAAAAAGAAAAGAAAAAAGAAGTGTGTTGGATTATTAACTCACAGTAAAATTGTAAGTCTGTACTTGTGAAATGAAATTAATGTCAATTCTCTCATCTTATTCAATTATTTAAACATTGTGATATATTAATAATAACACATTAAGTGAAATTACATTAGAAAGGTAAGAGAGAATGCTTAAGAGGCGTCTCCGAGCTTCTCGGAGCGACCTTGGTTTTCGAAACCTAGGTTTCGATCTGGTGGCGGCGATCTTCCCTCAGGCAAGGCTATCTTTCCTCAGGCAAGGCGACGATCGTGGAGCAACAGGATGCGGCGGCGTGGAGCGGGGCCTCGACGTTGATCGTGAATGGCGGCGCGAGGTTTCTGGGTTGGAGGCCTCGCTGACCGTGTTTTCTTTTGGATTAGATCCTGTCTTTGAGCGTCGTGCAGCGTCGACAGAGGTGGCTGGACGAGGCCGGCTACTGGGGTGTGTAGATTGGTGTTTCGATCTGGGCGCTGTTATTCTGAGACGTCGATCGAGGTTGTTCTTTGACGCGGCGGCTCAAATAATGTGGGCAGGAAGGCCGCCAGAATTGATGGCGGTGGTGGAGGAGTTGTAGAAGAGGATCTGGGCTCTTGCTAGGTTGGGCTGGAATGCTCCTCAATTGTTGGCCTTTGGGCTGATGGGGCAGGAGATTATTCATGCTAGGCAAGGTTGGTCTTGGGATTGGCTCAATGCGGCGGTAAGTCGCGAGGAAGAAGATGGTCCGGAAAAAATGGCGGGAAGCCCTAGTTTTGAACTAGGGTTATCTGCTGGCTTGACTGGGTCAGCTGCTGGGTTGAAGACTGGGCCTAGGGCAGGAAATGGGCCAAAGGCAGAGACTGGGCTGAAGAAAAGGAATGGGCCTATGCGGCTCAATTCTGAAAATAGGGGCTATATGCGGCAGACACTCAAGAAGAGCTCAAGGAGCAACCTGATGCCGAGGTTGTTGGCTACTGAGGAGGATGCAGATGGTGTTGGTTCCAACCCTACGGGGAAGGGACTCGCGCTTTCTTAAGTCCCCAAGCTTCTAGACATTCTGGACTCAAGCCTTTTGAAGTAGGGGTAATTTCTATAAGCTATTCTAAGACGTTTCTAGTTGATATTTGTACCACAATTGCGTGATTGGCAGATTAGACTAGATGAATATTCCTCCCTTAGAGAGCGAGACTACTCTTGCTTAGTTTAGGCTTGCTGTTCAGCGAGCGTCCCTTTAGATCTTAATGAGTTTAGAGTGGCTTAGATAGGTTATCCGGTTTGTCCCGGGTTTTCTTATGTAAGTTCTGTTAGACTCTGGCCTGTTTTATGGCTTTGATATCTAATAACATCAAATCCTGTCAAAAAAAAAAAATAACACATTAAAATTAGGCTTTTTATTGAATCATAAACTTATTCTCATACATTGACAATGACATCATATAGTATGCCATCCATGAGGCAAGCACACAATAATAAAAATTAAATCTACACACGGCCGGAACAAGGACTTGGAGCTTTGGTTTTGCAGATACTACATGTCTGCCTTTTACCCATTTCTTAGGTGATGCACCATTGCTAAATTTGAGACACCCACTTGTGGAGCAGCCTAGTCTGCAGTAGTAATGTGATCCAGAGGTCTCTGCTTGATGCAGTCTTGATAACATTTTTTTTTTTTTTGAAAGGAAGACGACAAACTATATTAAGTGAAAATTGAGGATTACATGGAGTGATGCATAAAACATCAAAAGAAAGCAATAAAACATAACGAGATGCACAACCGCATCTGTAATGAAGAAAAAACAATAAAGCATAATTAGATGCACAATCGCATCAAGAATAACATTGATGGGCACATTCAGGGGCATGTGGTCCGCATTTGTCAACACAAAATAATAAACACGCCACCTCATGCTTTGCATTTCCAGTACAAATCAACAAAGTCACCATCACTGCCACCAGAGAGACACCTGCTTTCAGTTCCATCTTTGAATTTGATCACTACTATTAGGAATTCAAGTTTCAGCTTCTATTTAATTAAGCTGGAGAACTCGATCGATGAAACAACTAATATACTTCCCAAGCAAGCCTTCACCAAACCGAAGCCCCATGAACACAACTTAAATTAATAGTCCTCCTTGCCCAGCCATTTGTAAAGAAAAGTTTATATAATTTGATACTGATACTTTGATAGATATAATCATAACTCAAAAAATCTCGAGGACATTAATTCCTTTTGATTTTCTCTAGTTGATGCAAAGCGACTTTTAACTGCCTTTTGATTTTTCTTCCATCTCTAAATCTACTCATTTGACATTTCTTGTTTATAAATTTTTTTTTTTTTTTTGATCAAATAAGAACTTCATTAATAATGAACTGCTTACAACGAGTTTTTGGCGACATCTCTTACTCAGAGATGGCCACTAGACTTCCCACTGGGAACTCTATATACTGACTCTAAACTTGCACTACAACTGTATGACAGAGACAATAAACGCAGGAGCAGTAAATCCTTGACATCGCGCCTCTCGTCTAGCCAGTAAGGACTCTAAGACTAGACAACTCACTTGTGTCAACACGAACTCACCAACCAGAGTCCTCCTGACCAGCTTTTGATCGACCAAGCCAACACTCGTTGTGACCTAAACTCGACCAAAAGGATTGCCAGACATTCAAACCTGGGACTAAAGAAAACCCAACACCATCACCACCTAATTGTCGACACCATCCATCCACCACTGCTCCAAAACGCCATTGCCTCCAACCCGAGATCAAACAAGAACATTCCCACTAGAAGGCCAAGGATGGTTGTCTATGCCAGTATGCCACCGCCAGACAATTTCGTCACCGCTGCTGACCTAACTCCAGAACAGGAACGACCTCTAGACCGCCAAATAGAAGATTGACAATAAAAAAATGACATATATTCTCATATCAAATCACTATTATTGACAATAAAAAAAAAACTTTTGCTCTTATTCAATAACAATATCTTCTATTTGTATTTTTTTTAATAAACAAAAATCTTCTATTTGTTTTTTTTCTTTTTCTTTTTTTGAATAACGAGGAATTATTCTGTGGTCCTGGAGTACCACGTGGCACTGCCATGTGGTGGTCCCAACCAATAATATCACTCGAATGTGGTGGGGACCATGCAGGGGGTTAAAAAAAAAAATTAATTTAAGAGACCAATCATAAATCACTACGAGTCACATGGGCCAATAATATCACTCTAAACCACCGCGTGTACTATGGTACGGGACCATGTTATAATTTTCCTTGAACAAGGGGTTGTCAATCCTTTAAATAAGTAGAGAGAGTCATAGAATACACAGCCTGTCAGAATCGAGCTACTGCCTAGAGCCTAGAAAGCTTAAACCCTAACTAAGGAAGCCCTTGGATAGCAATGTATGTAATTCAAATAACCAAGTAACCTGACACTAATGGGAAATGAACCGAGCCGGCTAGTCTAGTTCAAACCCTAATTTATTCAAAAGTTTCCAGGACAACCCAACACAGAGGGGGCTTCCTTAGAACAATAATAATTAAATCCGAACCCGAAGACGACCTAAATCCCGTAATACAAAAGCCACCAGGGTCGCAAATACGGGCCTATAAATGAGTAGGCCTAAAAGCATAAACCTACAAAGGGCCAAATAGACCCAAGGCATAGGCTTAAGCCCAAGAGAAAATCCTCTAGGCACCCAGACCAGCAACCTGGTCTCTGACACTGCTGGCAAGCCACACCGATGCCCAGCCTTGGATTGCAACGTCCCTACCACCCTGCTCAGAATTGCACCACCGCATAGCGCCGACGACGCCAGAACATCGTAACCCCAAGACCGCCAGCAGGCTTGAGCCATCCTAACTCGACTTCCGCATGTCGACTCCACCTCCAATCCTCACTCTAACAGCCTCACCGATCCGCTACCAGCAGCCTTTGCCCAATCCTCGTCAACAATCTTTTATTTGCTTCATTGATTTTCATTTTTCAACCTCACTACACGCAATAAATGCTAGACACACATAAAAGATGAGGTAGAACCAAAAATAAAAAATAAAAAAGAAATAATAAAAGCCTATTATTATCAAAATGTGAGCCTCTATCAGCATAGTCAATAGTTTTGGAAAATTTAAACAATTATTGAATTGTAAATGGTGATTTTTTTTAGACCTCCCTATTTGCTCTTTTTTTTTTTTTTTTTTTTTGAAATGGGCCTGGTGCTCTTTGGACCTCTTAATTTTGTCCATATTATTTGTTCTATTTGTACCTCCTCTTCCCCTACTTCACACCTGTCACACCCCGAATTCTGAATTTAAGTAATTCATATTCGAAGCATGAACCTCAAATACCCTGTTTATAATCTCAGAATTTTTTTCTCAAAATCAACTGTACATTACACCTCTCGATAATTACATAAACCAAATCCTCAAGCTACTTATTACAATACACTCTCACCAAAACAAATTATAAAGCTCAAGAGAGCACAATTCTCCTCACAAAACAAATGCTATAAATCTAATACTAATACTCTAAACCGCACGATCACTGCCCTGATTCTCCTGACCTGTAAGACTACCCGCTACACAATTTGAATAGTGTACCGGGAGTTGCAACAACACAAAACCCGGTGAGCTTTTGACAGCCCGTATGAGTAAACAAGAAAGAACTGTTGATTTATTCAATTATATTTATTATAACTCAAGTAAACAATCAACACAGTCACACGGTAACTCCAAAAATCACATAAACATAAAAGCAAGTATATTCTCGATACTCTCTTTTAAAACTCAACATTTGACTGATCACAACCAACAACTATTGCAACATTAATATGTGAAATAACATTAAAGCAAAGCATGCTTGATTCTCTTTTCACTAACACCTTCACATATTAGCAATATATCACAGATAGATATTTGATCAGGATAATATAAGCACACTTCTCTTTTTAGTGAATTTTCGGATTAACTGGTAACAAATCACAAATCCACGTACTAGGTTATGTCTACTATACCCAAAATACGGGTAAGCCGCAGCATACTAAGGCTACTTCCAAAGTATGTATACCCAAGGTCGGCTACTTCCTTCCTATGAGTATAATAGTGCACTATCTGTAGGGACTAGGGCCCAGGCTTAACGTCTCATAACACCAAAACATATTTACCAGTAATTCATTTAAGCACGGGGTTGTAGGAATCACCCGGCTTCACAACTGTACTTCTCAGACATAATCAAATTCACAAAATACAATCTTTATCATTTATAGATCGTATATATGTATATGTACACCCACATCAAGAGACATATTATTTCAAGATAAATCTTTATTTCTTAAAATAATTTCCACATAATCACACTTGGGCATATAAAATAGCTTTCACACCACATGATCAACATTTCATTATTCAACAATTAAAATGCGAGATTAATAGCTTGAATAATAATAACCAATCAATTCTCAATCATTTCATCACATCAATCACACATCAACCAATATATATATTTCACGTAAATATATATATACGTAATCATCCGCTCAGTGATGACCACTAATATCAACTATAGTTCAAGCATAAAAACCGTGAAATTCATTTGTAAAAATGAAATCATTTTACTTACCTATGGACCGTAGTTGATCAAGTCCATATGATTTAAAACAAATATTTATTCCACAAATATTTTCACACAATTGCGATAAAAATAAAGTAATTAAATTTATTCGGTTCGTAATATGAACCACGTGAGGTTTACTCACCTCTAATTCCCGCTGCGTCTTCTAAAAGCCAAATATCGATCCGAATCGTCCACCAACTCGATTCGTCAATCACCTAATCAGATACTATCTTGACTTAGTAAATCAATCATAAACCACACATATACGGAAATCCAACGGTCGGATTCTAATTTAATGATGATCCAACGGTCAGATCCTCACGGATCGCCCTTAGGATCATCCTCCAAAATTATCACGAAGATCCAACGGTCGGATCTTCCTGAATCGTCCTCACAAACATCTCCACAAAATTATACTATAATCCGACGGTCATATTCTCACGAATCGCCTTCCAAATCACTACTTCACAATTATACGAAGATCCAACGGTCGGATCTTCGCCCGTGACCACACAAAGTCATCGGGACAGTCATACGATCAACATATCTAAATTTGAAGTAAAACCGATGGTCAGATCTTCGCAGATCGTAAACCGAAGATAAAACGTAAAAACGTTAAATAGTAACGTAAAAACGTAAATCCACTATTTATCAACTTTTTCTAACATAACCTTGTTATATATCAAAACGCTCTAATGGATGCGTAGATCATCGCCTAGATAATGAAAACTCAAAAAACAAGGTCCGACGCGCCGCCACAAGCGGAGGTCAGACGGCGGTCAACGCCGGTCAACCACCTCCGATGGCAAAGTGACCAACTACAAACTGGTTCAAAATGAAGAGTTGATCGTCTTTCATACCTGGAGCTAAGTCTGGTTTGGCCTAGATCGTCCTAGATCAAGCTTGGAAGTCGGATTAATCCTGTGCGTCCGATCAGATTTCTTATTAAATCAGGGACGTCGAAAAAGTCAAACCTTGATCTAGTGTTCTACACTCAAAATCGTGTTGAAAGACTTACATGGGGATGATCAGGGGGAAGAGGAGATCACGAAAATGGGAAGGATCGGCCCGTGCAACGCCGGCACGGCCAAGATCCGATCGGGTCAAAAGCTAGGCTCGGGGGGGCTTCGATCCAGGTCTGGGGGCAGCGGCGGAGCAAGGCGGTGGCACCAGGCCACTGGGCGGCTCACGGCGAAGCTAGGGATGGCCGGGTCGTGGCCGGAGGACGCCGGAGGACGGAGATGGATCCGGGTCGGGTCAGTCGGGTCGGCTGCGTAGGGAGGAGAGAGAACAGAGAGTTTGGGGGACCAAATTGCAATTTTGAGAAAATTTCGTCCTTCTGAAAAATTCAGGTTTTCCACCTATTTATAGAAAAATCCCAATTTTAAAATATTCGTAACTTATTCATACGAACTCCGAATATTGCGTTCCACATATGCACGCGATCGTATCGACGAACTCTATAACTTTCATGAAGGAAGTGTTCCCAAATTTTGAACGTATAAAAAGTCAACTTTCTCGACCCCCTAAAAAACGTTCGTTGTCGAAAATAAAATCGTTCGAACTAATTCCACAACTTCTCCAAGCTTCGTACTCGCTCCCACTATCGTGAAATCATTTCTAAAAATCCATGGAATTTAATTTGGATTTTTCGGGGTATTACAACACCACTGCCCTCCGCCAATAACGCCACCCACTTGGTTATGAACCAAACTGGGATTGCTCATTGTTGGGTTTAACTAGTGTTTGGTTATAGCATACGACGCACATGTTATGCATGTTCTCATTCACTCTCTAATTACTTCAATCAATTTTACTGTGCATTCTTAGTTATGTTGGAAGTTATAACTCAATTCTGTAACTTATAGTGGCGGGAAAGACATTCAGAGCACCGATGTGCACTTCCATCAACAAAATGGACGGCTGGACAACATCAATTGTATTTTTTTAAAAAAAAAGTTTAACTGTAAATAGTAAGGGCTGAAATTACCTAATAGATGCTGGGTCACTTATACTGTCGCTGCATAGAAAAAAATTCAATAGTAACAAACCTACTTAGTTAAGAAAAGTGGTTTCCAAATGAAATTTTCTATCTTTCTAAATTTTTATAAAAAAATGGTATAGCAGTCATGTCCTCTGAATATAGGCCAAATTATGATGGAAAAAATTTTGTTGTTTTTTTTTTCATTTTTTTTTTAAGTTCCAAATAGTAAGAACAAGAACCCTTTTCAGAGGATGTTGCAAGGCGATAAGTGTCCTATCATTGACGATGAAATTAGAAGTCTTCACTCGTGAAAAGAAATGTTGGTCTCTCCTCTGGCTCTCTGAGTCCTCTCCCTTGTAATTTGTAAATGTTATTATAAATTAATAAAAACACATTATAATTGGACTTTTTTTTTTAAATGTATAATTGGACTTTTTTTTTTAAAATGTATAATTGGACATTTTATTCAATTGTAAATTTATTCCAATACAGAGTACGTGACGAAAGAATAACCTAGCCCTAAAAACTCTCTCTCTCTCGAGTTCCATCCCTGTCCGGCAGCGAGCCCTTGCGCCGTCGTTGGACGAGTTTTAGTTGACTCTGTTTGGGTCGCGGTAGCAGTTGGTGCCATGGGGGAGGGGGAGATCACAACAGTTATTCTGCTTGGTTTCACCACTCGACGGCTTCAGCGGTGGACTAGTTCGGTGTCTCGGGATCGGAGGTCTGGCGGTGACATGCTCGTGGTGACGTGTTGTCGTACCAATCGGAGGTTGACCGGTGGTGGCGTGTTCTTGGAGGCACGGCGTTGTGCCAGTCGGATCAATCCGTTCTGGGTTGGAATTCATGGATCCGGCCTGGGCTTGGGTTTGTTTGTTTGCTTGGGGCGGCGCTTCTTCATGGCTCGTCGGGAATGGCAGTAGGTTCAAGTCGGTGGTCCGGCGAATGCGGTGGGGTGGCGTAGGGAGTCGTCTGGCGACGGAGGCTGTGGCGGGGTTGCGAGGCTTGGCAGGCTTCCTGTGGTCGTCCTCTCTCCTGGGTCAATGCTCGGGATTGGTCCCTCTTGTTGGGCCAGGACTGGGCTATATGGTTATTTTTGTTTCAATTTTATTTTAGGGTTTGGTTTTATTTTGGGTTTTTGTTTTGTTGGTATTAAGCCACGACCAAGGTTTGGTTTGTGGTATTAGTTGTCGTTCCAATTGTATTAGGTATTAGCTGTTGGGTCGTGTGTACTACAAGATGTGGTAGAGACAATCTTCGCTTCGGCCTTCCGGTGGGTGGTTCCTATCTAGTTTTGGGTCAGCGAAAAAGTCTGGTTGTGCCATAGACGAGCATTATTGGCCTTCTAGTGGGTTGTGCCTATCTGGGTTTGGGTCAGAGGCGATGGCGATTTGGAGCAGTTGTGGGTTGACGGTGTTGACAATATGGTGGTGACGGTGTTGGGTTTATTTTAGTCACAGGTCTGAATGTTCAGTAATTATTTTGGTCGGGTTTAGGTCACAACGAGTGTTGGCTTGGTCGATCAAAAGCCGGTCAGGTGGACTCTGGGTGGCGAGTTAGTGTTGACACAAGTGAGTTGCTCCTGCGTTTGTTGTCTTTGTCATATAGTTGTAATGCATGTTTGGAGTCGGGGCCTTTTTTGGCTCCTTGAGTCAGTCATTTTAGAGTTCCAGTGTGAAGTCTAGTGGTCATTTCTGTGTTAGAAATGTTGCCTAAAACTCGTTGTAAGCAGTTCATTATTAATGAAGTTCTTCTTGATCAAAAAAAAAAAAAAAAAAAATTATTCCAATACATCATTGACATCATATATAATATGGTATAACAAGCCCACAATGATACATATTAAATTAACACAGAGGACTAGGGCTTGGATCTTAATTATTTGGTTTTGCAGATTCCGTCTGCACAGTGATCCACGCAATCTCCCATCTTCAGTTTATCTGCCATGAAAAACACAATTAGCCAAGCACAGAGAGAGAGAGAGAGAGAGAGAGAGAGAGAGAGAGAGAGAGGTACCATTGCTAAATTTGAGACACTGGCTTGCAGAGCAGCCAAGGTTGCAGTAGTAATGGGGATCTCGAGGTGTCTGAGGTTGTTTCAGGCAATCTTGTAGGCAGTTCAAGAAGCATAGATCGTCTCCTGTTGGGCATTTATCAGCGCAATCAAATATACATTTCTTCGCATCCCCATTTGGATTGAATGACTTCATATCTGCATTTGCTGTATGGATGAATAGAATCACCATCATCACTAGCACAGAGATACTCTTGAACTCCATCTTAATTTGAACTTTCGTAATATATAGTAGTATATATGTTTCAGCTTCTGAAGCCTTTGATGAGAATACTACTGAAATACACCTTGTCGACCAAACCAGGGACCCAAGAACACCTTTTATGGTTTTCATTCCCCTCCCATTGATCATAGGTTGGTGAAAATCAGATACGGACATATAAATCACAACTCAGAAAATCTGATTACTGTAATTAACCTAATCAGAGAAAAGCCACTTTCAACTAGATTTTTCTTTTCTTTTCTAGTGTAATAGTGGACGGATTTTGTCATAACTCAGAAAATCTCAATGTAATATCAAAAGTTTGATGGTCATTAATTGGTTGCTTATGTCATATCCAACGAGGATACAGATCCTCCACTCAGGGGTGGACTTTATAGTCAGGCCTGGGAGGGTCCAGACTCCAGACCCCCCTGGGTATCCTAAACAATTTAACTAAGCTTCCTTGTTTAGCATAATTATAGCTTATTTCTTACTCAAATTCATTAATGGACCACCCATAGATCGATTAACAAAAATGCATTTGTTTTCAAATCTAATAAAGAATTATCTATCAGTTCTTTCATTTTTTGTTACATTATGTTAATTATATCAAATTTGAAATGTTTATTTCCTTTCTTTTCCTATTTGTATTCCTTAATAAGCATAACAGAATTAACAATTGATATTTCATTTTTTATATACCACATTTTGTATTCTCTCTTAAAACAAAAAACAAGTTTATCTTCCAACAAAAAAAATTAAATTTGGACCCCCCCCCCCCCCCCCCAAAAAAAAATCCTAGAATCTGGTTCCGCCCTTGCATCCATTTACTCTTTTTTTTTTTCCCTTTTTTTTTTCTGACACTCGTTTTGGATTGTTCGTGGTATCCCAAACACTTTTTAGACCCAAAGATTAATCCACTGGGAGCTCGAATAGCTAATAGGGCCGCAGTCCCTCCTATGACCACGTTTATAATTCAGTAAATAACACTAAACAACCAACCCAACGTTGGAATGTAGGACGTGAAGGTTTTACATCTTGAACGTTCCCATGACAAGACCTGGCCCATTGCATCCACTGAACCACTTACCGTGGTTATCATCTGCTTACTTTGATTTCACTTAACCAACATATACTTGACATTATAAAAGTTGATGGTTCACCTTATGTACTATATATATGTATTTAAAATTAGCTGTGTCATGAACTTAGTATTCATAAATTATGATTTTCAAAATGTGTCTAAACCTGTGAAACATAAATTAAAGTTTTTTTCTTTTTCAAAAATACATTTTCTTATGTTTCGACTTTGAAAAATCTTTTAAAAAAATATCGTTAGAGATTTTGGTATTCCATCAATTGGAACACATTCTAAAAATCACGCTTTACAAATGTTGAGATTGGTAAACATAAAAACTTGAAGAAATGAGGTTTGACATGGTTTGGCGCGTTAGAAGGTGCCATTGGGGGAACGTGTGCAATGGAATGGCATGCCGAAATATGCTAAATCTTGTTAACACTATATATATCTTCAAGAAGTAACGGACATTGAGATTGTCTAACTATGATAAAGGAGTAGAAAACAATATATCAGCAAATAATGCCGAAATATTCGGCATGCCATTCCATTATATATCTCTCCTACCATTGATATATATGGCCGTTACTCCTTTAGTAGTTGAGATTTAGCATAATTCGACATGCCATTCCATTCTAAATATATATATGGCCGAATATATATATATATATATATATATATATATATATATATATATATATATATATATATATATATATATAGTTTTCTACTTCTTTACTTCTTGAAGATATTTCGGCCATTCCACTGATCCTTTATATCGGAGTAATGTTAGCCAAATAGCCACCCTCAAGTATAAGGGCCAAGTTATAGTGTAGGGATTATGAGTAAGGGATATCGTACCCAAGGGATTAGAAAATCCACTCTAGCTAAGGAAAACCTAGAGGATGCTAGATGAATATGCAAATGTACAAGTCATAAACAAGAGCTCACAAGTGAACCAAAGTTTATGGTGAATATATGCAAGATGGTGTAGTGGTTTGATTTTTGGCTTTGAAAATGGTTTCGAATCAAATTAACACAAAATGAAACTTGAAATGTAAACTAGGCTATGTTAAATTAGATGTGATAAAATGGATAGAAGTTAGAGCTTTAGGTTGTTCACCATAGCCTCCCTTGCATGCATTGATGTTCAAACTATAAGTAATGCAATCCCAAATATCCAATTACCCTCTTAGCATCCGGATAAGACTACTAAGGCCTAAACTCCTTTTATTTTATCAATTTCCACCGGATAAGTGCGAAACTAACTACCCAAGAACAAGTTATATTACCGGATAAGTATCAATTCCTTGCTCCTAGATGCATAAAGATTTGAGTTAGATAATCAAGCAAGCAAACCAATCCTAGATCTAGGTGATTTTAACTGACTACCCTCACATACACACCTAGTGTGCTATCATGCTTTCAATGTCTAAATAGCTATTCTCTAAACATTTTTCATGTAATGACAAATGCAAAGTATTCAAATTAGCTAGATTCAAATACAAGCATTCACTTCTTGAATTAGCATGTGAAGATGATCATGAAAAATGCATCACATAAGACTCAAACATCAATTCATTACAAGTTTGGCTAGGGCTTTCAACCCTAGCCCCAACAAACTAACTACTCACTCATAATCAAATACATAAGCTTCAACATGTTTATGAACATCAAACTAAAAAGTAGGGATAGAGAAGGGACTAGTGATAATCAAGTTGAGGATGGTGTAGATGAACTCATGAAGGCATTGACATGGTAAAAATGGTGATGGTGGTGATGATTCCTCAAGTGATGCTAGACTCCTCTTATTCTTCTTCAAAGGTTGATGATGGAATATGAGATGTAGAGATGATCAAGTGGTGAAATGGTCGAGTAGTGAAGCTTTTTGTCTATGAAATGGAATGGGTAGATGGAAAAGATGATGCAGGTTGTGGTGGTGGTAAGTGAGGTTTTATGAAGGAGATGAAGAGAGAAAGAAGATGTAATGGGGTGGAATTGGTAGATGGATGAGTGTGATGAAGAGATGTTTATATAGAGAAGAGAAAGAGGAATATGATAGTGGAAGTTGGATGAAAGTAGAATAAATGAGGTGGAGTATGATAGTGGAAGTATGGAGGTGGAGTATGGATATTATGGGTTCACTTTCTGCTCCTTTATTTCTTCAATTATATCTCCACCAAGAATTCGGAATGTGTAGATCCTAGAAGGAGCCTAGAGGGGGGGGTGAATAGGCTCACAGCCAATTTTTTCGTTCAAAAAACTTTCTCAGGGATTGCAACAGGGTGATCAATCCTGAGAACTGATAATGAACAGATTGTATTGTAAATTCAACAAACCAACTAAAGCAATAAAGAACACATGTTTTGTTGACGCAGTAAAACCCTATCAAGGGAAAACATTTGCGTGGCCTTTACTCTTGAAAGACCAAAACCAAGTCACTAATGAAACAGATTACAAGTTTACAACACTTGGATTGCACTGACGCGGCAATCCTCCTAGACTAACTCACTAGACTGTTGTAATCACTCCTTGCTAATTGTTTACACAAGTGAACAACTCAGAAATCTCAATTATGACACAAGCTATGAACGCAGCAAGTTCGACTTGGAGATTTCACCTTTGAAGCTTACAATTCCCAACTGAACTCATGGGATGCAAGAGATGAATATGCATGAATGGTTTTGTGTTTTTCAAATTGTTTTCAACATGGAACAAGACATTTTGAAAAACAGAAAACCAAAGAGATAAACTCTTGATAAACAAAGGGACTGAAACACAAAAGTATTTTCAATCCCCGAATAGGAACAGAGAACCCATATATATAGAGTATGAAGAGGAAGGTAGGTTCACTCAAAAACCCCTTAATCTCAATTTGAGTAGGTAAACCCATACCCATAATTTCAGATTGCCCATGTAAACCCATGCTCCTAATTTCAATTGGGAAACCAACTCAAGAAACCAAAACACTCAAGCTCCATAATCAAAACTGACATAGGAAGGGAACCCATGAAAAACCATTGACTTTTTGAAAGAGATGCCATGTATGAGCTTACTTGAGCCATGATGAAGAGGGGTCTTCTTTTGATCTTCAAGTTTGAAGCTTGATCTTGGACAAGATAGCAAGATGAGATGGGATTGGGAACCACGACAACAAGGCAGCAACGCAGCAAACTGTGATGAGGTTATCAAGTTGTAATTGAACTAATTCTTCAAACTTGGTCTTGGCTTTCGACAGCAACACAGCCACACAAAAGAGAAGAAGAACCAAGTTGCAATTTCTCTATCAAGCTAAGGTGGGGAAGCTGCCAGCAAACTGATCTTCAAGTCTTCACGTGGGTCTTTGAAGAAGAAGCAAGTTGCAATCATGCTAAGATGGGAAGCTGACAGCAAGGCAACCACAACAATTGTAATTAAACAATTATGGGCTTGGGCTGCAACCTTGGGCTTCTTTAATGAGTAGAGTTTTGTGAAGAAGGAATGCCAACATTTATACTAATAGAATGGGCCTCTGACTTCTTCATATAAAATGTTCCTCCATGAGTTGGGATCATCCTGGTAAAATTTCAGAGTTAAATTCACTGTGGTTCGGCCGTAAATGCTTCTGAAATACGTACAGGTCAGGTTTTCCAGTTTTCCTTTTTCAGCAAATTGGACTGACTGTTTGAAGGCTTTCCACTCAAAACTAGCTCTGGAACTCTTCATAACAAATGATCCTTGGGATGTCTAGGATGAAACTGGAAAGTTTCAACTCATTCGGAGTTCGTTTGGTCAAGCGGCTACCCCTCCTTTCTTGTCTAGCTCACTTTCTCCTAGCCGGAGTAAGAAAATGTGCTAAGGTTGACTTTTTAGTGCATTTCCATTATTCTCCATCATTTCCTAGCATGATAAGGAAAACATAATAAATATATATAAATAAACACAAAGATTAAGCAAAACTACAAGATTAGGGAAATAATGAAATTGGATTAGTCAACATTAAATTTGGACTTTAGAACAAGTAATTTCCATGTTTTAGGGGACAAATATGTATATGAATTATGATCCAACAAGTAACACCATATATATTGTTTTCTAACTATGATAAATCGTAACAAAAAAATTATCTCGATTTCTGAGTTATGTTAGTTCGAGAAGTGCTTATAAATCATTGTTTTATGGTGGGTAAATTTTGGTACGAAAATATGAAAATGCAATTTTGGCCAAAAATGGTGTGTTATAGTCCCCACAGTTTTAAGTGAGAAATCATAGTTTTGGTTTCTTGGAGAATATTATTTTTTTAAGTCCAATTTCCACGTGGGTGGGCCATTTTTCTTTTGTACTACAAATAACGACTTAAACCTTACTGTTATTTCTCTGCTGGTTTTATAGGCTGCCATTTCATTTTTTGATCTTTTCGCATATTATAGATTTTAGCGGTGAAGTAAATGTCATATTGATCACATGTTAAATGTTGAACAAGTTCGAATTAGAGTTCCTGGGTACTAAAAATACATGGTTGAAGCTCTAGCTCATCAACAGTACGTCTATCTGGTAATAGTATAACTAAATTAGGCTTATCACATGGATAAACAATTTCCTATTCATATGTTTTGTTTGTAGGAATATTGATGCTTTTTTTTTCTTTTTTGATCAAAAGAGGTCGGCCAATTATATAGATTCAGCAAGCAGTACAAAAACGAAACACCCCTAAGGGGTCGACAGAAAGAATCGTTCCTCAGAGTACCTTGAGACTCCTATTCTACACAAGAACAAGAACCCAATATACCTCCAGTACACCCACCTTTTAGACAGTTCTAGAGCTTTTATTCCATACAAAGACCAGTAGCTTCCGAAGCAAGATAAAAAAACCCTAAGAAACTACGATCTTTGCGACCTAACAAAATTTAAATGTTCCCCGGAAGAGGGACCGTAGCCTCCTCTTTCATTTCTCCTATCTTATCCCCTCCATCAACTTCAGGAGAAGGAGTCTCCGTAGGCAAACAATCCGCAGTCTCACCATGGGAGTCAATATGACTCTTCCATTTGCGTTGTTTCCTCTCTTGCAGCTCCGGCTCCAAAACCCTAGCAACCTTAGGTTTATTCTTACTCCCACGGGGGCGTCCCAATTTTTTCTTCCTTGGAGAAATGATGATCTTACCACTACAAGAGAAAATAGCAAAAGCGAGGAATTTCATTGTGACAACCTAAAATTCGTCGCAAAAGCTTGGCAAATATAAGGAGATTTCAGTTGTCGTACATGATCCCATCGGCGACAACCAATTTGTCGCATAAAGTAGGAATTTGCAAGAAATTGACAGTTGTCGCCCATATGACATTATGCGACACCCAATTCCTTGCAAAATATCAATTAAGCGACAATTTCTACCAATTGTCGGTTAATGTTTATGTGACAACTTTAACTTCCTCGCAAAAGATTAATTAGGCGACGACTTCTGTGAATTGTCGCTTAATGTTTATGTGATAACTAGATTTCTGTCACTGAATACTGATTTAGTGACCACTTCTGTGAGTTGTCGGTTAATGATTATGTGACAACCTTACCTTCCTCACTGAAAATCAATTTGGTGACAATTTTATTTGGTTGTCGCTTAATATTTATGTGACAATTTGAATTTCCTCTCTGAAAATCAATTTGGCGACAACTTTAATGGGTTGTCGCTTAATGTTTATGAGACAATTTGAATTTCCTCACTGAAAATAAATTAGGCGACAACTTCTACTAGTTGTCGATTAATGTATATGTGACAACTTTAATTTTCTCACAAAAGGCCTATAAGGTGACGACTTTTACAAAAATTATCTATTTTGTGGATGATAAGATGCGCTCGGCGTATACTCAATTCAAGTGGAAGTTGCACGATCACTACCAAAAATGTGGCACACCTGTTCAGGGACGAGCCACACTTCCTCCACCTGATCTATGGGGTGAGAGATCGACAGAGGAGTGGCATTGGCTATGTGATAAACTCTACACCGATCCAAAATATATTGTATGTATTCTTTACTCTTTTATTTTTTCAAAATATTTTTATTGTTGTATGTTTTTTTAAAAGAATTATTACAGTTTTATGCTTTGATTAAAAATTTTAGAGTACATAATTAACCTCACAATATTTATAAAGGATAAATGCGAGAAGAATTCAACTAGCCGAAAGAGACAAAGGAGTACGCATCGTGGCGGAGCTATGCCTTTCATTCAACATGCTTTGAGGACAGCCAAGGTAAATTTAATGAGTTTCAAGTGAGTTAAAAATGTTATCTTGAATAATTGTTAATTTGGGAGATTTTTTTAAATTGCAGGAGGGCAATCCTTTGTCTTTCATAGACAATTGGGCAGCTATGTATCAAGATTCAAATAGCAATTGGGTTAGTGATGCTGCACGTGATAAATATGTAAGTATTGTTATCAATTTTGTTAAAGTCGTATTAGTTTTGGGAAAATAATTACTATTTAAATATATAAGTAAATAAATTATTTATTTTTGTTTATATATATATATATATATATATATATATATATATATATATATATAATTTTTTTTTTTTTGTAGGATCGACTGAAAAATAAGAGAGAAGAGCATAAGGAGAAACTAACCCTGGAGGCACCAGAGGGTACTCCACCAGAATCTGTACAAGTTACTGCGCGTGATGCGATTCCAATCATGGCTGAAGAGTGTGGAAGGAAGGGAAAAAGAGTTCGTGGTTTAGGGTCGTTTCCTCGCATGGAGCTTCCAACTGTTACGTCTTCAACAGCTGTGAGTTCTGAGATGAACGTAATGCAAGATAAAGTGAAGAAGCTTGAATCAACTGTGGACACTATGCGGTCACAAAATGCACAGCTAATGACAATGTTGAAGAAGTTCTTGATGAATAATAGCCAAGGCTGCTTTGCTGATACAGAAAACATTGACATGCATATCGTAGTACCCAACAGTGAAGAAGATGATGTCTTTGGAAGAGATGAAGACGGTGTCCAAAACAATGGAGATAATTCTGAAACAGAGGATTTGGAGGAAGATTTGTGATTCATAAAGTCATTTTTAGTAATTTTTGGATTAGGATTTAGCTAGTCTAGCTTGGCAAACAATTTTTCTTTTTATTAGCTATTATTATTTTTGGGTAGAATTTTGTAAACTCTATTTGATTTATGATTTAATAAATCTTTGATTATTATTAATAAATTAATTTTTTAAATATTCAAATTATTTTGAAATTTTTAAATAAATAATTATCAAATGAGACAAACAATCCAGCCTCATTTAAAGTCATTTGCAACAAACAATGATTCTTTTGCATATGTTGCAAATCATTATATGCAACATTATATGCGATCTTGCCTATTATTTTTTTCAACAAATATTTAATCTTGCATTTTATATTTTCGACAACTATGCTAATTTGACATATCTTTATAAAGATATTGGCGACAATCCAGAGTTGTCGTAAAAAGACTAAATTTCTCGCTTAATTAAATATGCGACACAGTTGGGTTGTCGCAACCAGTTGTCGCGTAATGTGTTTTACTGATTGTCAAAAGCGACGAAATAACAGGGTTGTCGTTTTTTCAATATGCGACGCAATAAGTTCCTCGACTAAATTATTGGAGACAAATAAGAAGCCTCGCATATAATTTTCTACAACAAATGCATATGTGTCACATATTAATATATGCAACAAAAATGAAACCTCGCAGTTATTTTTTGCAACAAAAAAAAGTCTCGCATATAAATTTTTGATCAAACATATAAACCTTGCAGACGGAATATGCAACGTAAACAAGGTCTCCTATATTGGAAATTGTAACAAATATAAAGTCTTGCTTATAGCATTCTGTAACGCACTCTCTTGTCTTGTAAGATGTCATATGCGAGGAACGAATTGCGTCGCCAATTGAAAATGCAACAAACATCCAAACCTCGCATATGGAATATGCGACGTAAACAAAGCCTCGTATATTAAAAATAGTGACAAATATAAAGTCTCACATATAGTTTTTGGTAACACATTTGTGAGTGTCACAATTTGTGATATGCGAGGAACCAATTGCATCGCATATTGGAAAAACGACAACTGTGTAATTTCGTCGCTTTTGACAATCAGTAAAACACATAAGGCGACAACTGGTTGCGACAACCCAAAGTCGTCACATTTTAAATTTAGCGAGAAATTTTGACTTTTTACAACAACTTTGGGTTGTCGCCGATGACATTTTCTCTTGTAGTGTACCATTTTTATGCTGCAACATTAGAGTCATGTTCTCATCCACCTTAAGAGCCGAATGAGCCGGGGACAACAGCCGCTTACCTGCCATAATCAGACCAACACTCGCTCTTCGTTTTGTCCCCACCCGAGCCAAGCAAGACGATCCCACATCTGGCTCCGGGTTCAGAATTGCTTTCTTCACCTTAGTGAAACTCGATACTGGCACCACTTTGGTCAAAGAGCCGTCCGGAACCAAAGACTTCCAATTCTTGATCCATGCAACATCCCCATGATCTATCATACCATGCGACGTACCAATAACATCTGCACCCTGTTTAGGTCCAGACGACCTATTCTCCCCCAATGACGCATGGGCTACCACCTCTCCAGGAATCCTGGAACCCGACCCGTCAACACCAGAGTCCACTTGCTGCAGCACCATCTCCATGCCCACTCCAGAATCATAAGAAGGCAGTTGTTGTTCTTGCGTTGGATCACTAGCATCTTCCGGAGACAGATCACCCATAGCCAACGACAGTCCTGCCATAGCTGCTGCTGGCGGCCCGTGCTGAAACTCTGCTTTCTCAGCCACCAGGAATCCATCGCATCCCGATTCACTATGCTCAAATAGACCACACTCACGACAAAAGCCCTTCACTTTCTCATAAACCAGCGAGATCTCAGGTTGCACCGTAGGTGAGAACTCAAAAAGCATCCAGCTCCGGACCCGACTCCGAACATCTATCACCAGTCGGATCCTTTGTTCCTCCTCCTTCCGTCGAAGTGCCGACTGATCAAAACGAATTACCTGGCTAATCGCAGACCCTATCAGGGTTAGGGCTGCTTTGTTACTGTAACGCCCCAAGCTGCACCTCACCAGCTTAAGCACGTCACAGTGCCGCGAGTCTCTAAAACATAAACCGAACGCTCGATTTACATTCTAGAAAACCGCTAGACATTTTGTTTGAAAACTTTTTGTATAAGCACAGCGGAAGCTACAAATATTTTTGAGGTGAAAATCCTTGAATCACTAAATTCAATTTGTTCGTCTAGACTTGAAATGAATACTCACTCGGGAGGTACAAAATTCAAGGAATAAGAATTTAACTAGGTCGACACAAGCATAGTTTCAGGATACAAAGTTCGAGAAATAGAAATTAGGGTAAAGTCCAGAGACAGTTTACCGAACTTGTTCCGCACACCCAGCTCCGTCCGCTACTGTCCCGTCACCAGTGCACAGTACCTGCATCCATACTGTTGTAGGGGTGAGCTTTCGTCCTCGTTGCTCAATAGGAACTCTAACTCGACCAGGTTTGAAAATCAACAGATAAATGTTTGGAGCTCCAGTATGAAAACATGCTTAAACCAAATATTTTAAAAGGAACGACAAACTTTAATGTTTTTCAACTTGAAAACTGATGCATGATGCTTAAATAAATACGGCGCCAAATCCAAGTTTTACCTGATGGCCGGTCCCATAGACCCACTACACGACCTTACCTCAATTTAAGTTATCACCAGGTAAGCGTAGCGAGAGCGTCCGCTACCTAGCTACACACACGGATAGGGTTGTCATTGCGATCGCGCACCGTCCAACCGGTATAGCTAACCCTCCGGAGGTTTAGGGAATCGAACCCAAGGAAGTCAGTGCCCCTTTCGCCCTCAAGCCATCACATTTCTCACGATTTGGTTAGTATGCGTTGCATTTTAACTTAACCAAACCGTACCACTTAACTTGCATCTTTTTAATAACAACATATATATAAAAAATCACTAACCGAGGAGAGTCCTGAATCCCTACCTAGATTCCGATGCTTTCCTGCACGTACTTCGAGAGTCGCGAACCTTCCGTTTCTCGGGTAACTGGAGTCCTAAGTTCCGACATAAGGATCGTTAATAACTTTCCTTAAGATTTAAGGAAACAATCGACACTTTAATTGTCCGACCACTTTCCTAGTTTGACCAGGATTGACCAAGGTTTGACCAATCACGACCAACTCACTAATCGGGACAATTACCGAACACATCACTTGCAATTGTTATATAAACAATTTCTATGCATTTACCTTCACCTCCTAAATCCTTTAACATCTCAATTTGAATTCACTTAATGTTCTCGTCACATAGTAATTCTACTCAAATTACTATGGACACCCATTTACCTTAAACTATTTTCCAAGCTTCATAAATCAATTTCAACATGCTTTAACACACTGTCCAACTACCACAAACCTGTGAGAACTCAACTCAAGTTTCTAATCATTTGTCTCACCCAGCAGGATATAATCATGACTTGATCATTACCAATACAAAACGTACAGAAAACTAGTGCAACCAAATTCACCCATTTCACACAGTTTGGTTCACAGATCTTCAAAGAGGACCTACCCACCTTGATATAAACTCTACTTAATAACAGAAGCCCCAATTCAGCAGAAAAGCTTCTCCATGGAAGAACACGGTAAACCAGAATTCCTCTCCTTGCTCTTCTTTTTCCTCAATTCACAAGCTCTGCGTTTTTAGCACAACAATTATCAAAGTTCAAAATTTCAAAGTGAGACTTCCAATTTACATTAACCAAAACAAGGCCGAGGCTAATCTCCTCATCACAAAGTAATCAAGCACCAATCCACATATCAAGTTTCTGAATTTTCCTCTATCAACTCAGCTTGGTGCTTAAAATCCAAACCAAGTTCACGAGTTCTGCAACAAAGAACAATTCCGGCCTCGAAGCTCCAAATTCGACAAGCAACACGGATTAAGTTCGACCAGGGGCGAGTTCGTACTCAAGGATGCCGGAAATGAATCGAGAAACCCAGAACGATTGCCCGCGACGACAATCGCGGCGGCGTCAGGTACCAACCCAGAAAACACAGATCATTAAACTCAGCCTAATTCAGAAACTAGTTACACCAACAGGTAGAGCACGACGAGAGGATTGTTTTCATACCTCATGCAAGTCGATCGGTGGTCGGAGTCACCGGAAAACACCACAGAACCGGCGGATCAGGCGCTGCTTCTCGCCTTCGACTCTCCGTTCACGATCGTTGCATGGACGATCCAAGGATAGGAGGCTGTTGGCGACGGCGAGGCGAAGAAGATGGTGGTCGTCAGTCGTCGATCGGTGGCCGGAAGACGCCACTTTGGTCGGGTTTCTTTCTCGGGTCGGCGACTCCGTTTCGGGTCAGAAGCTTCAAGCTTCTATCTCGATCCTTCTGGTCGTCCAACCGAGCCAAGGCCTATTTATAGGCTGCTCTAACTTAATTTCGACGGCTGTGATCAGTTGGTGGGTTTATGGATGGCTAGGATCAAGGGGTGGAGACGGTGGATGGCTAGGATCGCTCCACCCATTTTCTATTTCCTTAATTAATTTCCAAAATCTCAAAATTTTGGAAAATCATAACAAATAGGTCGGGTATCAGAAAAATTTCCCGAAAATTTTCATGAACTCGTCAGGTCGTGTACTTTATTATCCAACTCCTAGATTGAGGATTTCACTTTCTGAAAATTTCCTCGAGCATATTGACATTTATCGAGATCGTTGAATAATTTCGCATACAATCTCCATTAAGCTCGATATATTTTTCCGGGGCTCACAGTTACAAAGGGCTTGGAGACTATGAAGGGACTGTCTCCACCAAACCAATCACATCATAGTCTCCAAGCAACAACATCGTATTCCTGTAAAACCACAGCTCGCCATGCAGAGCCCTATTGCGATCAGCTTCGTGATCAAAGTTAAAAATAAAACGATCTCAGGCATCCTGGACGGTGAGACCGGATTTCACACTCCAGATCGAAGTTATAGTCCCTTTGAAACCAGGGAATCGAGTCTTGTTCCCGAGTAGGCGCCCAACCATATACCAGTGAGGGTTCTGCAACGCCGCCGCTCCCGCCGCACCCAGCGTGACCCTTGCAAAGTCGAAGGGATTACGATTTACGAGTAGCCATAACCCTAATCTGCGCCATTGAGATCAGGGACGAGTTGTGTAGTTTGGTCGAAGAAGAAAATTCTCCGAAAACCCTAGTATTGATGCTTAATTGTAAGGGAAATAAAAAATGAATGATACTGACTAAATTTGAAGAATTCCTCTCTAGCCGCAACAAGAAAAAGGAACTATAAGATACAAACTTTCGAAGTTTCTAATTCTATTATTAGAAGGGCATTTTATTGAATCATAAATTGATTAAATTCCCATCATGCACTGACATCGTGCCATGGACAAGCCCGATCACAATGATACATATAAAATTAACCCGCCGGACTAATCAAGACTAGGAGCTCCAGCTTTGATGTTGCAGATTGTGTATTCGCAGTGATCCATGCAACTTTTCATCTTTAGTTTATCTGCCATGAAAACATAACTAAGCATACGTATGTATTTGAGAGAGAGAGAGAGAGAGAGAGAGAGAGAACACAAAGAAAGAAAGGGGAGATCGAATGTGTACCATTGCTATATTTGAGACACTGGCTTGAAGAGCAGCCAAGTTTACAATAGTAATGGTGAGCGTGATCGTCCAGAGGTATCTGAGCTCGGCCCGGGCACTGTATTATACATCTATAGAAACAAAATTCTTCGCCTCCACATTTAAAGCGGCAATCTTCGAGACATTCCTTATCTATTGCATATCCAGTACTGATGAATAGAATCACTATCATTAGCACCACATAGACGCTCTTCAACTCCATGTTTGAAATTTCGTAATAGTAGTAAATAAACTTTCAGCTTATTATATGTAATGAATACCTCGATGAAACTAGCTATTTGCCCAATTACTAATGTTACGTGCATAGTGTCAGATATTAAAGATATTATCATAACTAAGAAAATCTCAGTAGCTATCCTTATGATTTTCCCTAATAAGTGCAAACCGACTTTCCACTGGCTTTTCCGGCCTTCATCTTTTTTTTTGGTTTTTTTTTGTTTTAACTTTGAACCGTAGAGAGATTTTGTCATAACTCAGAAAATCTCAACCACTAAAGGAGTAACGGCCATTGAGATTTTCTTTAATTGATATAACAGCAAATAATTTTCTAAATGGTATTATCTAGAAGAAAAAAAATAGACTTTCTAAATTGTTTCTGTTGGACCTTCCATTCTTCAGAATGGTAGGAGATGGAGGATCCCCAAGTTCCCAACCATGGAGAATTGCATCAACAAAAGAAACATGACAAAACCTACCGAACAAAATTGGTCCTATAGTACTTCTCTGCATAAAGATTGGCGGTTCCTTAATTATAGTTAAATTCCCCTTCTCTGCATAAAGATTGGCTCTACTTTGTGCGCAGAGAGGCTGCTTAGAGAGGTTCTGTGTACCAAACATAGGAAACAAAGTTCAATATGGTGTTTTTTATCTGGATCATGAAATAATAATAGTCTAGTTATGAAAAGAAATGACAATTATATCAGTTTTCTTTGTACTAATTGAATGTTTGAAACAGTTATAGATGTTTCAGGTTGAGTTTAGTAGAATCACAGGCTGCTTTTAGGTACTGAAAAATAAAATAAAAACAACCACCGACAAGCAACTAGTATTGCACTAGGACTAGAAAAACTAAAAGAAGAGATCCGAGAATGCTTCTAGAGATAATTATTCTATGGTCCCACTACCACGTGGCATTGCCATGTAGTGGTCCGAGTCAATAATATCACTCGAATTTGGTGGGGACCTTGCATGGAGGTGAAAATAAAATAAAGGGGTTTTGTCCATTTACTCCATTTCTAGGGATTTTTT
Organism: Rosa rugosa; assembly: GCF_958449725.1. Classification (NCBI taxonomy): domain Eukaryota; kingdom Viridiplantae; phylum Streptophyta; class Magnoliopsida; order Rosales; family Rosaceae; genus Rosa; species Rosa rugosa. The sequence goes on along the minus strand of NC_084823.1, from coordinate 45,059,690 downwards.
TCTCCCTTACCCCATTAAGTTTTTTTAATTCCCTCTTACCTAATACACTCTAAGGGAGTCTTCCCTAATACCCCATTAAGATTTTTTTTTTTTGTTTTTAATTTTTTTTAATACCATTTTACCCCTCACCCCTTTGTTACTTAGAGAGAGAGAGAGAAAATGGAAGAGAGAAAAACTATAGGAGACTTCGCCGGAGCCCGTCACCGGCTGCCGGAATCCTGTCACCAGTCGCCGGAATCCGGCCAACTTTCGCCGGAATCCGGTCACCAGTCTCCGGAATCCGGCCAACTTTCGCCGGAATCCGGTCGCTGGATTCCGGTCACTGGCTGCCGCCCACCGGAAATTGCTGAAAATCTCACCGGAAAGTTTTTTTGCCCCCAATAGACATCTATTGCCCCCTAATAGAGGGGCAATAGACGTCTATTGCCCCCTAATAGACTTCTATTGGCCCCCAATAGATGACTATCAGCCATGTATTGCCCCCCAATAGACGACTATCAGCCGTGTTTTGCCCCCCAGTAGACGTCTATTGCCCCCCAATAGACATATATTGCCTCTCAATAGACGTCTCGATTACCGAAATGGGAACCAATCTTTTTAAAATTATACAAATAAAACTTTGATTAAAGAAAAAAAATGAGGAGATTACATCAATTCAAAACGTCTATTGGCCCCCAATAGACATATATTGCCCCCCATTAGACGTTTCGGTTACCGAAATGAGAACTAATTTTCCTAAAATTACACAAATAAAACTTTGATTAAAGAAAAAAAATCAGAGATTGCATCAATTTAAACGTCTATTGCCTCCCAATAGACATGTATTGCCCTCCAATAGACTTTTATCAGACATCTATTGGGGGGCAATACACGTCTATTGAAAGTACAGGATGCTATGGAATAGTTCGAAATAGTTCACTACACATAACAGAAAGCATCTCTACATGTCAAAGTTACCTTGTTTTCTTAGGAGCATCTTCACTAATTCATGCCCAATCTGATACTATACCCTTTTCCTTTCCAAGTCTACATTGAGAATCAATATAAATCACCCAAGTCGCAGAAAAGCTATTGAAGTAACACACAGCATGCCCCTCCTTTTAAGTTGTTATACATTGAGACACAAGCAGTCAACACAAAAACCAAAAGAAAGGCAAACCATGAATAGAACATAAACCATAAATGTCCAGAGGAAGAAGATAACACCCAAAACAAAACCATTACAATGGCAAATGCACCATTTCAAAAATCAAAGACAAAATTCTGATCGGTGGCTATTTCTATTTCATACCCAATTAACCTTCACTCATTTCGACTCTTCATCTTTGATAAGAAATCAAAGAGCCGAGTCAACTCAGACCTAGTTCACCGAAGAGAACGCCTGCGAGCTCTTAGGCGTTTCAGAGACGAGCTCATTCGCCGAAATCAAAGCATCGTTCCACAAATTGGCGAAACAGACTCACCCGAACCTCGTTCAGTCCGATAACGATTCCGATGCTTCTCGCCGATTCGTTCAAATCCTTGCCGACGCTTCTCCCCGGTTGGATAAAAAACACCGTCCTTCTGTACGGGGGCAAAACTCCGGTCCGATCTCGACAAGAACTCGTCGTTGAAGTAAATCGATGCCGCGCCGGAGGTGGTGATTGGGGAGAGAGAGAGAGAGAGAGAGACGCACAGAGGAGAGAGAGATCGGTCTGCAGAGAGAGAGTCTGAAGCTGTAATTTTTTAATTAATTGAAGGTTAAAATTGTCATTTCGATTTATATTGGGTAAGTGAGAATAAAAATCTCTTACTGGGGTAAGTGAGATAACTTTGGCTCATTTTGGGGCTTGGCTCATTTTGGGGCTTTTGGTCAAGGACCCTAAAATAAAATTATAAGACCAATCAGAAATAAGTACAAATCATACGGTTCAATGACATCAATCCGAACCACCACATGTACCATGATACGGGACCATATTATAATTTTCCCATCTTCTAGAATGGTGCCATTGTGTTTTTGTCCGATGTGGCTCTCTTCATTGCCACATCTGAGTGTTGTAGTTTGCTAATTGGTCTTTTTATTGTAGTCTCTTTCCAAGAACTAGATTTTAAAACATACCTAAAAGTTTATGTAAATATGTAAATTCAATCTCTCCATGTTTTCAACATTCTCTACTTCCCTCATTTCTCACTCATGAATTTGCTAAACATTGATTGTTGAAACTGCCTTTTAGTTGTAGGGTAGTCGCCTAGGGTTCTTATTGGTTATTAGCAGTGGCGGAGCTAGGATTTAACTTTAGGTGGGGCACTTACAAAATAATAATACTTCATAAAAAATATATATATAAAAAAAACCACAGGAATTTGTTGTAAATTGTCTAAAGCAATAAGCTAATAACTATATTAAAGTTTTTGAAATTTAATTCAAAAGTAGAACTAATAGTGTTTTTTTTTTAAGAAGAACTAATAGTGTGTAAAAGTAAAATCGAATTGGTGTGTAAAAGTAAAATCGAATTGCTCTACTCATTTCATTTCATAGTCCCTTTATATAGGGATATAATTACAACAGAAATATCAATTACAATAATGATACTAAATGCTGATTGAGATGTGATTGTAATTCCTTGATTCCCTCCTCGTCAGTTGCTTTGACGAAGGCACATAATGTGCTTTTCCTTTAACACTCCCCCTTATGCCAAGTCAAAGACGAAATGGTGCATGAGTTGTATAGTGAGTGGCTCTTTTGCCATCAATATTTTCTTTAGGGATTGCAGTTCCATCTGCGGTCCCTCTTGTCTCTCTGTAGGGAAAGAACAGTCCCAAGTCGAAGAACAGTCCCAAGTCAATGGTTCGTTTTAGGTATCGAAAAATATTCTTGATACCATTCCAGTGACGCTGCATTGGCACTGAGCTAAATCTAACTAACAAGTTCACTGAGAATGCAATGTCTGGTCGAGTACAATAATGCGCCTATTGCACTTAGATATGGAATTTCTGCTCCCAACACCTCTTCGTCATCTTCCTTTGGACGAAATGGATCTTTCTTTACATCCAAAGTTTGACTGATCATGGGAGTGCTAGCAGGATGCGCTTTATCCATGTTAAATCACCTGAGCATCTTTTGGACATACGCAGACTGGTGGATTAGTATTCCACAAACTCGGTGTTCTAGTTCAAGACCTAGACAGAATCGAGTTTTCCCAAGATCCTTCATCTCAAATTCGGATTTCAAATAGCTTGCGGTTTCTCTTATTTCATCAAGAGTACCTATTATGTTCATATCATCGACATATACAATTGCAAATCCGGAACTTGTTTTCTTTATGAATACGCAGGGGCATAATTCATCGTTCTTGTATCCCTTCCCAATCAAGTAGTCACTTAGACGAGTATACCACATCCGCCCGGATTGTTTCAATCCGTAAAGTGAGCGTTTCAACCTAATTGCAAACGCACTCCGTGGTTTAGAGTCACTTGACTTGGGTAATGAAAGGCCATCAGGCACTTTCACATATATATATATATATATATATCTCTGAATCCAGATTCCCATAGAGATATGCAGTAACCACATTCATGTGCTGTATTTCCAGTTCTTCGGAAACTACCAAGCTAACTTAGTAGTGGAACGTTATAACGTCCATTACGGGAGAGTATGTCTCCTCGTAGTCAATTTCAGGGTGCTGTGAGAAACCTTGGGCCACAAGGCGAGCATTGTACCTCAGGACTTCATTCTTCTCATTACGCTTTCTGACGAAGACCCATTTATGTCCTACAGGCTTTACACTTGGTGGGGTTAGCACTACCGGACCAAATACCTGTCTCTTTGCCGGAGAATCTAGCTCTGCCTGGATTGCTTCTTTCCATTTAGACCAATCTGCTCTTTGTTGACATTCTGCAACAGAGCTTGGTTTGATGTCATCGTGCTCTATGATTTCTTGAGCAACAGTGTATGCAAATACATCATCAATGTGTATGGAAGATCTTTCCATCAACTCATACGCACTCTCATAATCCATTGAGATTTCTTTGTTCTCTGGAATGATTTCTAACATCGGAGCGTCCTCCAGTATTGATTCATGGACATAACTATAATCAAAGACAATCTCATGAGAGGGGTTCTCTACATTGATGATTAATGGATCGGTTTGCGCCTTACTCCCCCTCTTCTTCCTTGGGTGAGTGTCAATCGAACCAAGTGGACTCCCCCTCTTCCTTTGGGGAGCCATGGCCTCAACCACACCTCCACTAAGTATGGTTGCAGTGCCTCTATCTGCGGCGCCGTGCCCCTTGTTGGGGACTTCTAACCTTGCAGGCACATTTGCAGCTGGTATATGTGATCTCGTCACTTTTACGATATCAGTAAACGCATCAGACATCGAATCTGCTACGTTCTGAAGATTGATTATTCTTTTCACTTCACTTTCATATTGTGAAGTGCGGGGATCAAAATGAGATAGAGTGGGAACAAACCACGACAATTCCTGTTGTTCCCTTGGAAAATCCTTTTTCCTATCTCCCCCTAATGACGGGAAGACTGTCTCATCAAAGTGACAATCCGCAAATGTAACGGTAAAGAGATCACTTGTTGTACATACCACATATATTACATACCGCCAAGCATAATCAACGACCTCATAGGTGGGCCCCACGACATGGCTAGCCCCGCCTATGGCATGCATCCGGTAGACCGACACCCGAGCTACTTTGTCATGGTGGAGGTCGGCCGGTATCTTGTTGGAAGGTCACCCTCCCATGCTCCCCAAGAGGCTTCAAGAGAAGCAATATGTACATTGTATCCCACATCGGAAATATAGAATAGATGGGGACTTCCCTTAGCTATAAAGGGAAGTCCTCCCCTTCTTAGAAGGGATGGATCCATGATCCCCACACTTGTATCACTACAAAGGTCACTTGACCTCACTCATAGTAAAATATCTAAGTGGACGTAGCCTTGCCCCAAGTGCAAGGTGAACCACTATACATCCGGTGTCATCTCTCTCTCTCCCCATCATGCTTCTTAGTTACCGTATTCTTCAGTAGAAACATTGGCGCTAGGAGGAGGGCCCCTAAGTTTGGGTAACGAGCCTCCGACCTTGAGCAAGAGTCATGGATGGGTACAACGAGACATGTTCGGGTACCAAAGGTCATCGGGTACATGGGTACATGCCGGACACCCCTCGCCCTCCCTAAGCCTCCGGTACTTTCACAAGTCAGCGGTACCTCCATCCCTAAGTCTCCGGTACTTTCACAAGTCAGCGGTACCTCCATCCCTAAGCCTCCGGTACTTTCACAAGCTAGCGGGTATGCACACACCCCGCACCCTCAACTCTTCTTTGGGCCTCAAACGAGTAGCCGTGTAGCTGCTTGCACGAGCAGCTCTCACACATGCATGCAACCTTGCAGCAACTTGAGCAACCTCAGGTACATGTCTATAATTGATCTACTCGGTCACTATGTGCACAACTGCAATCACTACATACATGCTGCCATGCAAGTTATCATAGAAAAAAAAATATATCATGCTGCCATACAACACCCCGCTACCAATTAAAGAATCAAGGTCTAGCCATATAGTCCCGTACGTCAACCCACCCGCTCTGGTCTGCCTCATGGTACCCCCTGCCATCACCGGTACCAACTGCCCTTATCGGTACCCGCTGTCATCACCGGTACCCCCTGCCATCACCGGTACCTGCTGCATCACCGGTACCTGCTGCCTCACCGGTACCCGCTGTCATCACCGGTACTCGCTGGTCTCCTTCACTTCGGGCAACAGACACAAAAAAAACAAGGGGGAGAAGAGAGCTTCTCTCCCCAGCACTTCATCTCCCCAGTTGCCCATGCATCTGCAGCGGTACCTTGCTTATTGCAAACTCAGCGGTATCTCTCACCGAGTACCGATTCCAAAAAAAAAAAAAAAAAAAAGGGGGGCCGCATGAACATTTGCTCAGTACACCCAAAGCTTCGAGGCTCACAGCTATGGTGCCTTGAGGGAGGCAACGTTGCCTTCATATTCGGTCTCGGTGCCTCTTCCAGTCTCTGAGAAACCTCCGTCCAGATGCACGAACTCTGGTACCCCACCGGGAATTTCACCTCGACGATCCTCGAACAGCCTCCTGCCTCATGCACACCGGTAAGAACTTAGCAGCTTGCTCACCGGCAGTCTCAGGCTTCAAGCCACCGATACCCCTATTGATATCTCTGTTTCCGGGAACTCAACGTGCTTCCGGCACCCAAAAATCTTCTCTGGGCACCCATACGTGCTTGAGAAATCTCCATGGCCGGGACTTTCGCTCAACTCGCTCGACAGGCAAGACCCCGATCCTATCTGGACCCCGGCCGGCATAGTCAATTCCCGAACTCAATTGCAATTCCGGTACCGCTAGCAACACAGCTACCGCTGTCTCCGATACCCCATGCCCTCACCGGTACTACCAGCTGCCCTTATCGGTACCCTTTGCTCTCGGTGCTCTGTCTTGGTCTCGCTGACCCGTCTTCATTCAGCATATGAAACTCATGAAGCCGGTATTCAATTTGGCCAAGTACCGTTCACAAAAAAAGAAACGAACTTCTCTGGGCACCCAGGAATCCCAGATCATCTTCATCGACAGCTCTCCTAGCCAGCTACTTCGCTCCCCGGAAGCTCATCCTGGTTACCTCATCGGTAATCTCTTCATCATGTCTCGGTGACAAACTCGGAACCCGGCAGCCTGCACCCCCCGGTAACCCAACCCGGAACTTGCTTCCGGAACCCGCTGACCCTCTCCAACTCTTAGTCTCCGGGAATGTATCAGCCACTCGTCCGGGGTTCAAAAAAAAAAACTAGAGGTCTAGCAACTGAGCTTGGCGTCCCTCCGCCTGGACAGAATATCTTGGTCTCGGCACCGCATAAACTTCAAGCTTGCACTCCCGGGCAAAGCAAAGCACCCATCAGCAGCAACACTGCAACTTACAGATGAGTTTTTTTTCTCATATCTCCATAAATCTGCAGAACTCCGTTGTACACGTTCATTTGCCCTCACAATTAGATACCATGCATTTTAGTGTGTAGCTAAAAGCACTTGCTGCCTCCTGACACGCATCCACCAGGGAGGCAAGCACGTAGCTTTAACATCTGCCATAGGCCACTATTAACGCACGTGGCTACATATAGAACGTGGCAGCATCTACTTTTAAACACAAAGGCATCTATACGTGTTTGCCTCTACCATTTGACCAAGTTCAAAGTATATGACCAGTTCATGCATGACTCTCACCTTGAGGACACATGTCAAACTTGACTGGCCATGACGCCATTTCATCGGTACCAACTATTATACATGATCCCGTACATATACAATTGCAAAACATATTTGCTTTAGTCATATACGTGGTCTCACCGCACCACACAAACACAACTTTAATTCTATATATTACACCAAGTTCAAACTAGAAGTTATTATTAATTACCCCACCATGAAGTTCACCTACGACTACTATTGCATGAATTCTATTACCATCCAATCCATGTGATAAGTACGCTTTAAGTGATACCCATGGTTATTTCTCAAATCTTATTATGCATTACCTTTCAATTAAGGCATATATGTACTATTTTGTGCACACATATACACTATACCTCCATAAGTTACTTCATGTAATTTACATGCCATAATCACATTGATTAGAGCTTTAGCGAATTATCACTCCTCACAAATTATATATTTTATCATAGTCACGCTATGGGCTAACCTCTATATATTTCTATTTTGAGAAGGCTCGATTAGTCGAACTGGATATATTATCCACACTACACTGTGACACCACTTTTCAAAACATGGAAATCTCATACTCGGACAACTCCGTCATTGTTTACAATGTTTATATCATTTTCGACCGGTTCCAAGTAAGTTCTCACTTACGCTCTTTCAATTTGAGCTAATACAAATGCTTTACATGCTTCAATAACGATTTCTATAATCTAAGCATATGCTTACAACATTTGATACTTTCAATAGCATATTCATTGTGCCTATTTATTAATGTCATGCTTTAATTTAATTGCAAACCAATAAAAATTGCTACATATATGCATGTGACACTAAACAACGTGTTACGTGCGGCACTTAAAATCCTCGCTCCGAGTGCGGTACCCCCAAGGGGTAAGCCAAGGTCATGTCCTTACAAAATCCTCTCCAATCGGCGAGGTACCCCAGCGGGGTTACGAAGCCAATATATATTCTACCCGGGGCCAGGCCACCGGGTACCGGGGCCCAAGGCCACCGGTTACCCCAACAGAGTTACATCATTCTACCCGGGGCCACGCCACCGGGTAAAGGAGGCCCACCGGCCCTCATTCAACCCCATTGGGTTAAGGAGGCTCAAGCCCTCACGTGACCCCATCGGGCCACGCTGTAGAAGCCCTCAGGCTACCCCATCGGGTACGAGAGGCATCAAGCCCTCAGGCTACCCCATCGGGTACGAGAGGCATCAAACCCTCACTCTACCCTATCGGGTACGAGAGGCATCAAGCCCTCAGACTACCCCATCGGGTACGAGAGGCATCAAGCCCTCACTCTACCCCATCAGGTACGAGAGGCATCAAACCCTCACTCTACCCCATTGGGTACGAGAGGCCCAAGTCCTCATTCTACCCTTCCGGGTATCAGAGGCTCAAGTCCTCATTCTACCCTTCCGGGTATCAGAGGCTCAAGTCCTCAATCTACCCTTCCCGGTATCAGAGGCTCAAGTCCTCATTCTACCTTTCCGGGTATCAGAGGCCCAAGTCCTCATTCTACCCTTCCGGGTATCAGAGGCTCAAGTCCTCAATCTACCCTTCCGGGTATCAGAGGCTCAAGTCCTCAATCTACCCTTCCGGGTATCAGAAGCTCAAGTCCTCATTTACCCTTACGGGTATCAGAGACCCAAATCCTCATTCTACCCTATCGGGTACCATAGGCTCAAGCCCTCAGAAAACCCCACTTGGTACCGGAGGCGGGGTAAGCCAAGGTCCAATCCTTTGCTTTTGAATCATCTCACCTCCCGAGCATTCTCTATACTTGGGGGACTTATTCATACCACTTATCACAAGTGGAGATAGTACCCGACCGGGACTATCATTGAGCTTCACGCTCATATTTTCGTGTTATGGTCTATTAATGGAAATATTGAAATTTTTCACCTATTGTTGATCGCAACAATTAAATTTCTTTTACATCCCATTAATAAGACCATAGGACAAAACTTACACCCGCTTAACATGAGCGAGCTCATCTCTTACGTTCCCGTTACACATGAGCCAAACAATCAGGTTATGGCTTATACGTTCGGGTTAAGTAAGTTAGAGTTTCTTCCTCTAACCTATACTTGGGGGACTATCATGGTCACGCCATAGTCTCACTAGTATTGTCAATGGTTACTTCGATACCGGAGCTTCATTCTTAGCCTTACCGGCTTCGTCCACCGTAGCCTAAATCCAAATTCCTGTTTTACTACGTGACTTGGGGGACTCGGCGACTAACAACACTCCCGATCCTAACACATATGTATCACGTGCATACAACATTACATATCATTATGTGTCAACGAGTTCATCACACATCTATGCATCATATGCACTTCGTTATACTATCATAACACATACATTTTCGACTTATACGTCGTATGTCAAACATTACATAATATGTGCATACACACATTGTGTAACATGCATCTCACATAAACATTCATGCACCTCGATGCATTTGACTCAAATGTCACTTCGATTGCCCTAGCGCAATCAATATGCTTTGTGTGCACTCATCTTATTTGCAGGTACTAGCTTGATGAGGGCCCCGGGGCACCAACATACCCGTAGAGTCCCTTCTTACTTACGGAGTTGGGGGACTAGTATGGGTATAGCGTTCAACGAGGTCATCACTCATACTTGGCGGCATCACATTTAAACTCCCCAACCAAGAAGCGCCTCTTACTCGGGGACTTGGGGGACTTGTACATACCACATATATTACATACCGCCAAGCATAATCAACGACCTCATAGGTGGGCCCCACGACATGGCTAGCCCCGCCTATGGCATGCATCCGGTAGGCCGACACCCGAGCTACTTTGTCATGGTGGAGGTCGGCCGGTATCTAGTTGGGAGGCCACCCTCCCATGCTCCCTAAGAGGCTTCAAGAGAAGCAATATGTACATTGTATCCCACATCGGAAATATAGAATAGATGGGGACTTCCCTTAGCTATAAAGGGAAGTCCTCCCCTTCTTAGAAGGGATGGATCCATGATCCCCACACTTGTATCACTACAAAGGTCACTTGACCTCACTCATAGTAAAATATCTAAGTGGACGTAGCCTTGCCCCAAGTGCAAGGTGAACCACTATACATCCGGTGTCATCTCTCTCTCTCTCCCCATCATGCTTCTTAGTTACCGTATTCTTCAGTAGAAACACTTGTCAAGGGTTCCAAGTAGCGGATAATTGTTGGAGATTCATATCCAACATAAATACTTAATCGTTTCTGAGGACCCAAGTTGGTGCGCTGTGGGGGCGCAATAGGCACATATACTGCGCATCCAAATATGTGTAACTGTGAAATGTTAGGCTCATATCCAGTTACCAATTGGTACGCAGAAAATGGTTGGCTAGCAGTGGGTCTGAAACGAATAAGTAAAGATGTGTGCAATATTGCATAACCCTATGCAGATATAGGTAGGTTGGTGAGCATAACCAGTGCCCTAGCCACTATTTGTAGCCTTTTGATGGTGGCTTCTGCGATACCATTTTGTGTATGCACATGGGGTACATGATGCTCTACATCAATCTCAATAGATATGCAATAATCATCAAATGCTTTTTATGTAAACTCTCCAGCATTATCAAGCCTTATAGACTTGATAGGGTGATCAGGGTGGTGAGCCCTTAAACGTATAATCTATGCTAAGAGTTTTGCAAATTCAGCATTTCTTGTGGACAATAAAGCGACATGTGACCAGCGTGTCGAAGCATCCACCAGAACCATAAAGTACTTGAATGGTCCGCATTCTGGATGAATAGGTTCACAGATGTCTCTTTGTATCCTTTGTAAGAATGGAATGTTTTGTTTTGTGTCTTTAGCATAGGAAGGTCTCGATCCTATTTTTGCTAAAGAGCAGGCTTTGTAAAACGAGTGATGTGCCTTTGAAATAGTCAATGAGGCATAATGGGAGGGAGATAGTGCTTCTGGTACTTCAAAAGGCAATGGATGCATTTGAGCAGTACTAGGACCGACACCTTGCAGTGTGGCGGATTTTTCTCTCATTTTATTTTTCACTCGAAAGAAGGGATGTCCATGTGAGTTCTTTAAAATACGGATCATCATGTCACGACCGGGGTGCCCTAGGCGGTCATGCCAAAACCTGTATGAGTCAGTGTCCCACATTTCATTGTTGGTGACAGCATAGGATTCAATGATCCGAATCGTAGTGAGGTACAGTCCACTAGATTGACTCATAAGTTTCTCTAAAATGCATTTCCTTCCACATTCATTAGAGGTCATATAAAGGTATTCAGTTCCATTCTCACAGTGTGTTTCTACCTGATAACCATTGGCACGAATATCTTTGAAACTTAACAAGGTTCGATTAGCTCTTGGTGCATATAGAGCGTCTGTGACTTTAAATGTTGTGCCATTAGGCAGCAAAAATTTGGCAGTTCCTCGCTCTTTTATTACTTGTACGTGATGATCCAATCATCGTAGTCACAGAGAAATTATAGGCTATTAATTCAATGAATAATTGCCTATTCCTTAATATGGTGTGGGTAGTCCCACTATCAACTAAGCACTCAAGTTCTCCTCGATTCATTCCTACAAATAAATGGGAGGTATTATTAATTAACTCGAAAATATATCTCATATTCTGTAGAGTATTTCTATTTTAGGTAGAATGATAATCTTTTCATTCTAATAATTTTTTTTTCTTTTCTAGATGTATTGCTTTACATCTTTATAGTGCTTATTTCGAACTATGTAAATGTGTGTAGTAAATAAATTCAATGCTTTAGAATAAAATCTGAAATTTATTAATAAGCCAACGATAATCAAATCAAGGTCTTGTTCAGAAATCTAATTCATCAAACCATTATTGAAAATAAACTTTAAGACCAAGCAATAGTCTAATTAAAAATGAAGCATTATGCCTTCACAACTGTCTTTGGAAAATAAAATAAATAAAGCAGATCAATCAAGATTGAGAGCATCCATTGACTGAGCAAGTTCCTCGTTGCCATTAAAGTCTACAATTGTGAGGTTGACATCTGGGTCATGGCCTATTTCTTCCATATAATGAGCCTCTTGTTCTTTAGACTCCCTATACCTCTTGTAATTGGCTGCTACTCTGTTGCTTTCTTGGCAGTTCTTGTACCAATGCCCAATGACTCCACACCTATAGCATGGTTCATTGCCAACTCTTTTCTTTTTGACAGAAGGATTCTTAGGTGCCTTTTGCACCTTGTTTCCACAACCCCCACGTCCTTTTCCACATGGTGCATTGTTGCCATGTGGGTAAGGATCAGCACGTCCAACCCCCTTTGCATTGGGGTTCTTTCCACCTTTCATTTTGCCATAATTATCCTCGGGAATTTTCTTAGTCCCAACGGGCCTGGCATTGTTGTTCAAGAGAACCTCATTATGCCTCTCAGCCACTTGCAGTAGGTTGATCAGCTTATTGAAGGTTGTGATTCTTTTGTTGTCATACTCCAGCCTATACTGGTTCGCCAGTATAAGTGCTGAAGTAGGAAAGGTGGAAAGAGTATTTTCGATCATATCATTTTCTGTGAGTTCCCTTCCACATAAATTGAGACGTGCCTTGAGGCGCAACATGTCCTTGTTGAAGTCATTGACCCTTTTGTAGTCAAGCAAGCGGATTTCATTCCACTGAACGGTCAGTTCTGAGAGCAAAGTGTCATGAATGTTCCCAAAACGTCCCTTAAGGGCATCCCACAGTTCTTTGGGTGTCTTCAACTGAAGGTACTCCCAGCGTAGGCTAGGATCAATATGTCGCCTCAGAAACATTAAGGCATTTGCTTTCACCTTATTAGACGGTACATCGTCTTTGGGGTCGATAATGGTGGCAGTATAGTCTTTTGACACAAAGGCAGTTTCCACATCGGAAATCCAACGATGGTACTCAAGTCCTTCTGAGTCCAAAATGTCAAATTTAGGTCGAGTTGGATCAGCCATCAATATAAACAAGAGAGAAGAAATAAATTACGCAGTCATAAAGACATCCACGTGAATTATTTTCCAAAAATATGAATTAGATTTCAAGACCAGGATTCGTAATGGTCACATTTTTTTTTCGATGCTATGTGAAAATGTTTTATCACAGTATGTATGTATTTATAATGCGCATGAATTTTCATTATCATGGCAAAACGCAATTTTTGTATAGCATTCTAAATAAGTAATAATCATAGCACGTAATAAAGAATAAAACATAACATATATAAAAATAAATTACATGGCATGCTCAAATTTCACAAATATACAACAAAATATATTCTACACATAATAATAGCAATAATATATCATGCGTAAAATAAAATATAAACAATAGGATAATATAAAGGCATGCGTAGGCATAATTATATAAGCGTAGATAAAATAAAAATATGCTCAAAATTTCATAAGTAATAAAAACATAAACAATAAAATATAAGGCATGCTTAAAAAAATAGTAAACATAAATAAAATTCACATGCTTTAGATTCCACGAATATATATCACATATATAATAAGCAATAATATAGCATGCTCAAAAGTTCTAATGATAAATAATTAAATATACCGGAGTATGAAATTAAATAAAAAAATAAAAAAACATACTTGATTTCGAGAAAAATAAAACAATCCTAGCGCACGTGCGTGTTGATGCAGCGTAGCGATGTTTTTGGGCTTGAGAAAAACTGGGACGCTTTCTCTCTATTTTCAGCAGTGGGCCGCGGGGCCTTGTTTTTTTTTTCTTTTTCTTGGCCTGCTTTTTTCTTTTTTTTCTTGTCTGGGCTGCAGAGGCCTGCTTTTTTTTTCTTTTTGGGCCGGGTCACGTTTTTTTCTTTTTTTTTGTCTCTCTGTTTTTTTTTCTTTTTCTTCCTTCCATTTTTTCTCTTCTTTTCCTTCTGGTTTGCAGACCCAATTGATATCGGGGCTGCTGGCGCGGGGGCACTGCCAGGGCCGGCCCTGGGAAATTCAAGGCCCGGGGCGAAAAATAAAATTGGGCCCTTTATATAAAAAAAAAATCAAAAATATTTTATATTGATAAAAAAAATATGATACAACCGCGGGGGGGGGGGGGGGGACAAAAAACCAATACCCCGAAAAATAAACATTACATCACTTTATATCAATCAAATCTCATCTAAAATGATTTCTTCTATATATTGTAAACAATTGCCCATCAATGCATACTTTGGGGCCCAAAGATCGCACTCTTGCTGTTCCTTTTCTCATATTCCTAACAGAAATACATTTTTTTTTTACCCATCTACTGCTTCAATTTGGGCCCTAGGCCGTCACCTTTCAAAACTTGGGCCCTGGGCTATCGCCCTGCCTGCCCTATATATTGTAAACAATTGCCCATCAATGCATACTTTGGGGCCCAAAGATCGCACTCTTGCTGTTCCTTTTCTCATATTCCTAACAGAAATACATTTTTTTTTTACCCATCTACTGCTTCAATTTGGGCCCTAGGCCGTCACCTTTCAAAACTTGGGCCCTGGGCTATCGCCCTGCCTGCCCTGGGCCAGGGCCGGGCCTGGGCACTGCAGGTGGGTGGAGGCGAGGGACCATGCGGGCAACTGGAGGCTGCAAAGGTGCTGGGCTGTTGCAGGTCGCGAGTTGGACGGCGCTAGGCCGAGGCAGCGACGGGATCGAGGCTGGGCTGTGTAAGGTGGTCTGCAACTGGGCTGCAGACGAGGAGGCAAGGGTGCTGCGAGGCTAGGCTAGCCTGATGAATGGCGACGAATCAGATCTAGGTCTGATGAAGGACGGCGCCGCTTGGAGAACGTGCAGGCAGATGCGCGCAGGCAGGGCTGTTAGGCAGATGCGCGTTGTGATGAGGACGTGCAGGCTATAGGCGCTAGCGAGGGGGTTGGCGGCAGAAAAAAAAAAAAAAATCTTTTAATTTTCTGGGATTTTTTATTTTATTTGAGGGTTTTGGTTTTTTTTTTCCGAAGCTATGGCTTTTTTCTCTTGGCTATTTGCTCTGAGTGTGCTGATAACGTGTAAAAGTAAAATCGAATTGGTCTACTCATTTCATTTCATAGTCCCTTTATATAGGGATAGAATTACAACGAAAATTTCAATTATAATAATGATACTAAATGTTGATTGAGCTGTGATTGTAATTCCTTGATTCCCTCCTCGTCAGTTGCTTTGACGAAGACTCATAATGTGCTTTTCCTTTAACATAGTGTTAATTGTTAAGAATATTCTGTAATTAATATTGTAATTATGTATATCTTTAGGAGATCATTGTAATATTCCTTGTATCCCTAACTTGTAGGGATTTACTTGTTGTACAAGAACTTAGTCTGTATATAATCTTCTAGTATCAATGAGAATATTATTCTACCTCAAATATTTTTCTTACATGGTATCAAAGCAGGCCTAAAAACCCTAGCTTTCATTTTATTTGCGCCGCACCACTTGCTGCGTTATCTTTTTTATCATCTTCTCATGGCTTGTGCTTCCAAGTTTGCTTTGTCACCAGTTGCCCCTAATCAGTGGATTATCGATAGTGGAGTGACCAATCATATTATTAACTCACCAAAGTTGTTCGCAAGTTGTCAGAAGAATACTTCACTACCACCAGTTTCTTTGCCTAGTGGTGGCAATGCTCATATTTCCATGAAGGGGTCAATTAAAATCAATGATGCCTTTTTTCGAGATGTTCTGTGTGTGCCTTCATTTGATGTCAATCTTTTATCTGTTGGAAAAACTATAGATGACTTACATTGCTTGGTAACTTTTTTTTCATTTTGGTGTATTTTGCAGGACTTGACTTCGAGGAAGATAATTGGTGTGGGTAAGCGACGAGGAGACCTTTATTATCTTGTGGCTCTAGCTTCCATCTCCCATCCAAACACCCTTTTGCTTCTCACCTTACCATCTCTTCCGACCTTTGGCATGCATCGCCGTTTGGGGCATCCTTCTCCTGCCCGTTTACAATATATAGCCAATGAGTCGCTTCATTTTCATTTTGATTCCAACAGTAAGTGTAAAATTTGTCCTTTGGCCAAACAAACTCGCCAATCTTTTCCTTCTAGTTCAATATCAACTTCTCGATGTTTTTCTCTTATACATTGTGATATTTGGGGATGACATAAAACTCCTTCACTCAATGGCGCTCATTATTTTTTAACTATTGTGGATGATTTTTCTCGTTTTACATGGGTTTTCTTAATGCGCCATAAGAGTGAAACACAATCTTTGCTTCGAAAATTTTTTGCTTATGTCAAAACTCAATTTCAGACTCATGTTCAACAAATACGTACTGATAACGGGGCGGAATTTATTTCTTTACAGGATTTTTTTCTTGAACAAGGGGTTATTTTTCAACATTCTTGCGTTTACACACCCCAACAAAATGGTGTTGTTGAACGCAAACATAGACATCTTCTAGAAACGGCTAGGGCCCTCCGCTTCCAATCTCACTTGCCAATTGATTTTTGGGGGGAATGTGTTCTTACCGCTGCCTATACAATTAATCGACTTCCTACACTTTTATTGAATAAGAAAACCCCATTTGAAGTTCTTTATCATAAGCCTCCTGACTATTCTCGAATGCGTGTTTTTGGATGTGTTGCTTTTGCTACTTCTGTTCACCCAGCTTCAAAATTTGCTCCACGAGCTCAAAAATGCATTTTTCTTGGGTATCCAATGGGTCAAAAAGCTTATAAGCTCTATAATCTAGAAACAAAGAAAATTTTTACCAATAGGGATGTTCTTTTCCTTGAAGATACCTTTCATTTTCCTCCCCAAACTCATTCTCCTTTTTCTCATTCTGATCCCGTGTTACCAAACCCAGTCCCAGATTTGCAGCCATCATCTTCCTCTGATGTACCTGCGTCTCACTCTCCACCATTTTCTGTCGCACACGTGCCCGATTCAATGACTGAATCAGCGCCTGAAGCGCCTATACCTACTCCTAACTCGGTCCTTGACCCCACTTCTGAACCTGTGCTTAACCCTGTGCTAGCACAAGCGCCTGAACCCGCGCTTCGCCCGTCCCAACGTTCCCGTGCGCCTAACACTCGTCTCCGTGATTATGTCTGCTCGCAAGTGATTCTACCACCACACCATTTATCATCTCCTCCGCCAAGTCCTCCACCAGGTACGCGTTACCCGCTTTGTAATTTCATCTCTTATCAACGGTACTCACCGTCCCATGTTTCTTATGTTGCTTCCATCAGCAGGGCTGAGGAGCCCTCTTCTTATGCAGATGCAGCCTCTGATCCTAAATGGCAGCAAGCAATAGACGATGAACTTGCCGTTCTCACTGCCAATAATACTTGGACACTCGTCCCACTTCCTCCTGGCAAACGTCCTATTGCTTGCAAATGGGTTTATCGAATTAAATATAATGCTAATGGTTCTATTGAGAGGTATAAAGCTCGCCTTGTTGTCAAGGGCTTCACTCAAGTTGCTGGGATTGATTATCATGATACTTTTTCACCCACAGCAAAGATGATTACTGTCCGCTGCCTCCTTGCCATTGCTGCTTGTCAAGGTTGGTCGCTTCACCAACTTTACGTTAATAATGCTTTTCTTAATGGTGATTTGCAAGAAGAGTTGTACATGTCTCCTCCTCCAGGTCTTCGGCGACAGGGGGAGAATTATGTGTGTCGTCTTAACAAGTCCTTATATGGTTTGAAGCAAGCCTCTCGTCAATGGTTTGCCAAGTTTACAGAAGCAATTCTTGCTGCCGGATTCACTCAATCAAAGGCTGACTATTCTCTTTTTGTTCAAAAAGTTGGTAATTCCCTCACAGTATTATTAATTTATGTTGATGACATCCTCATTACTGGGAACAACCTTGACTCCATTAAAGCTCTCAAACAATTTCTTCACACCCGCTTTTGCATCAAAGATTTGGGTGAACTTAAATACTTCCTTGGACTTGAGATTGCTCGTTCAAAAAAGGGCATTTATATATCTCAACGCAAGTATGCTTTAGAAATTATCAAGGACACTAGATTTTTGGGTGTAAAGCCAGTTGATTTTCCCATGGAAGAAGCCAAATTATTAAATAGAGGTGAGCTACTTAAGGATCCGGCTGCATATAGACGTTTGGTTGGATGACTTATATATCTTTCAATCATAAGACCAGACATTACCTATTTTGTTCATGTTCTTAGTAGATTCATGCATAAGCCGCGTCAACCTCATATGGCTGCTGCACTTCGAGTTGTCAGATATTTGAAATCCTCTCCTGGCCAAGGTTTGCTTTTAAGTTCCAATAGCAATTTGAATTTGAGAGCTTTTTGTGATTCAGATTGGGCGGGTTGTCCTATTACTCGTCGGTCTACTACTGGATATTGTGTTTTCTTGGGAGATTCTTTGATCTCATGGCATACCAAAAGACAAAAGACAGTCTCATTGTCTAGTGCCGAGGCCAAGTATAAAGCAATGGTTGATACATGTTGTGAACTCACTTGGCTACAATATTTGTTTGCTGATTTGCATATGCCTATTTCTAGACCTGCTATTTTGCATTGTGATAATCAAGCAGCTCTACACATAGCCGCAAACCCAGTTTTTCATGAGAGAACACGTCATATTGAAATGGATTGTCATTTTATTCGAGACAAGATATTGAACGGTTCAGTCAGCACCAGATACGTTGGTTCTTTACAACAGTTAGCAGATATATTCACAAAGGCATTGGGCAAAGACAAGTTGAAAGCATTGTTATACAAGTTGGGAGTGCTTGATATTCACTCTCCAACTTGAGGGGGAGTGTTAAGAATATTCTGTAATTAATATTGTAATTATGTGTATCTTTAGGAGATCATTGTAATATTCCTTGTATCCCTAACTTGTAGGGATTTATTTGTTGTACAAGAACTTAGTCTGTATATAATCTTCTAGTATCAATGAGAATATTATTCCACCTCAAATATTTTTCTTACATTAATATCCAAAAAAAAAATTAATTCAAAAGTAGAACTAATAGTGTTAATATCCAAAAAATATATATACTACAAACATTCAGTCTAAAAAGAAAAGAAAAAAAAAAACACAAAAACAACTAATAAGTCTCGAACCCAGGACCACAGTGTTACTTACTAAAATAAGTAAAATAATATGTAAGAAAAATATCATGTAGGGTTATCCCAACCATCAAAGCTAGGGTTAGCTAGGCCATTTACATGTAAGTAAATATATATTTTGGTTGGGATAACTCATTATTTTTCTAACAACTAATAACTCATGCTAGACAAAATGAGTTATCCCAACCAAAATATATATGTCGGGTTAGCTACATGGTTCATAATTAAAAATTAAAAATAAATAAAAAAACTAAGTGGGTCACAAGACCAACTGGTGTCAACGATCATCCTTGAAGAGTTGCAACGGTGGTGGTTATGGAAGGGTTTGGGTGGGCATGGATATTGGGCTGATGTGATCTCTTTGCTATTTGACTAGATCAAGGGCCTGAATTCAGTCTTTGAATCTAGATTTGGCGGATGTCTTTTGTCTTGTTTTTCTTTATATATTATTGTTTCTCAAGTTCTAGGTTGCTTCTCACTTTTTTCTTTTTGCTGATTGATGAATTATCAATGAGTAAACAAGAGAAAAAATCACTATCCTCTCTCTCGAGAACCCTAAGCTTGCGGCGGCAAAGGCAGCTCCAGCCCTCGTCCGGTGGCTCTCCGGCATCGCCTTGATGTCGTGGTGATGCTGCCGGACGGGCGACACATGATGTAGCCCTCTGGGATCTTTGGTTATGGTTTTAACAGGTAGCTTGCCTATTCGGATTGAGACAGCTTGGGGATGGATGTTCGTGAGTACCGGTTTCAGATCGACGAAGGCGACTGGGTTTTGTTCGTTCCTGACGGCGGTGGCTGGGTTTCGATCCGGACGAGTGCAGCTGAGTTTCGCTCCAGACGGCAATGAGTGTGCGACCCATACCGAGTTGGGGTTAAGTTTCAATATGTGGTGTGGTTCGTCCCTCTCTTCTGGGTTGGGCGCGAGCTCGGAGACGGTGGCGGCAAGGCAGGGTCCCGGCGGCAATCTGCAGTCGTGCGTGGAGCTTAAAGGCTTGGGGTTGTGGATAGCAGATGGGCTAGGCTGCATTGTTGGGCCTTGGCAGGATGTCCTTTAGGGCTGCTGTTTTATTGGACTGGGCTTTTACTTTGTCATTTGGGCCAAGTGTTAGGACCTAGGGCTTTAGATTGTTAGTAGTGTTTGCTTTCAAATAACCCTTTTCTAGGGACTATGCTTGTTAGGTTTTCTTTCGAGCGCTAATGAGTATAGTTTTACTCGGTCTATTACTGCGTCCTAGATTATCGTAGTAATAGACTTGCTTTCATAAGTGAGCACTGAATGTCTAATGAGTGGTCTAGTACTATGTACCGTATGTTACCTCCACAACCTCTTGTCTATCTTCGAATGGTAGCGGAGGGGTATGTAATGGCCATTCTGGCTTGAGTAATGCAATCATTGATGGATTGATTCAAAAAAAAAAAAAAAAAATTGCTTTTCACTTTTATAATTTGATACCATTACCATTATTTGGTAGCTTTAATAAGATTTTGTACTTGTCAATGCACTTTGTGTGTCTTACTTATTCCAGCACCGCAGTGATCCATTTGGAAAGTCATGCATGCATCAAACCAAGATGTTTATGCTAGTCTGTATATAGTAGGCCTGGGCACGGTCCCAGCCCGGTACGTAATTTGCAAGGCCCGGGACCGAGCCCGAATTTTTCGGGTCGGGCTCAAATTTTGTTTTTAAGTTTTAGGGACCGGAAAGGCCCGGACCGAAAAAAACCGGGCCGGTCCTCGGGTTTTTTCGGGCCCAAAAGGCAAAAAGAAAGAAAAAAAAAAAACAAAAGATCTGAGAACAGATCTTGCTCCAAACCATTCTTCCGCCCTCCAAAGCCACCTATCTACTACCATTGAAAGTCTGGGTTTATGGAATCAAGCTCAAACTTCGATCCTCTTGCTCAAGCTCGGACTTCGTTATCAAATCAAGCTCAGACTATGTTATCCAATCAAACTACCAGACCTTGCACGCACAAATCAGATTCGTCCTCCGATCAACATAGCTACAGTTGATCTGATGGGGAAGGAGGACTAGAGAAGGGAAAAGAAAAGATAGTGGAGGCGTTTGGGGAGAAGAAGAAGAAGAAGAAGAAGAAGAAGAAGAAGAAGAAGATAAGAAGAAAGAAGGAAAAAGGGGAGGGAAGAACAAGAAGAGACGGGAAAAGAAAGAGGAAAGAAGAAAGAAGAAAGAAGAAAGAGAAAAGAGAGAAGCAGAGAGAGTCCAGAAAGAAGAAGAAGAAGAGAGAAGAATGAAAGAAGAAAGAGAAAAGAGAGGAGAATAAAAAAGTAAAAAGTAAAAACGTATGAAGAGAGAAGAATGAAAGAAGAAAGAGAAAAGAGAGGAGAATAAAAAACTAAAAAGTAAAAACGTATGGAGAGAGAAGAATGAAAGAAGAAAGAGAAAAGAGAGAAGAATAAAAAACTAAAAACATATGAGTAATTATACATAAGTTCGGGCCTTCGGGCTTTTTTTCTTTTGACTTTTAAGGACCGGGCCCGGACCGTTTATATTGCTTTCGGGCCGGGCCTTGCAAAACTATAAAATTGTTTTTAAAAGCCCGGACCGTTTGGGCCGGTCCCGGGCCGGTTCCGGACCTATTTTCGGGTTTTCGGGCTAAATGCCCAGCCCTAGTATATAGAATGATACATTCGCTATACTTTTCTTACAATTACCTATACTCCAATATTGTATTCTTTGGTTTTAACTATGAGAATATAAAAAAATAAAAACTATTTAAGTTGGGCATCTTATTGAACCATAAACTTACTCCCATGCAATGAGCCAATGACATCATGACATAGACAAGCCCACATTAATCGATACATTTATTACTGATGAGTACTAGGATTAAGAGCTTCAATATTGCAGATTGTGTATGTACAGTGATCCATGCAACTTCTCATCTTCAATTTATCTGCCATTCAAATTCAGAATTATGCATGTATATCAGTTAATCAGCACGGGGAGAGAGAGAGAGAGAGAGAGAGAGAGAGAGAGAGAGAGAGAGGTGATCGATGTACCATTGTTATACTTGAGACACTGGCCTGATGAGCAGCCAAGTTTGCAATAGTACTGGTGATCATGTTCTACAGGTATCTGAGGCAGTCTAGGCCTGGGCATTGTCGTATGCATCTACAGAAACATACTTCGTTGAACCGACATTTATAAGCGCATTCCTGGATACATTTCTCATCTACTGCATTTCCAGTATTGATGAATAGAATCACCATCATGAGCACCACAGAGAGACTCTTCAACTCCATGTTTGAAATTTCGATCTTAATATTCGTAATTAAAATTTGAGCTTATCTTTATCTGGGATACCTTGATGGCTTGATGAAACTATTGACATAAGGTCATAAGCCTTCACCAAACCAACCACTAAGTTAGGTGCATATAAAATGACATGTGGATAGATATTATAATAACTCAAAAATCTCACTATCTATTTCCTAATTAATGCAAAGCGAATTTCAACCGATTTATATTTTTATTTATTTTTTGTTTCTTTTTGTTCCGTTTTAAAGATAGATTTTGTCATGAATTAAAAAATCTGAACTGCTAAATAGGGCTGTCAATGGGTCGTGTCGGGTTGGGTTCGTGTCGGGTCAAGGTATTTGTTGTGTCACAAGATACAAACTCAAACTCAAACTCAACCCATTTAATAATCGTGTCAAAAATTAAAACCCAAACTCAACCTATTTATTAAACAGGTTACCCGTTTCCAACCCGCTTAACCCATTTATGACACATTTACTTATCTGGAATGGAAAATAATCATGAATCGGAAACAATTGGAATGAGAGAAGAAAGGAATCGGTATTGATGCCGGAAGAGTTGATTCCTAAACCCATCTCCCCCCTTCGTAATCAAATTCCTGAGTATTCAATAATCGATTCCTTATAAGGAGATGAGACCTACACTCATTCCTATTCCTTCATGTGTTAGTAAACGTAGGAATAGTTTTACCCCGTAATCATTCCCTCCCATTCCAATTAAGTAAACGTGCCCTTAATAAATAGATCGTGTCGTGTTAGACAAAATAACTCATTTAAGAGTTAACAATGCGACCCATTTAACTAAAAAAATAAATAAATTGATTAAATTCACTAGAAACTTCACAAGACGAAAAATATAAATAATTATATATAATTCATAAATAATTAAATATAATAATAATAATAAAGCAAAATATTTCAAATTGTCTAATCCTATGATCAAATACTCCTAATGTCCAAAATTTCAAAAAAAAGTATAGCATAATCGGGTTATACAAGTTCACTTCGTGTTGGCAAGTTGACCCGTGGCCGACCCATTTATTAAATGGGTCATGGCGGGTTGACCCACGGCTGACCCGCTTTTTAATCGTGCGGGTTTAACCCACTTTATTTCGTGTGAGTTTCGAGTCGTGTCGGAATTGATAGCCCTACTGCTAAAGGTTTGCTACTCATTCTTTCCTTGGCATAACAAGCAACTTTCTAAATAGTTAAATTTAATAATATATTTCTTGTGTGCACTAAGAGATAGCAACCAACAGAATTGGATCAAGTATTAGAACCACATTAAACTATATTTTTTTTTGGATTAAATCATGTTTAATACCTTGTACTTTCAAGGGCTCATCAGATCAGTCCCTGCACTTCTAATTTAATCAGAAAAGTTCTTGCACTCTCCAATTTCATCAAATCAATCCAATCCGTCACTATTCCGTCAATTTTCGCTGTTAAAATGCTGACGTTGGACCTTCTCATAGGGAAAATTCTCAAACTACCCATCGCTAGGCAACCCACCGACTCGTCAGTGTTGTGAATGTAGATGGGTAGTTTGGAAAATTTCCTAGAAAATTGACGGAGTGGTGACGGATTGGATCGATTTGATGAAATTGAAGAGTGCAAGGACTTTTTTGATTAAATTAAAAGTGCAGGGACTGAATTAGTGAACCCTTGAAAGTACAAGGTAGTAAGCAGAATTTAGTCCTTTTTTTTTCTTCTTAAAATCGTTTTTTTTTTTTTTTTTTTTTTACTTTATGGCTAACATCATTTTGATTCTTGATGTTTCATTCTTATCATATGTCCATACACTCTTCAACTTTTTTTCATACCACCAAGCTAGTTATTACCCAATTTGTCAAGAAGTCTGATGAGCAATGACATTAATTGCACTTGAGCACCAATTCTATGATGATGTGTTGTTGAAAATATGATTCTCACATGAGAAAATGAGAACTTATTTTATAAGGATTTGGGTTAACTCGAATCATTGTAAATTGGTTTTGGTTGTGAAGTTCAGATTACTTTATCATGAAATCAGAGCGAGTTATCCCATGTGTGCATGTCTCACAGCCACCCGGGCTTGACGCCACCCAGTATAAGTCGTCTATGTATATGGCTTGAAAATTCTCCACCGTACGGGGACGTGTTGAGAATATGATTCTCACATGAGAAAATGAGGAACTTGCTTATGAGTTTATAAGAATTCGGATCAACTCTAACTATTGTCAATTGATTTTAGTATAAATTGTCTACATCAAGTGTATGTCTCTACTGAATAGCCTTATGACAAATTGGGCAGTGACTAACAACCCTGTGGTTTGAATAAACTAAAGTTATTAGCAGAACTCGAGATGGAGTTTGTGCATGCTTAGATGACAAAGGGAGATGATGAAGTCTTGAATTTAAGAAAATTATAGTTGATACATATATAACTACTAGAGACTACGAAACTGGGACGGGGACCCGGAGCTTGATGTTGCATATTAATTTTCGTTTTCTTTTTATCGGCAGTGAAAAGGTACAATTAAGAATAGGGAGAATATCACATATGGTCACTGAACTATGACCTGTTCGACACTTTGATCACTCAACTTTTGAAAATATCACTTTAGTCACTCAACTTACACATTGTCAATCACTTTAGTCACTACTGTTGGATTTACTATTACAAGTCCTTAATTTGAGGGCAAATTTGTCTAATCACTATGATTTATTTATATATAAAAATAATAAGAAATTTCTAAAATATCGGTGCTATTTGAGCTTTTTCAGAAAGAGGAAAAACCATGGCTGATATGATTGATCTCCCTCTCTCCCATTTGAATCCCAGAATCTCAATTTGCTTATCAATGAACCATGCTAGCCAGGGCTGCATCACCAATTTCACAAGCCCTAAAACTCCATCTCCTACCCTAACAATGGTATTCGAGGCGAGGTTCTCCTCCTTCAAGAAATCAGACTCCTCCAACAGTCCTGATGGCTCCACCAACAGCCCCGATCACACTGCTTCAACTCCCCAAGCAGATCTGATAAGAAGAAATCCAAATCCACCATCAAAGAAGATTCCAAAGCCGCGAGTACAAGCTTCGATGGCGGCAGCGGAGGGGTTTTGGCTCGGCGTTGGGGTCTAGTGATTTGTTGAGGCCTGTCGGCAGTGACGGTAATGCAGGGTTGAAGAAGAAGGAGCTGCGGCAGCGAGTCTGAACAGGACGAGGTCAATGAGAGTGTGATAAGTGGGAGCTGGGTTGATAATGGAAGTAATCTAGACCTCTCCACGAGCCATCTCTTTCCAGACCTCTTCTTATCTATCCCAACAAGATGACAAGGCAGATGAGCAATTACAACCACAACCCACATTAACCCAGGCACCATCTCACATGTACTCACTAAGACCAAGTCTCTCCTCAACTTGGCCTTCCAATTCTAAACGATTTTCCAGACAGTTAGCGATTTTACCAGATTGACAGCTTGATTTGCTTACTTTGGGATCCAAAAGCAAGACGAGATTAGAGACTTAAGATTATTGGGTGTATACTCCAGTGAATGTTTAGATTCTTCTTGATGATGCCATTTATCAAGATCTGATAATTTGATTTAATGATCATGGGGTTTCTGAAAATTTTGTCCATGGCTCCATGCGCAGAACAAAGAGACAGGGAAGGGAAAGAAACAAATAAAAGCAGAAGAATAAACAAAAGGTTTAATTTTGAGTAATTTGACTAAAATATCCTTGAGATAATGTATTATTTACGAGATTTTATGGATAAAATAAACATAAATAAATCGAATGACTAAAATGATAGACGATGTGTAAGTTGAGTGACTAAAGTGATATTTTCAAAAGTTGAGTGATTAAAGTGTCATAGTTCAGTAATCATTTGTGATATTCTCCCTTAAGAATATTTATAACAACAACAACCACCTTTGCCATCTAGCACCAATACGTCCTTGCTGGGACGTTTTTAGGGTTTAGGGTTTAGCAAACTAACATGACTCCACGCCCAGTAAGCCCATTAAGGACCAAACCAAGCTACACTGCTGGAAACCACCAAGACGACTACGGCGCCATCCAAGATATCGACCTCGGCTGACCCAACAGCCTCCACTCAACCCCCAACCACAGCGATACCGACATTGACCAGTTTACAGGCTGCGCCGCCTGCACCTCTATCATTGACGTCGCCAAGAGCACCTCAGCAAACTCAGCGCCGCCCTTCCGCGCGTCGATCTTCCCCAGCCAAACTTCCACCCAACCTGGGTCATCATTGCCACCACTAAACCGTGAAGGCATTAAGGCCCCTCCACAGTAAAGACAGAAGGGAAGGTAAACCCTCGCCGATCCATATACGCCATCATGGCCAGCGCCAACAGTTTCAAACCCAGACAGATGGTTGTGAAAGGGTAGAGGCCGGAAAGGGAAGGATCGGAAGATCGGGAAAAGTAGAGGGGTTCACCAACCTCTGGTAAGACTTGACGGAGACGTCAAGAAGTTTCAACGCGGCCGAGCCAATGTGCTTGTCACTGCCACAAGGGAGCAGCATTAGAGTGAGCGCGAAGAGGAGTACCGCTGGTGTAGATACCTACTAGCATGACTAGTTTGCTATCTCACCAAGCATAAGTAACACCCTCTTTGGGACACCCACAAGCCATGGTGAGGCCCAACCGCTACTTGCATCTTGTAGCCCTATGTTCAAGCTACGCTACGGTATCCGGAAGTCGCAAATCCGTCGCCGGGAAGCCACATTTCCGGCCTTGCCAAGTTGCCTTCACAAACATGCTTTTTAGACTGGAATAGTGATTTCTACATCCCACATCTAAGAAAATGTAAATGAGGGAGCCTCCTTCCCCTATAAAAGGAGACTCCTTCCCACTTACTCCACATCCCATTACACACTTTGTAATCCCCCTTTGGGCCGCAAGGCTCAACACACTAGTATAACATTCAAGTGGACGTAGTCTCCCGCTAAGGCGGAGACGAACCACTATACATCTCGTGTCAATCTCTCTCTCTCTCTTAAGCTAACTAGAGACCCCCGCAGACTCTAACGTTAACATTGGCGCAAGAAGCACTCGACCTTCCTTGCCTTGTATTCTCAACCAAGCAAAACTCCAGCGTCCATTCTTGACGCTTCAATCTATATCACTGTCGCTAGCCATTCCAACTTCACTAGCACAAATTTTCAACACCGCCGGGTTTTCATCACCGCCGACCACAACCAGCGGATAAACCTCCGCTAGGCACCGCCAAAGCTTCACTGGCACCGCCAGCAAACTTCATGGACACCGCCAGCAAGCTTGACTGCCACCGCCGAGCTCCGTCCAGCAAAACCTCCGCTGAACACAACTTCCATCCAGCAGCAACTCGCACAGCGCCATCCAGCGGCCACCGCTCATCAGCTAGCGTTCGGCGGCTAGGCAATCGTCCTCCGCCAGCTCTCCAGCGGCGACGTTTACCGCCGGCAATACCCAACGTTCATTTCCCCGCCAACCACCTCCGCTGGCCAAACGCTCCGCTCCGCCAGCCTAATCACCGCCGAGCGGCACCGCTGGAAGTTCACCACCGACCTTCGAACTTCACCGCCGAGCCGCACCGCTGGAAGTTCACCGCCGAACTTCGAACTTCACCGCTGAGATTCTCCTCCACCGAGCTTCACCTCTGTCGGAACCAAACTCTGCCAACCTCACTACCGCTGGGTAGCCTACCACCACCGAGCAGCCACAAAGCTCAGTCCTCCAGGGAGCAGAGCGGCAAACGTCGAACATCAATAACCAAACCTCACCGCTCACACCTGTACACCGCCAACAACAAACCATCAGCGGCCACCTTTGTTGACACCCAGCAGCTCGCTGCCCGCTGCATCACGTCGTTTTCAATTTTCATCATGCCTTACGGCCCTGCGCATCGAGCTTCTGTCACCGGTCAAAATGATCAATAAGCTAAGTCTTTCTTATTTGATTCTTATATACAAGCACCACGTGCTTCTGCTTTTTGGATAAGTTGGGAGACACATGCCTGCACGTACACTTCACAATGCATATATTTATATATCTTTATGTATGGGCCACTTGTGCAATTCCCATCACTTATGGACACGTACACTTCCTGTTAGGCTAATGGTCAATTGAACAACTATATGTTTAAACCTCTTTGTCAGTTATCTCCTACACAAATGTGCACTGTTCATATTTGCTTCCATTTGTCAAACTAGTGTGTCATAAGTCCATGTCTTATGACTATTCGTGTCCTATACAGCACCGCCATCTCATGTGGTAATATGGGCCATGTATTTATATAGTTGTATATATGTTGTGATCTACTTTGATTAAACAGAACATGCCCACATACGAATTAGCTGCGGAATTCAACGAGGCATATTTGGCCAGTCCAAAATTGCGAACTACAATGCATATATAGCATGCTCATCTATGCAAAATCATTAGATATACATGTATAGGCTCCAGCGCCTACTACACATGATAACTTATTTCCATTGTTACTTTGAAATTCATAATTTCATGGTCATGCATATTAAAGCACATAATTAAATGCCATTTGTTGCCAACTACAATTTTGCATATACACTTCGCTCAAAATTTTATCAAAGTACATATGCAAAACACACATGCAAATTATTGGTGTCGATTTTACAAATCCGCATACTAATCATCTATTTTTGCAAGGAAATTCAACTATTTCTATCAAGCATTCAAGCGCAACTACGAGTTGACGGACATTATCGGAATACTTTATCCGCCAAGCAATGGATCGTCATGCTCGGCCAACTCCGCTAGCCTCCAAATCGGCATAAGATAAGTCACTATATCTTATCTCTTGCGCTCTTGCAATTAGAGCCTTTGCCATGACTATACATGTCTCCATGACACTTAAGCATGCCTACAAAATGTTATTAGCAACTTTACTACAAGTATATGCTATACACATATGTCATGCTACTACTTAATTGCAACTCAATTAAATAAATATGTGACACTCATATAGAAGCTTGTGACACTTACTACTTACTAAAACATACTCGGATAAACGACTTGCTCGGGTTACGACTCGCTTGGGTATCGAGTATGGCCACGACTTGCGCTTGGGCCACGCCTCGCATGCTCGCACAGCGCCTACACACTCAACTACACCCAACTTGCTCGATCATGTCCAACATGCTTTATTGAAGCCCCAAGTTCACAAATGCTTCATACGATGTCACCGGGACTACTCCCACAATTTTATATGGACACCCATTACACTTGCCACTATCTATTGTGCGTGTTATATGGCCATAAGATCCACATATACAACTACCAATATTTTACATGTTCGTACACATTAATGGAATATTGAATTCTTCTACCATTTGTTGTTCGTTACAAATCGAATTCTTTTCGCATTCCATTAATACGAACGGTAACCAATACAACAAAGCATTCTACATATGCGCGTTTTTTGTCTCATTGTGCAGGATCAAACGAGTCCCTTCTTGCTTACGGAGTTCGGGGACTTGTAGGGGCTCCGTGCCGCCCGGTCACTTATGCTTGATGACTTCACGCTTATAACTCCCCAACCAAGAAGCTCCTCTTGCTTGCGGACTTCGGGGACTTGTAGATACCTACTAGCATGACTAGTTTGCTATCTCACCAAGCATAAGTAACACCCTCTTTGGGACACCCACAAGCCATGGTGAGGCCCAACCGCTACTTGCATCTTGTAGCCCTATGTTCAAGCTACGCTACGGTATCCGGAAGTCGCAAATCCGTCGCCGGGAAGCCACCTTTCCGGCCTTGCCAAGTTGCCTTCACAAACATGTTTTTTAGACTAGAATAGTGATTTCTACATCCCACATCTAAGAAAATGTAAATGAGGGAGCCTCCTTCCCCTATAAAAGGAGACTCCTTCCCACTTACTCCACATCCCATTACACACTTTGTAATCCCCCTTTGGGCCGCAAGGCTCAACACACTAGTATAACATTCAAGTGGACGTAGTCTCCCGCTAAGGCAGAGACGAACCACTATACATCTCGTGTCAATCTCTCTCTCTCTCTCTCTTAAGCTAACTAGAGACCCCCGCGGACTCTAACGTTAACAGTTGGTGAGAGACTAGGGCTTGTCATCGCCATAATATACACATATCTGTTATCTTGTAGAATAGTTGAGACCAAAACAAGAATAGATTAGTGATATTGATTAGTCTAGTATTACTTTAATACTTTAATTGTGCATATATTTATAGACATGTGCATTTGAATACATATTCAGAAAGTTTAGCAAGAAAAAGCCGAAGATAAGGAAAATGTTATTGAGTGTTGATAATTGCAATTACAGACGAAAGTCATTTTCTCATAGAAGGGAGGATCAATTTCCTTTGTTAATGGTCCGCACTATAAGTATAACTATTTTATTTTTGTATTACATATGTGAGATTGAACTCTACCAAACTAAATACTACCACTTAAATTACCCTAAGACCACGTTTGGTTCGCGGAAAGTAAGCATAAGGAAAGGAAACTTGTTCCTTTCCTGCGTTTGAGATGCAAAAGGAAAGGAAATCATTTCCTGAATAAAGGGAAAATAAAGGGGAAAGTGGTTCCTTCCAAACCCCAAAGGAATCACTTTCCCCCCTTCTTTCCTTGCATTTATTACTCACAACATATTTTTTTATTACATTATTTATCAACTTTTTAACAACTTTCCTGATAACTTTCCTTACGTTAGCAAACATCGGAATAGAAAGTTGTTGGGAAATTTCATTTCCCTTCCCATGGGAAAGACAAATGAATTACTTTCCTTTCCGTGAACCAAACGAGGCCTAAGTAGGCCTAGCATTTAAACCAGTAACCCGCACGAAACCCGCACTGTAAAAGCCCGCACGAACCCGTCCATTTATTAAATCCGTGCTAAAAAAGTCCGCACACAAAAAGCCTGCAAATTAACGGGTCTTGCGTGCTAAACCCACCGGAACCCATTTACTTCAAAAAAAAAACTCAGTTCGACCCTTTCCGTCATTCAGCAACCACAAAAAACGCAACCCGGAATCTGAGCACAGCAACCTCTCTTCTTAACTTTTCTTTTCCGTCACCGAAAACCCAAATCTCTCTCTCTCTCTCTCTCTCTGCGCGCCCAATTTCTCAAGGTATTGAATGATGGAGTTTTTGTTGTGATAGATTTCTGGGTTTTTGTTGTGATATTGATTTGTAATCTTGGGTTGTTGTAATCTTCGATTTTGATTGAAGTATTGAATTTCTGGTCTTGATTTCAATATGGGTTCTGTTTGATTGCTGGGAAACTCCACAATTTTATACAATTCTGTGTGTTGTGTTCAATTTCATTTGATTTTCTGATTCTGGGTTTTGCTTGTGATGGGCTATTGCAGAGATTAGTTCAGCACCAACCGACTCAGTATCCTACATCTGAGGAGTTAAGCATTGGGAAAATCAAGTTCAAGGCTTCTGTTTCGCAGAGATTGCTCGCAAAGTTTGGAAAGACTACTATGCCAAGGTATTATTGACGATATAATGTAAGATGATATACTGATAAGGCAACTGGTTTTCGGTTGTGTCGATTGTTTCATTGTTTGTGGTCAATGGGAGGCATGGTTCTTGTATTTGGCCACTAGTTATTGCAGAAATTAAGGATTAAAGGTCCAGAGTCAATTTCAATCGGTTATCTTGTTTAATGTTTTGAATGCGCATGCACATACAAGATTCTAATTTTGGTTAGCTAGCTAGATGACAATACTCACCACTTCACAAGCCACATTAATTGTTAAGTCTCGGGATCTTTGTGCCTCCATAATTCCACATTAATTGCTTAACGGATTTTAATGGATTTGAGGGAAAAAAAAAAGTAAAAAAAGGAAAGAAAAAAAAAATGTTTACAGGTCTTAATGGGTTTCAATGAATAACCCGCAAACCCGTCGGGTTTAGCCCGCGAAACCCGTTAAGCTAACGGGTTCTTACCGAGTCGGCCCGTTAAGAACTCACACGGTACCCGCACTATACCCGCACGTTGCCAGGCCTACCTAAGGGTTGTATAGCTAATTTACCAAAATGTTAATTGGGTTGACTTTTTTAATGAAGTCATTTCCTTTAGGGTCTTTCTAAATGTACCCAGCAAAAATCTAAGTATACCCAGCACACAAAAATTTATCATCGATTTCCACTTTTACCCCTAATTATACCCAGCACTCCGTCCTGATTCCACTTCGACACCGCTTCAATTCTTCCAAAGAACCGTTCCCGGTCTCCCTCTGATAATATACATATAGATTAATTGTTCGAGTTGATCGAAACTAAATGGACATGTATTTGTTAATTAATGAAAGCTCAGTGCAATCATATTCATACACTTGGTTCTTGATGAAACTTTCTTTGTTTCGATTTGTTAGATCAAGATGTTTCTGGAGAATTCCTTCTTATATCGTTGCAATTAATTTATTACTAGGCACTATTACTTGCTTGTGATCAATTAACTCTTTAATTGGATTTTCCTCTTAACATGGGATTCTTTCATCTAGAGACAGCAATAACCCAACAATGAAAGTTCTTGACAAAACTGTTGAAACCACTCCAACATGAAACATGGGTGTTTTTGGAAGGAGCAAATTAAGAAAACCTCAATTAGAGAATTGCATCAAACGGAGGGTTGACGGATTACTGAGAAAGATCAATCGCATAATTTGATATGCAGGGGTTGGAGGTAGGAGAGGTGAGGTTGGCGTTTGATGGTTTTAGAAAAAATAGAAATAGGGGTAAAACTGGAAATGTAATAAAAATAATTTTTATGCTGGGTATACTAAGATATTTGTTGGGTACATTTAGAAAGACCCTTTCCTTTATAATCTAATTTCAATTTCAACTTATTGCAGTGCATGATGAGTTTGGAAGCGAGTTAGTTTTCAACAAATCTCAGTCCAAGGTAAGAAAAATTCTATGAGAGTTTTTCTCTCAACCTAGTCTTCGGCGCCCTAGCCTACTTCTATCGCTCTCTTCTCGACTTCTCTCCATCCAATGGCTTCCATTGATGCTGTCATAGCAAGCTTTGTTGCTTACCTTGCCCTCGCTGAAGGAGGCAGTGCTCTTGACCTAGGAAAGATTGGTGGTGGCCTCGTTCGCAGGTCCTCCCAACCTTTTCTGATTGGAAAACCTCTGACTCGCAAGCCGGTTGATCCTAAGGCAGATTTTAGGACTGAGGAACGGGCTGGAGATTTATTCTTGTTCTCCTTTGAATCAGTGCATGATCGCAACAAGGTACTCCGAGGTGGGGGTTGGTGTTTTGATCAAGCCCTGGTTTGCTTTGAAGAGTATGACGGCGTCAAACCTCTTCATGAAGATCCCGCAGCTATTGGTACCTCATCCTTGAACAAATGCAGACACAGTCGACAACCCTCAGTGTGTTGCACCAATACACCGGCAAAACCCAATCGGTCTAACACCAACTCATTACCATATGACACCCAGATCGGCGCCATAATCTGGTCAACCACCAGATCAACATCGAAAACAAGGAGCAGAGAAACAACCGCAAGGCTGGCAATGGCAACAGCCATCAGGTTTTAGAATTTTAATGTAGATCAAAAATCGATGAGTAACCCTAGCAGAGCGTTAGAGCGGCTAGGTCATATTTGTATTCATTTTAATTTTTTAATTGTATGACAAACTTTTAGTTACTAATTAGGTGATCATTTTTCTACAATAACACAATGCAAGTTGCTTTCTCCGAAGATCACGTCATACGCGCATTATCAGGAGGTGTTGATTCCACAATGGCCACCACTCTTTTTCATAACACTATTAGTGATAGGCTTCATTGTGTCCACAGGAGGTGTTGATTATTACTTTTTTTGTTTTGTAGACTTCAGTACTTGTGTCTCTTGTGCTTCCCTAATAGGAATTTCCTCTCTCATGTAGATATAAAGAGAAAGAACGTGTGATGGAAACCTTTGAGAGAGATCTTCATTTGCCTGTCACTTGTGTGGATGCTTGGGAAGTTAAAAGGTGTTGTTGATCTTGAGGTGAAAAGGAAAATATTAGGAAAAGAGTTCATCTGCAATTTTTATGCTTTTGTGCATGAACTCGATCGATAAAAAACTAGGGAGGAAACCCTGTTACTTAGTCCAAGGTACCCTGTATCCGGATGTGATTGAACAATGCTTTAGAAGACCTCCGCCTGGTATATAAGTTTGTGAGTTTTTATCACCACTAGGGTCAAAATTTTATTGCACCGGACAAAATGATACCCAACTTTCAAAAGTGATCAAAATGATACCTAAATTTTTAAAAATAAATCAAATTGATACCCAACTTTTAAAAGTGATCAAAATGATACCTAAAGTTTTAAAAACAAATCAACTTAATACCTCGGTTTATTTTTTGTAACTTCTTTGTTAAAATTGATCAGGTGTGGTATGGTGTTTTGTGGGGTTATAATAATATTTTACACCAAAAATGTTTTTCAATTATTTTTCACGTGTGGTGTGGTGTGGTGTTTTGTGGGGTTATAATAATGTTAACTTTTACACAAAAAATATTTTTCAATTATTTTTCATTTTACTTTGTTAAGTCTCTTCTTCTTCTATCTCTACCTCTCTCTTTCTCTCTTCCCATTTTTCTTTGTTTCTTTAGAAGTTGGAAAACATCCCAACTTTATTTGTTTCTACGATCGATGGTAGAATTGAAATTGAATGGAGGATTTTTTTAATTCTATAAAAGAAGAAGATTGGGTTATAGATGGTTGATGGCCCTCTGACCACAAATCACTTCAATTTTTGGGCTTGATTTTGCATTTGATTTAACAAAAAAGTTACAAAAAATAAACCGAGGTATCAAGTTGATTTGTTTTTAAAACTTTAGGTATCGTTTTTATCACTTTTGTAAGTTGGGTATCAAGTTAATTTGTTTTTAAAAATTTATGTATCATTTTGACCACTTTTGAAAGTTGAGTATCATTTTGTCTGGTGCAAGAAAGTTTTGACCCTAGTGGTGATAAAAACTCTAAGTTTGTCCATGGAGTTAAATCCATGAGACCATGACAACGTTTTCTTGGAATTATATTCACATTTTCTGAAACCTATTTCTTTCCAGGTTGACGAGATATTTATACAATCAATCTAAGATGCTGGGTTAATATGATGTAATTTGGCAAGCATTTGCAGTGTTTCTGCCTGTAAGATAAGTTGGAGTTTAAGGTGATCAAAGAACATGCACATTCTCATGTTGTTAGTCTCAGAGCTGTAACAAGTTAAGATGAGATGACAGCCGAATGGCATGCTTTCATATATGCTAGAAAATGTTATCTTTTATGTTTTATCACCTTTATATTGTCACACTTGTTTGTTGGGCATATGCTAATTAATTTCATTTCTCTTAATACAGTAGTCAAATGTGAACAGACACAACAGTGTGTGAAATTTCCAGGTACTACTTTACACATGAGTTCTATGATGATGTGTCACGAAAGATTTGCGAGAGTGTCTGGTGTAAAGTGTAAACAGAGTAACTTAGGACATCACATCAAAGCCTCCTTCAACTATGGAGTGGGAATAGTGCCATTTTTACCCAAATGCTTGAGCTCTGCATTGGTAGTGAAGTAATCTGGTCTAGACAAAGGAACTATGTTTCCGATGGCAATTCCATAAACATGTCTATGGAAACATCATGATCAGAAACTATAGATTACATTTCTTTCTGGTGATGCATTTGGTACGTCAACGTGTGAAGTATGCTTACATAATTTAGTCATGCCATGGACCTATGTGTTGCTTTCAGTTCGTCTCTACCTCATTGCATTTACAGTGTGAGGGTCTTTCGGAATGATGAAATCTCGCAGAAGAAAACTATTACATGCCACAAATATCTGAGGTTTCGGAAAGCTTGTGCAACATTTCTACTTGTCTCTACTTCATTGCATTTACGGTGTGGGGGTCTTTCGTAATGATGAAATCTCACAGAACAAAACTACGTACATACAATGCACAAATATCTGAGGTTTCGGAAATCTGACTGAGCTTGTGCAAAAAACAATCTTTTGCCTGTCGAATACTAGTATATCCAGCATAAAAAGTGATCATAGGATCCTGAAACTAAGGAATGTGAAGAAGGAAATGGTGTTTACCCATTATTCTTGAGGGCCACCAGTATATACTTGTTACAACTTACAAAGAACACTAATTTCTTGGCTAAAAGAGAAAAGAACCCCGACAGAAGACTATGTTTTTGGCTTTTGAGACCACAAAGAAAATATTATACTAGGATTTTTGTTTTTTGGTTAGTACTATCACACTAGAATTAACTTATCAATTATCATTTAGGCATAAAGGGTCATATCTAGCATGTTTTCACGAAAGTTTTCTTGGATCCGTCATTGACTGCTTTGTTACTCATGAGTTGGTTTTCTATAAATGAGTTCTGATTATGAGATTAGAAGGTAACTCCGCTTAGTAAATTCTTTATTTTTGTATTCAAATTAAAACACTGCTTCGTAAATTCTTTACTCATGAGTACGGCTTCCTTATTCATGAGTTAGTTTTCTGGACATTAGTTATGACTATGAGATTAGAAGGTAAATCTGGTCACTAAATTCTATATCTTCTGTTTAAGACAATTTTCTTGAGGGAAAGAATAAAATGGGAATCTGGTGAACTTCTCAGGCTACTGCAGCAGCTGCCACTTTTATCAAGAATGGAGCCTCGCTTTCACCGAAAAGTGTTTCAACCTTTATTTTACAAGCCATGTGATTAAAGCCCTTTTGTTACAGAATGAGAGAAATATACTTATTCTATGATTCCATATTAAATTTGTTTGGCTACCTGCTCAACTTTATATAGCTCTAACTTTTTGTATTCTGTTGGTTACTTGTCAGCCTTTTTCTATTTATCTCAATACCAAATTTTACCTCTTTGCTCCTTTTTGACTATCCAAATGATACCAACGTCACTTTTTTGGGACTAAAAGAGAAATATCTGTCCTGCATATCCTCAATCTGATTGCTTGGATCCAATGCCAGTGTGATTGTGTGATCAGAAACCAAGTAGCAGAAGATGCAGGTATTTATAAATCCCACCTATTATTTTGGACCTCAATTTATGAAGTTGCAGAATCCCATCATGAATGGCAACAGACACATTATTGGAGCATGGCCTCCACCTCCAAGAAGAGTGTGGATAATAAATTACACCAGATATTATTTTTGACATTTTTCTTTTCCCCAACTGCATTTATAATTTCCAACCAGCTATTTTCCCAGATCCCATATGCAAAACCCAATTGGATTTCATCTTTCGGTCATTCTGTAAGTTCTGTAGCGCTATTATGAAAGTTCCTTAGTGCTCCAGAGTACTATAGAACAATCTGTGGTCATTTACTAATAGGTGAGAAACAGTGCTTGCTTCATTGAAAGGATGAAACCTTGTTTCTGTCAAAAAAATTATTGGTTCTGTTATAATTCTCCTTGCATTGACAGATTTATAGTTGTTAAATCACATCTTACTGAATATAATAATACTCTATCGTATGCTCAAAGTCAAAAGTCAGATATGTTAGGTGCAGAATCGTATTTTATAAACTTGGAACAAAATTATGACATTTGGCAGGAAGCTTAGTTCCTCTTACTAGACTAGTGACTACTTGCAGCAAAAAATAAACCTCCAAGACTCGTGTGTCTTACAGTGACAATCTAAACATCCTTTGCACAATTGTACGTGAGAAAATCAAATAACCCTCTACGGCATCACTAGAACACCAGCTTCAACAGTTCCTAGCGATTCTCTGAAGTGCTTGCTCTATCATCCCAGCTGATGCAATATTAGACCCCTTAAACTGCAGATTAAGAAGAAACTGATGGTCAATAACTAGTAATAGTATATACTGAACAATACAAATTTTCTTAAAGCACTAAAGAAAATATGCTGAGGATGTAACTATGAGTTCCTACCCTTGATTGAATAGTCAGAGAAAGAATCCCATCTGTGGTGGATGATTCAACTGAGTGAGTATCTAAGTGGAGACTGCTTGTGACATCCATGATTTCTAGCAACACTCCCTCCCTCCAAGGAAACCTCATCTCAATTAGAGCACCCTTGTTGTTCATACTCACCTTTATATTATCACTCGAACTGTTCTTCGACGCAACATAGTTGATTTCTGGTTCTGTTTCATCAATGTCACAGGCCTTCCTCTTGTAAACTAATGGTTTCTTCCCATTACTCCTTTTGTTGTTGCAACAGCTGTCAGATGTTTTCTCACTATTATCTTGGGGTTTCCTCTTTATTGTCGCCTCTAAATCTGTTGACTCCTGGGACGTTTCCAACTCTTCAACCCTTTTCTCAAGATCTTTCAAATACTCTATTGCTTCATCAAGTATGGCTACTTTGTCATCCTGTGCAAAGAGAGTGAAAACAAAACAATTAATTTTGCAGTTAATAATGTCTGTAAGCAAATATCAGATTATGCAGTTTTACCGACCCTTTGAATTGAAGGCACCAGAGATTTCAAAATGGAAAACCTTTCATTTAGTTTTTCCCTTCGCTTCCTCTCGGATAATACATGGTTCATAAGACTTTCACCAGCTTCTGGTCTCCAAACTCCATTTCGATCACCATTATCTTCTGGGGACTCAAGAACACAAATTACATGCATCTTAGGAACTTCAAACAAAATCTTCTTCAACAAGTATTGCGGGCTTCCAACTCGTTGTTTTCGGCATTTTACAGATCCTCCTTTCTTCCAACTCACAAAGCTGGATTCCTGACGACCATTTTGAAAGTGTGGCCCCAAAATTAATTGGTGTGAGCTCTTTAGAAGGGAAGAAAGAACACTCTGGTAATGCAAGTCATTGCTTTCAGGTGCCAAAGAGACTTGTTTTGTGGAATTGCACTCTTTATGGTCTTGCAGAAAATGATCAGAGACAACCTTTTCACCGTTAGGACCGGAGACAATCTTTTCAGGATATACCAATGTTTGAGATATGCAATCACTCGAATCCATGGAATGATGTACGTAGTTACTTAACTCATCATCCATATACTGCCAGCTCTGTACTTGGGAAGCTGCCCCATTCATCCCTTCAACCATGAATGAATCTTCAGCTGGTTGATTTGGCCCGAACCCATTTGAACTGTAAGTCACATCTATTTCTTCACATCTTACAATTGGAATGAATTTGGTGTCGATAACATCCTGATCAAGCGCAGAGCTGGTAAGATCATTGTCATTTCTATAGCTTCCTGCACTAGGATTGGTTGTGTTCAAACATAGGGGGTATGGAACCTCCAAAAATGATGTTTTAACATGTTGAATGAGACCAGGGTCCTCCAGAACCTTCAAAAACAACTTGCAAAGTAAATAGTGGATTTGAATGGGTACGAATATGACCTTCTAATTGAATATATCGAAGTCATATTCTAAAACAAAGAGTACCTACCAGCTCAGTCACACCCAGCTCTATCACACCTCCCATAAAAGGAAAGCATACCACAGTCTGGAAAGCAAAACATCAGAAAGAATGGTTAGTTTTAAGAGATAAAACTTTGTACACTGAATCACCGATCACTCTCATATTTGCAAAATAGAACTTGGATTAATTCAATAAGGTGAAAGGAGAACTTATATAAGTAAACATCAGTAGTTTCATGCTTCCCCCATACAAAACATTTTGGATGTATACTATGTTTATATTAGTGCGGATGAGTTGGTAGTAATACCTGAATGGACGCGCTCTGAGGTCGACATTGTTTACAAATCCAGGCAAGGAATGAAGAACAGAGAGAACAGAACCAGAATTCAGTCAAAGCAAGGATACTTGTACAAACCAGAATTCATTCAATGATAATTATATGAACCAAGAAGCAGTGAAGCTACCTTTGCTAGTAGAGAGCGACTAAACACTTTACTATCTGCATAATGAGCATTGCATAGCCAGATTGGTTGGCCATTCGCTAACGTTCGTCCTGGCAACCTGAAGAAGTTTGGGGAAAGAAATAATTAATGATGTTATAAGAAGACTGCAATGTATATTATGGTTGATCAACTGATATAAGAATTGTGAGGAAAGAAATTACCCTTGGCCAATGTTGAAGACGAAAGACATGCAAACCAAGTAATACCACTCTGTATCAGCAAGATCTTCAGGAGATAATGCTGCTGAAGGCCTTCTAGCTTGTGGGCTTGCTTCACCAGCTGAGAGGGACTCGTAAAGTTCTCTCAAGTGTTCACTCCTCTGCAAACCCATTTGATCAGCATCAAGTTCTATGGCTTGAACTGTTTTTCTTGTCTTAATATCTCCATTGTAGTACCCATCACCCCACTCCAAAACCCTGTAAAGTAACATACATGCAAACAAGGACAATGCCATGAGATACTAGAACAACTAGATAATCAAACAGTGAAAAAAAAATACTACTCTTTTTCCTCATCTGGTAGAATGTCAAAGAAAGTAAACACTAAACGCCTCTACTTTTGTGAAGGGCTTAGTCCAATTACAAGACCAACATCTGTTTCAATTTCCGAATTTCCAAACACGCTGCTGCTAATGCTAATGCAAATGCAGGAGCACAGAAGAATTTTTGGAACTGTGAGTGAGAAAAGGTTGGGGACCAAAACTACACTTGAAAACCAAACCAACACGTGCCTGAATCCGGATGACCACCCCCATTATAGAAATTCTGGGAATCTCAAGCGGTTCAAGTTGCAGAAAATACAGAAAAATAAAGCACCGCCACACAGACAGCAATACAATTTGCAAGAACGTCTGACAAAAATTTTGTCCTTATCTTTTCTTGAGACCAAGATAAACAGTTCAGGAAAATTCAACGAACCCAAACAGAGCAAAAGACGAAAAAATGAATACCCTGGCTGTCTTGGTGAAATGGACCAGAAGATTGCGTAGCTCCACTGGATACTTCTCACAGCAATTGCAAGCTGTTTTCTCAGATTCTCTGGCACTCTCTCCTGGTTCTGGAGCCTAGTACCCATTTTCAAGCACAAAACTTTGACTTTGCAAAATTGAAACAGGAGGCTTTACACTGAATCAGAACAGATGCAGATGGACTCTTGCTTGATTCTTCATTTCTGGGCACCACAACCAAATCTTTGGTTTCTATTCTTAAACAAAAGAATTCCACTAAAGAGCCTACAAAGTACTAGCTTTCCAGCTCAAATTCATAATACTTGGGTATCTTTAGCAAAAACCCATATGGTTTGACTCAGAACTGGGACCAAGGACCAGAGTGGTCTTCTTAGTGAAACAGAGACACAGCTTCAAGATGAGCAACTTCTGTGAGAAATTTGGTTATTTTGAATTTATCAAAATTCAAACCCCAAAACCCAAAAGCTGGTATGCTGGAATCAATATCACTGGACCAGTAGAAAAGGAATACACTAAAATAACAAGAAAAACTAAAAGAAACAATATCTTAGTTTCAATCTAATAAATGAGCCACTTGAATTTTTGCTCAAGAAAGCTAATCTGTTACAAAACCCAAGAAGGATAAGCGCTAGCTCTTTAATGGTGGCAAGACTTGGGGTGAGTACA
Source organism: Rosa rugosa (assembly GCF_958449725.1). NCBI lineage: Eukaryota > Viridiplantae > Streptophyta > Magnoliopsida > Rosales > Rosaceae > Rosa > Rosa rugosa. Next base: position 45,017,616 of record NC_084823.1, on the reverse strand, counting down.
CCAGAAATTTGGAGCCCTTAACACATTCATACATAAAATACAAGTTAACAAATTAAACCAATGAAAGATCTGGGTTTTCTGATACCCCCAAAAAATTGAAACACTTGGGCCCAACAAGAACCAAAAACCAAGTTTCCCAAATTGAGTTCTGTTTCTCTTCGCTCAAATAACTCAAGGAAACTAGCTCAGAAAGTCAGAATCACAAACTTGTGAAAGGGAGTTGGAACACAAAACAGGCACGATTCCAATGCACACATTCCAGGAAACTTTCCCAGCTTCACTGCATTGATGCTTTCATGGATTTTTTGATCAATCCAAGCAAAGCAAGCAGTGTGTGTACGGATAAATCACAGAATGGCATGAGAAAGATTCCTGTCGAATTTTTATATCAAACTATTTCTCCAAGCTGCATGGAAGTGCAGAGAGAAGTGTGGAGGAGGAGAAAAGAGACGTGGTACAGTGACAAGGGTCACATGAAACAAAGCTCAAGCTGCTCTAACTCGTCCGTATGTGCTTTTAATGGTGGCACTGTGTACGAAATATTAATAAACAAGAAAACAAGACTAATTATTGTTCTGCCTGTACTGTTTGTATTTCTTTCTCTCTCTCTCTCTTTTTTTTTTTTTCATTTTTTTGGTTGGAAATTTCTTTCTGTTTACTTATTCTTCTCTTTCTTTCTTTTTTGAAAGGAAAAATCCTTCTCTTTCTTTCTTTAGGAGGCCAAACAATTAAATTTTTTTGCCAATTCCACACCAACTTCCAATGGGGAGTGGGAACAGCTGAACAGCAAATTAGGACTTGGCATTTTGGATTTTAATTTCCTTTTAGAAATGCAATTTTTGAGTTGCTCAAGAAAAGTAACATGGCCTACAAGCTAAGATGCGAGTTCTAATACTGTTCTTGAGCTGGTGTGTACCAGTTAAAGACTCTTCAACTCTCAAATTAATTGACTGATGATCATATGTGTGTATGTAATTAGAGAATGAATGATTTACAGTATTAAGTTACATACTAAAAATAAAAACATGGTGACATTTTAAGTTTAAGAATATATTCTCTAGATCTTCCTTCTATATATATATATATATAGAAGGAAGATCTATATATATATATATATATATACCAAACCAATCAAATATATAATTTGTGTTGTGCCGACGAGGTATATTTGATTGGTTTGGTATATATATATATATATATATATATATATACCAAACCAATCAAATATACCTCGTCGGCACAACACAAATTAATTAAACTGATTGATAAGTACTGCAAAAGTAAGCTTTGTTGAACATTGACATCTGAAGGAACCAATATTAGACGTTTAGCAAATCAGAATATCACTCAACTATTAAGGCAAGGAAAACAAGCATTCCTTCATGGAATGATGAAAGATTCGGACAGTATTACATAATTGATGACTAAAAAAGTTAGAAAAGAAGGATGTTAATCAACATTTATTCTTGTTCCTATCACAATTAACCATATTTCCTTATTTGCACGTGCGCTCATTAGAGGTGTGCCGGAAGCAGATGTTGGAGTGTTGCGAGGAATAAATTGAGGTTTTGGGTTAAATTTGTTTCCAAATTTGCCCTTTGGATTTAAAGCATGTGATGGAACATATTGTTGAGCTGGCTAACTTCATCGGCTGGGCGCATCTCAGAACTCCAAAAGCAAATAAATTAAATCTAGCTCCCAATTTTCTATAAGAAATCCTTCAAAAAGAAAATAAAATGACCAATTTTAAGCCTTTTACCCAAAAAGTTGGCCAGAGATTTCTCTTCTTTTTTTCTTTTTTTTCGCTTAAAAGGTTATTTTACAGCAGAAAAAATTTACTAAGAGACACTTCTCTGGAAGAAAGGGTCACTCTAGTGTTGACCTTGGCTGCAAAGGAGGGGTTGCACGCTGTGATTATTTGTAAGATTTTCGCTTTTACGAAACGATAATTAGTATGATATAAATAAGGAAAGTTTTTAAATTGTATTGAATATGTCAACTCATTTGGTTTATGATAATGCATGATACATCGTTTTTTTTTTTTTTTATGTTGATAATAATATATCTGCATCTTTCAAAGAGTCACAGTCTACTCGCAACTTACAATGTTTTAACTTTTAAGTTGAATACTATTAATGTGTATAATTCTTTCATATTATTAGCAGCTCACATAATATTCTGATCGTGTTATGATAGTACTCCATATTGATATCTGTATATTTTCACAATTTGATTAATCTTCTTGAAAGGAAAACAATTATTTCACTTAAATTAATTTAACAATTTACTAGTTCTTTCTCCTAGGCCTGGCAACAGTGCGGTCATGGGCGGGCTTAACGGGTTGGCGGTTTTAACCGGCTTAACCCATTATAACCCGTTATCTTAACAGGTTGAGCCCAACGGGTTCGCGGGTTACCTGTTGGAACCCGTTAAGACCACTAAGTTTTTTTTTTCTTTCTTTCATTTTTAAATTCTTTTCTAATCAGGTACCCATTTTTTTTCAAATATTTTTTTTAAATCCTTTTCCAACCCATTACCCATTGAAACTCTTTTTCATTATTGCTTTGAAAACCAACAAACTCAAATAAAATCATTAAATCAAACTATCAAAAGTTAAATACAAGAGGTCAAGAGTTCGAGCCCCATCAAGGGTGAGAATGGGGTGGGGTTTTTTTTAAAAAAAAAAAAAAAAAAAAAAAAAAAAAAAAAAAACTATCAAAAGTTAAATACATATTAGACTCACAATTCTCATAATAGGTTAAATCCAATGTTACTTGAAACTACAATATTACAAATTCAAAGCAAATCATTACATGAAACTAAAAAAGTCTTTAGTTGGTGTGGCCTTGTCCGTTCAATGTCAAATCCAACACATCTTCAGTAAGTTGCTCCAAATCAGTTCGGTCTTAGTCTAAATTACACAAAAAGAAAGAGAGGCAAATTAAAATAAATATTCACATGATGAAAAGATAAGAAGCTAATACAATAACCAAGTGATATAGAATTTACCTTTTTTACCGAAAATCCAATCTCGAGTACATAGCAATGCTTGAACAGTATCAGGCAATAATGAGCTACGGTATTGATCTAATACTCTACCAGCAGTACTAAACGCGGATTCAGATGCAACCGTAGAAATATGAATCGTTAGCACATCACAAGCCATATGAAAAAGTATAGGATACCGAAATTGTTCCATTTTCCACCAAGAAAGAACATCCAACTCTTTCTTTCTTTCCAACCTTTCTTCATCAAGATACTTGTGAAATTCATTATTCATACTCGAAGTTGAACCATTCTTGTAGTTAGCATCAAATTCCTAGACAAAAATAAACCAAACATGCACTTAAATCACAATGAAGCAAGCTACCTACTACAATACAAAGAAGCAAGCTAGGTCATGTTGTCCAAATATCAAACAGTAAGCTACTCACATTCAGTTTGATAATATATAATTCATAGGCATAATTTAATAAAAACAATTTGATGTCTAATAATGGAAAGTAGATGACTAATAATGGTGTTTACCTCCAAAATGGTGTCTTCACCTTCAATTTGAGAACAACTCTCACTCATGAAACCACTTGAATTAACGGGATTAGACCACTTCTCCACATATACATCAAATAGAGAAAACAAAGTATCAGTGAATTGCTTCAATTGCTCAGAGTTCACACCATAGAGCTTGCTATAGGCCCACTCTACAAATTCCATTTTGTACCGAGGATCCATCACAATTGCAATTCCAAGGATCAAGCTGTAATCCGACCAATATTTTTCAAACTTCATATTCATCTCTAATCCCATTTGTCTCATGAAGCCATCTTGATGTCTCATGGCTTGTTGAATGCTGTGCTGGATAACAAATACCTTGGGAAAAAAAAACAATTTTGAAGTAGGATACTTGGTTCCAGAAAATAAGAGTGACCTCATAGAAAGTTTCTCCAACATGCTGCACATGCAGATATCTACCATTACTGACAAAAAATAGAAAAGAAGATATCAACCATCATTTTCCTGGACATAAGGTATCTACCATCATTTGCAATTTACATCGCAGGTTTCTTTTTCTTTCCCTAATGATTATAAAACCATATTTTAGTTTTTTTTTTTTTTTTTTAATTCGTAGAGCTCACTTAAGAAAACAAAAACCCCAGATCTCATAACAAACCATTATAATCCTGACGTCCAATCTGTCAGATTCTGTTATTTTTTCTGGCCATATATCAGATTTTTCTTTAGTGAAAATATTGAAGAAAATATACGTCAGAAACAAACATAATACCTGAGCTTTCAGCTTTGTTTCTCGTACAGTCCCACTTAAAACTTGTAATAGTGAAATACGTACTCAACGACATTTGCAGAGCTACGAACTGATCTGAATATGAATTATTGCCTTCTGTGAAACCATCTCCTGTGAGTATCTGATAAGATTGGGATTTATGCATGACTGATGACCCAGATGTTGATCGTCTTGTTTTGATGAAAGATGTTGATCGTCTTGTTATGAAGCCCCTCTATCACACTATGAGTCTGATGGCCTTTGTTTTTCACTTTTTCATTTTCTGGTTGCTTTGCTCATCTATCGTGACGGAGTGTTTTACCCTCTGCCCATTTTGTCTGTGTTTCTTTTCTGACTCCATTGCTTCCGGTACGATTTTCCATTTACCCAATCATCAGCATTACTTGTTAGTTGTTACTTGATATCCCTCAAAAAGGAAACACTAGAACATGTATTTTACCAAAGGGAAAATTTCGCAAACAGTACACCAAGTAAAGGCCACTAATAATTCTTATACATAAAGTTCCAAACCAAATATTTCGGTACATGAAATCTGAAACTCGACCCACTATCAGTACACGACGTCAATTTTTGACACTAAAATGTCCATTATGCCCTCAGTTCTTTTTTTTTTTAATAAATTTTTTTTTCTGTTATTTTTTTTTTCCTTCGTTTTTTCTGTTATTTTTTTTCCTTCGTTTTTATCTCTTTCTTCTTCCTTCTTCCGAGCTCACTCCCTCGCTTCCAACACCGCCTTCCTCACCTCCACGCTCACTCCCTCGCTTCCAACGCCGCCCTTGCCCTCCAATTGGTGAGATTTATGGTCCTACAGCTTATATTTGTAACTCAGCCAATATTTAGTCATGTGAAAAGAAAGAAAGAGATAAAAACGAAGGAAGAAAAAAAAAATAACAGAAAAAAAAATTTATTAAAAAAAAAAAACTGAGGACATAATGGACATTTTGGTGTCAAAAATTGACGTCGTGTACTGATAGTGGGTCGAGTTTCAGATTTCGTGTACCAAAATGTTTAGTTTGGAACTTTATGTATAAGAATTATTAGTGGCATTTACTTGGTGTACTGTTTGCGAAATTTTCCCTTTACCAAAAGAGAAGAAAAGAAAAATAGCTAAAATCATTTTACCATTCTGAACTTTACACTTAAAATCAGTTGTGTCCCCAAACTTCTAATTTGATCGCAAGTGCCCTTGTACTCTCCAATTTGATTAATTATGGCCAATCCTTCACTAATCTATCAATTTATTCAGATATTGTTGTCCACTCAAACTAGTTTTTAGCCTTTAATCATGCAAGAAACACACTATTTACATGATCAAGCCTAAACATTGACTCTGAATGGGCATGCATTATCAATAATTTCTAAAGAAATTAAGGAATTAGTTTACTAATGATTATGATTGATCATATTAGAGAGTATAAGGGCATATGTGATTAAATTAAAAGTTTGAGGGCACATATGATTTTAGGCATAAAGTTTAAGGAGGTAAAATGAATTTAACTCAAAGAAAAACTAGCTAGAACAACATCATGCCCAGTTACCTAACTTCCTTTAATTCACTATGAAAAAAAATAAGAAATAAAAATACTATCAAAGTGACTCTTCTTAACCTTATTTTTATGAAATGCTTAGCTAGGAAGTTATCATTGTCCCGAAACTAGGAGAATTCTATGTACCAAGTGTGGCCGGATTTATTGTGGAGGATTGTCGGGTTGTTAGTTGTTATAACCGTATATATTCATTCAATTCTATGTTGCGAATCCAACAGTGTTGTTTGACCGAAATCACAATCAAGCACTAGATCTTGGCTAGTATTGCTTGAGAGCAGAGCCGGACCTGACATGAGGCCCGGTGTCTCGTCGGAGCCTAATATTTCTTTTTATGGGGGTATTTAAAAAAATTATTAAGTAAATAAAATGTAAGTCTTTTACCAAACAATGAGATTGATTTTTTTTTTTTTTTGAGGAGAAGACGTCAGAGTATATATTGAAGAAGTCAATCAGTTTGTACACAAAGTGGCTAAGAAGCCACTGATTTCTGTGGGGACAAACCCACTCTAATACAGATCAAAATCAGAACCTAATGCAAATCTAGCCATCATGTGGGCAACCTTATTTGCAGTCCGACTAATATAGCTGAAATAAGAGCCATGAAGGCTCCCCAGCATAGTGAAAATATCTTCATAAACTCTACCCAACAAAGAAGTATTCACACCTTGTGAGTTAATGGTAGTCACAACGTGCTGACAATCAGACTCAAAGGCAACTGGAGCAAGGCCAAATCTATCCACCAAGTTGCATGCAGCTCGGCAAGCCAAAACTTCAACAGTTGGCAGATTTGACACCCAGCGCACCTTAGAGCAAACAACGCCTACTATTGAGCCAGAACTATCTTTAAGCACAACCCCAATACCACCAAAATGGCTTGAAGCATCATATATCCCAACACAATTAGCCTTAAGCCAACCCAGGGAAGGTGGAGTCTACTGTGAATTCCCTCTCCCCACAACCCGGCGTGAAGGAGCTTGAACTGACCTATGAAGATGATAAAAAGAAGTAACCTGAAAAGCTAGCTGATCAAGGGATGCAAACCTACCATTCCAAAGCCTCTGATTTCTCTCCTTCCACACAAACCAGACCAATATCAAGAATAAGGAAGCATCCGTTTTAGTTAGATTCCCCAAACACAAAGCCAACCAATCACGTACAGAACCATGCACCATATGCAACGACTGCACTATACCCAATGAAGGAAAATAATTCAACAAGTCCTTCACAAAAGGACATTCTGAAGGAATTGTGTCCTAAAACAATCATTTTGATGTAATTATTATTGTAATTATTATTATTCAAAAGGGCAAGTTTATTGTTCATTGCTTATATTTAATATTTGATTGAACAAGGTCCAAGGAATATGAGTTAAAGAGAAAGTAATCTAAAGAGTTAGATGTGTGAGACCTTTACTCTTTCACACTCTTATCCTAAAAGGTTCCTAGTCATAGGATTATCACTTGGACATTGATAATCCGGAAAGACTAGCACATACTATGTATGCTCAATATGGAGGATGATATGTCTCTTGTCATTTGTGTAGAGACACTAATACAAGTATGTGGGTGCTCTTAACTTAAAGAGTACACTGAACGCGATCATTAGAGTTCTTGTATGGAGTCTTACTTACATGTCAAACTTGAACTCTAAATTGCAATAATACAAATTAGTCCTTTGACCTGAGACACCATAGTTGTCTTATGAGTGAATGGGTTATCTCTTGATGATGCAATAACATTGTGTCCCTTAATGGATATAATAGATGCATTCATTGGTATAATCAATTCGGTCATGGAGACATGTGAGTGTACAATAAGGAATCTCTATCCTTAAGTAAATAAGGTGTATGTTCAAAGATGTGATTCAATGAGTCTTTGGCCAAAGCATTGAATGAGATTAAAAAGGAGTTTTTAATCACATTCTAAGAATCACATAAGAATGAAAATCACATTAGGGGATTGACATATCAATTCCATACCCCGATGATGTGATTTAGAACATAGTGTTAGAGAAGGACCGTATTGTATTGTAATTCCAATTGAATAGGTTCTTTGTCATTCTACATTAACTAGGGTAGTCATGATATGTTGCAAGACGTCACTCATGACTTGTGAAGTCCCCGAGGATTAATAAACATTTATAATCCTAATAACAAGGGAGAATCAAAAATGGAGTTTTTGATTCGTAAACAAAATAGAATGGTTTCTATAAACTTCACTGCCTTGTTAATTAGAACCTAAGAGATCGCACACCATATAAGTGGATCCTTGAGATTGTATATGAAGAAGATTAAACAAGAGTTGGTTATGACCAAATAATTAATTAGATTTATTATTTGGACATAATTAGGTTTTTCGGGTAAAACCGAACCTATTGGGCCTAAACGATTGTCGGGCTTTTCGTGTGGACTTGGGCTTCACTAAATGAGATTTAAATGAAAGCCCAAGACACATTTTTAGTGCCCAATAACAAGTATGGACCAGCCAAAATATTGGCTTTATGAAAGTCAATATTTTCTTTTAGTAATTGGAGTTATTTCCTATTATATAAAAGTGAAAGCATGGACAAAGAGAATAAGTGTGTCTCCACACTATTATTTTCAGATTTGAGATAGAGAGAGAGAAAGAGTTCTCTCTTGGTCCATTTTTTCAGAAATTAAAGGAAAGAAGAACACTTGCATAATTTCTTCTTTTCTTTCATCTTTCTTCATCTCTTGATTCACTTGGTGAAGATCCTTAGAGGCCATATCCTTTTGTGGCTTTACTTGTTACATCAAAGAGAAGATTACAAGCACAAGAAGGAGTACAAGAAGGAGTTCTTAATCCAAGGTGCTTCAAGGTGGAGGAAACACACACAAGGAGAGATCAAGGAGAGGAACTTTGGTGGTTCACTTGGATCGGATTAAAATCACGCTCCAAGGGTGAGTAGAACATAAACTCCCTCTTTGTTCTTCCTTACTATGCATGCTATCACTACAAGGGAAAACCCCTTTAATGACAAACCAGTTTTGTCTCCCATTCAAACAAATTTGTCACCCATTGGTATGGGTGACAAAATCATTTTGTCTCTAATAGTGTGTGACAGATTCTTATCAGTGACGACAAGTAAATTTTGTCACCCAACCATAAGGGCGACAAAATACATTTTGTCACCTATACACCTATATTTTGTCTCCTAAAATTGTTCACAATTACCGGGAAATCCTAAATGGCGGGAAACTAGATTGCGGGAAAACTGAATTCGAAGGCCATTTTTTTAATATTTTAATTCAGTACATATATACTTTTGTATTTATGTTAACTTGAAACATTAACAAAATTGAAATCAAATGACAGTCAAATTGAAGCGTTCACTTTTATTCCAAGAAAAAATATATGGAGATGTAGCATTGATTAACCAATATCCAACATCAATGTACTAAATAGACAACAACATAAACATGTTCACTAAAAGATACTACCAAGTCAAAATATTAAAATTGTGGCCTTATAAACTACTTCCTCATCTTCGTGTTCTTCCTCGTCCTTATCCTTAGGCATATGATCATCATCCATCACCATAATTATATACAGCATATATAGCCTTGGACGGTAGCAACTTGACCCTCAATCTGCTCCATGTTCCTCGAAAGCTTTTCCATTGTACTTGTCAGCTCAGAAGAAGAGATCTCTGCCTCTAGGATCATAGACCAAATTCTACCCAAATTCGCCAAGATATTTACCTGCATAGGGAGATGAAATTCTATCGAATGGAACCAAAAAAGCCACAGCACATGGAACTAACCATAACCAACAGCATAAAACAGAGCAATGGAAACTTAATCCACTGAAATCTAAGATGTGGCCCAAAATAAGGAAGCATAATATAAAATGAGAAGGAATGAGTTGATCACTGAAATGGTGAAGCCAATAAAACCTGGAACAAAAACTACTGTAAATCATCACCACCACAAATCAATATAACTCAGATCATAGTAGGCAGCCAAAAAGGCAAGTACAAGAAAAAAGTTTGAAAGCTAGATAGTGGAAACCAATAAAGCCGAAGCTCTACCCATTCCAATTCCGGACTGCAGCCTCCACCAGCCAAATCCTAAAACACATCAATAAAACCATGATGCATCATTATTCTAATTGAATCAAGAAGATTTGGAGGAATAAAATTATAGAAAGGAGTAACTTGATCACTGAAACCAATAAACCCGATAACCCAACGACTTGCTGTAGACCCCAGCAGCCATCACCATCAAATGAGCCAAATCCTAAAGCACTGCACGAGGTAGGGGATCCTTCTGCAAATCCTTGAGCTTGATCAAGATGGGTTTCCACGCCATATAAACAGTGTAATCATACCATGAAAACCCAGAAAGAAAACCAAATCAAAATTAGATCTTGAGCCCTAAACAGACCCAAACGAAATCCACCCCACTTCGAATCAAATTCGCACAATTGACAATACTAAATTATAATCAAAGATCAACACAATCAATGAGCATGAGAGAGGAGAGGAGAGGAAAGACAACTGACGATCACGGCAACATGGAAAATCAGAAATAACGGGCATTCGAGGTTGATTCGTCAAAGAGCAGGCAACACTCAGCAGTGTTAGTGGGAGACGTGAGGAGTGGGCGCGGCAACTCTTCCTAAAAAGAAAACTTATTTAACTGTTTTCTCAACACCAAGAAACCTTACGACGTCGTATCTTATTGCCAAAATAGAGTTAGCGACAAAAAATTATGCAATAGGAGACACGTCCTATTGCCTCCCCTATTCCGCTTTCAGTGACAAAAAATAGTTGTCCCCTATGCTAATAATTCGTCACTGAAAAAGCGGTGAATTATGTTTATATATAAGACAAAAATTTTGGTGACAATATTAGGATTTCGTCGCCCATCAGATGTTTAGGGGACAAAATTTAGGTTTGTCACAAATAATTTTGTCTCTAAAAGGGTTTTTTCTTGTAGTGTATGTTTATATACATATCACAATAAGCCAAGATCATGGGTTAAAGGAATGGATTTTATGTTTAGTTAGTAGTTTAATGGTTAAACTAATTCCGCACTAATTAAAAAGTTTTGAAATCCATCCATTCCTTCACATTCACAGCTGACATGCATAATCGTCTCCTCCGCAGCATTACAAAAGAAACAACCATCCAAAATAGGTACTCTTAGACTATGTTTGAATCTCATTTCTGTTGTGTATTTATTTTTCTTTTCAATTTTTTTTTTTTTGTAAATATTTGTTTTGGCTATTTTTTTTTATAAAAAATATAGGCCCATTTTTATTTTTCGCCTCAAGCCTCAAAATTTCAAGTCCGGGCCTACTTGAGAGGACATTGAGTTCGGTTAGAGAATAGTACTCATGCTATTATTCTGGATGCATGTATTAGGGCTGCACGCAGATTGGATTGGATCGGTTTTGACTCCAAACCGTCTCTATGCCAAACTAAGCGGTTTAGACATTTTAGACAACCGGTCATCGGAAAAAATAAGCTTAATCCGATCCAATCCAATCCATTTAAAGATGGTTTGGTTTGGTCGGTAAGGCGGTTTTAACCTATATAGCATTAACGTTTTGTTTACGAAAAACTCATAATAAAGTACTAAAACTCAATCTCAATAATAAAAATTTAATAATCAAAATCCAAAACTAATATTGAAAGAACAAAATCCAAAATAGTTTCAAAATTTTGTCGAAAAAAAAAATAGTTTCAAAAAGATTCACTTATTTGGGTTTTAAGCCTTTGAGTCTAGGATTCAATATGGTAGTATATCATTTTGAGAATCAAATTATAATTGGAGATTTAGAACTTACTTATAAAAGACTACCCACAAATATATAAATATATATATATATATATATATATATATATATATATTATGTATATAATTTTAAATTTTTTTCCTATTATATTTAATACATATCGGTCGGTTCAGGTTTCGCGATTTAAGTAAAAGAAAAACCAAACCAAGCCAATTCATAAACGATTTGGTTCGGTATTGAACCGACTTTCATATTTTAACGTTAAAAAACCTTAACCAAACCATATTTACCGGTCGGTTTCGACCGGTTTGGCCGGTTTGTACAAACCGTGTTTTGTACACCCCTAGCATGTATTACATGTGAATAATTGTATATTTGTATTCTTGCAGAGTGTTTAGTATCATTTTGATCTCCTTTTTTTTTTTTTTCTTGACAAAATTTCGTCACAAATTTACATATCTTAATTTACTTATTCTTTATTCTTTATTTTTTTGAAATCGTTCTTTTTTCCATAAATCAAACTATTATCACTGGCCGCATCTGGATGACAGGATTAATCAATTAACATCATAATTAATTTTAAAATGATCTTATTCCCACCAACGTGTTCTTTATTTTTGTTTATTTAATATTCAAATGATGTACTCGATCCTGATGTTACTTGTTTAATTTCACTTATAAACCTGCGGTCAAAGTAGAATAATGGTGATGTGTAGTAATAACTTTCATCTTTGTTATATAAATTTTACTTTATCAGAATTTTATCATATAGTCTATCGTATTGTCAAACATGTAATGTAAAATATTTAAATTTCTCTAGAAAGTGTTGTCATAGATCTTGGTATTCTGTACTAATATTTTTTGGTAATTGGATTAATTTAGTTTAAGTCTGTGTGCTTCAAATCTTCAACTACTTTTTTGATCTTGTCAACAAAAACACCAGCATAAGCCATAAGGTTCATATTCATTTTATTAATTAATCTTCTCAGGATGTGGATTAGTTATTATATGATATTTCTATCAGGTATTCAAGTTCCAATATGTTGGGTTTGAATGAAGTCATTTCGTTTGGTAAGGTAAAGCCACGTCATGCGTTTGCTCACTAACTTCACACATAATGAGACGTTAAGTAATAACTAGCCAGGGATGTTCTGCAGTCATATGAGAAAAATATAGCACACTAGGACAACCACCGGAGAATCGCACTGACATCAACTTCAGTCTGGTTCGATCGGTCGGTGATTTGGCCTATCGCAACCACCGGTATTATCGAGTAATTTTACAATGTTTTCTTTAACACTATAATGACATGTACATCTGATCATTTTTATTTCCTATGACACCGATGATTTTCTCTTGTGTTATCAATAATGTAGACATATAACTTGTCATACAATCTAGTACCTAATTGTTAGAAAATTGTTGATTGTACATGTCAATTTGCTTATTTGGAGCCTTCTATTACCTCTTTGAATGAAGTCATCAACATACATATATATGTTACTAGCATATATAGAGATTGAGAGAGGGGGTTTACAAAATGGGTGATGAGTATAGGATTCATGGATATCACCTATTCAATTATTAAATAACTGCTTAACAATACATAAGTAATGCATGATCCTTCTTTAGCACAAGTACTACTATTTTGGGTTTGGGGTTTGAGAACACAACTACTCGATCATATACATGTATAATATATATCCACCATCCTTTATATTATTATTTACAAGACTTTTTTTATTTTATTAGATCACTTAATTTATTATCCATTTTGGCATTTTTTTAATTTGAAGGACTAGCAAACAAACAAAAAAGCTAGCTGGCTAGATTATAGAGCTAGTGGGAATACACATGTTCCTCAACACTTGTATTTGATTGCACTACCTTACAGGATTAATTATTAACAATTATGAATTGTTGAAATTGTATCACTCTATATTTGCAATGACGACCTCACTTGATGGTGTTTTCATGCACGAGTAGTGATTAGAAATCATACAGAAGCCATTCGATTGACAATTTGGCATAAGTATCAAGTATGTAAAGAAGTTTTTTGCTTGGAAAATGGTATAGACTAAAAGTAGAAGTGTAAATTCTCAATCTACAGTTACGTCACAAATATTTTCCGTGCATAATCCGTCTATGAAAAGATATCGATTAATATTTTAGATATACATATATTTGAATTAGTAAATACTTTAAAATTGCATTTGATTTTGAACACAAATTAGCTAGGTGATTGATATCATCAAATTTGCGAAAGTTTGTAACTTTAGAGACGAAAGTTAAAGATATATTAGCCAAACACATTTGATTGATCCGAGTCGTAAAATAGCAAGCCTACTTGACATAGTTGCTAAACATTATTTTTACATAGAATATAAAGATTTTTTTTTTAAATTTTGACTCCAACAAAATTCCTATCACATTCTCTACTTTAGGAAATCACTTAAATTTATCAATAACCAATATAATTGTGTCATGTAATTAATCACTTCCTTTTTAGTTGTAAATGTGATTAATTACTTAATATTTAATAGTTTGTTTTTCATTAATAAATCATAACCAATAAAGTATATAAATTTGCTAAATTTCAAATAATATTGTTGGAGTAAGTTTTCAAAAATAATTAGCAAGATAAGCTTTTAGGAACATTTTTAAATAAAATAAAATAATTGAAATAATGTTATTAGAGTGACTCTTACCATTTAGTTTTGCCTTCTCACTTTACAAATGATTATTTATTTAAATCATGAAAAAGAGTTCCATGGAGTGGCACACAATAAGAATAGAATAGGATTTTCAATCGAAAAAAAGAATAGAATAGGATGACCCCTGGTGAAGTGATTCCAAATTCCTGGGTTTCCATGTGACATGTTTTGCCCTCCTCCTAGGGCATTGAGCAGTCTGCGTGATCCACGTGTTTGCGCAAATCAATGGAAATGTGTCCAACTCTGAGTTCTGTCATTCCTGTGAAGGTGGATTTTGGACTTCATCCTGCAGGGTCAAGACCTCAGCGATTTTCATCTCTCGATCAGCATGTAAAATGAGAATCACAGAACACACCAAAAAACAAAAGAAAGCTTCCTCCATGATGAGAGAATTTGATTCCATTAACCAGAGGAAGTACCTTTAATTACGATACATAAGATCGATATACACACACACACACCGTATAGTTGTATACATAGTTACATACACACCAATTTAAAATCATTACCGACATTTTATTAGGGGGGGTGAAATTAACACACCAATTTTTACATTCTGCACTCCCACTCACTTTTGGTTAATTGAGTTTCCAAATTTGCCCCAAAATCAACAACAATTTAACCTCATACCAGTCCCCAGAAAACGCAAACCAGAGTCACCAAATCCTCCGGCATCTTTGGTCGTTGGTCTCCAAAATATCTTGAATCTTCATTGTCTTTTTCTTTGTTTATGAGGATCGCTGTAGAAATTATCGACCCAAAGCAGAATAAAGACTAGATGTCATTGAAGATTATAACAAAGCACCCTACTGGTTTCACTCTCTTCTTCAATTTTGTTTCACAAAACCAATCTCTTGGTCCAAAGAAACCCTCTCTTAGTTTTCAGCTCTGTATTTCTTTGTTTGATGCAAATGTTTACCTTGGTTTAATTGTATCAATGTAATGGAGGTTTCAAAATACTGTAATCAGCTAAACTTACAAAAAAGATGAAAAAAATTGAGTTCGTGCTTTCAAAAACCAATTGAACTTTTCTGGGCTTATGTCAATGGAGAAAGGGAATTAAGGACTGGGTTTCTAAGAAAGTTAACAAATAGTTTAGAACAGTAAGAAATTTAGGTAAGGTGGTTTTGTTTTGTAATTGTATTCCAAGCTCAACTTCTTTAGTAACAGAGATCAATTAACAGAGGTTTGACATAAAATAGAGTCTTTGGGTCTGTAATTCTGTACTACAAGAACCCACTTTTGTCTGCTGCGTTAACTATGTCGTCAATTTACATTTCTCTGTTAGAAGCAGAGATGGGATTCGAATCCCATTTGTCACCGGGCCTTTTGCACAATGCTAATCTCTATCTGTCTATTACCAGCTTGTGCTAGGCACTAGGGTTCGGATCCACCAGAATGACAATGTGTTTGACAAAGGTATATCAAAATTATTGCCAAAGGAATAATATGCATATAGAAGCCAAGGACTTCACCTCAGCCCAAGAGTGGGAGCCATTTGTGGAGTTCTGGTCATTTGAAGAGAAGGATGATTGGATTGACACGGATTTGCGATCAACCAATTTCGAAAGCAACCTCAAAACTGAGTATACAGAGATGTTTTACCGGAGGTAGAGATGAGGCTATGAGAGAGAAGCATTGCACGATTGTTTGGGCAAAATTGGAATTTCAATCAATAAATTAATACAAAAATCAAAGTGGGAATGCAGAATGTAAAAAGGGGTGTGTTAATTTCACCCTCCTTTATTAGAGATCGACATATGTTTCTTTTATTAAATGAAATGTTACTGTCATTTTAAAATTACTAAAATTTTCAAAAAATTTATAATTGAATTTTTTTTGTTTTTGTTTTAACAAGTAAAACTAAAAATCGGATTGGATGGTAAATGATTTTCTCGATCACATTATTAGTTGCATTACCATTTTAGTTGAAAATTAAATATAAAGTAAAAAATATATATTATTATAACTTTAGTCATTAAAATTTGACGTGTTCAATACATAACTTATTGACCGTTCGAAAATTTCATTTTGATCATTCACCTTCAACGCTGTCTTACATTTAACTCATTACCGTTAATCAATTAAAGTTCAACGACCATTCCGTCAAAATTCGACAAATTTTAGTTGCCAAGAGAATTCCTTTTTCCTTTGCTTGCTAAGAAAGCAAAAGTAAAATACTCAGAGGCTCATCATGGCTCAGAAGCCGCCCAACAACATTTAGCCGACTCATGAAAATCAGACTGTCAAATCATCATAAAAAGGGAAAGAGAAAAAGGGCAAATGAGGGAGGAGATGAAAAAGTATTGCGGGCCCAGGACCATTAATTGCACAGAAAATCTATTTGGGTTCGGGGTAGTTAGCTACCTACCAGTCAAGCCATTCCCCGACGGCGGCTGATGAGTCCTTTTCAAATTTCAATTAGAGCCCGCCGGTGTTTCTGCTGACGTGTACCGGTGGAAGGCTGACGGATCCATTACTCCCCGAACATATATTTTATAAGATTTTTCTAAGAAAAAACTCTTCAACATATATTTAAAAAAAAAAAAAAAAAAACTAATTGTACGTAGATACTATACAGCATGGAAGTAGTACCCACAACTCTTTAGTTGCTTATAAGTTGGTTTTGAATCTTCTATTCAGAGTTCAGATCGAGTGGTTTACTTCAGTTTTGAGTATTATTTCAAATACCCTATTGTATGATCTAAATCATATTTGATTAATAAAACTCATTGTGTTTTGGTTAAAAACTAAAAACTTTTTAGTTGATTCTCGGGTGAATTTACTCGTTTCTCTCTTTTGTAATTAATGAGTTTTGACATTACACTTTCAATACATAATTTTTCTTAGAATTCTTATCGGGATATCCACAGTTTCTAATTTGATCTCCCTTCAACATATTCTCCTCAAACTCCCAAAATTACCCTTCAAATTAATTCTTAAGAAAAATAATAAATAAAAAAGGTAACTAAACCCAGCTACCATTAACCATTGGTTGCATCTTCTAACTTTCTAATACAATCGAAGGTGCTCCACACATTGCTAGTCAATGAATTATTGCTTCTGTCAAGTTCTTCCATATTGATACGTGTCATCAAAAGATAATTGATTTTGTTTTTGTGGAAGTAAAATCTGCCCAGATGATTCTTTGTCCTTTTAAATCTTGGGAGCAGATTAGACAAACACAATTTCTCTAGCTAGATTCCATTGTTTTCTTCCTTTCTTAGCAATGAAAAGATACAATGTTATATATCTTCTTTTCACCATCATAATTTACCCAAATTTATGCCAAGACAACTTGTTCTATGTTGGATTATGCATGCTCAAGCCTGAGATGGAGGAGAGGAGAAAAGAAGAATGAATAGCGCTGCACTCAAGAGGAAATCTGGATAGATTGAATCAATTAGTTGAGGTCATGTGAGATTATTTTTTTTCCCCACTTTTTGAGAAGGGTAAAAGTGAGTTTTCAAGTGAGCGAATTTAGAGATCCAAATAGAATCACTCAATTTCTTATAATAAAAAAATCATGCAAAATATATGACACACACTAAGGGATCATTTTTTTGGCCAATTTAAGGGCTTTTTTGTGAGACTCACTTTCTCGATTACATATCGATTCACTTTCTTGATTACATATTGACATCTCGACCGTTCAGTTCTTAAGACTCCATGAATAGATTACCTATGTAAATTTTCAGCCAAATTGATGATCCTTAATGATTGCCAACTAGATCAAATCAATTGACGAATCAAATCTTTCAAATCTTAACCGTTCATGTTTATAATTATAAATCACAGTTTTGAATGCCTTAACGATGATTAATTTGGCTAAAAATTTACATAAGTGATATACTTATATAGACCTAAAAAATTGAATGGTATGAATACCCATATGCATGTGATCGAAAAGTTAGTTTAATAAACAATCCCTTAAAATAGCCATAAAAATATATCTCTTACTAGAACGGTCATGTATGTGTTGGGTGTGTATATATATTATTTTCGTATTATCAATTCGAAGATAGTTGAAGAAGCTATGATGTCAGCTACTAAACTCTTATCCGCTTTGCACCACATATTACGGTTGAGTGTTGACATTAGTCTAAAAGAAACAAAAATTCAGGGTTTCAAAATTCAAGTGCATCCGAACCAAGTACAAATCTAGATGATCAAGATGAGGTGTGGATCAATTAGGTCAACAGAGACCCTTCTATTGGCTGTATTATTGCAAAAATTGACAGTGTTTCGATGATGCCCAATAGTGATTGAAAATTGCACCCACCCGATTTCTCACACATTGAATAATTTAATTGTGAAAATTGGACTTTGTTTTATATGTTAAATATGTCAATGGGAGTTGTTGAATCCTTTTCAACTCTTGCTCATCAATACCGGTAAGTACAATTAATGCAAGATTAGTTACGTTTTCATTACGTGGTTTTGGATTTTCTAATCGAGAGACATACTAAAATGTTCAACATCAGTTTTCTCACTAAACGTCATCTGGATGATCTTAACATTCCAACTAACGCAGATACATAGTTCTTCTAGTATCTACCTATCTATTCTTCTAGAATCTATTTGGCTGTGTCACTACAAAAAAAAAAAAAAATTGCAATCGCTATACATGTACACGCGCATATCTATACTACTATTAAGAGAAGAGGGTTTGTTAGCCCGAATTTAAAATTTTGACAGAAATGACCCTATAAAATTAATAAACTTTGAAAATTAATTAAATCATAAGATCAATTATGACATTTACAAATATATATTTATTAAAAGAATAAACAAAAAAAGAACCCACAACCTACTCTTCTCTGCAATAACCGTTTGTTTTCTTTTTTTATTGCACATGCAGAGCATGTGTAGAGAAAAGCTAGTATATATATATAAGAGAAGAGAGCGTGCTCTCCAAAACTGAATTTTTTTTCCATTTTAACCTTTATATATTAAAAAACTATGAAATATAATTAATCAATAAGGATAATATGATAAATTATAAAATAAATAAAAATATTTAAAAAGTACAGAAAGTTTTTTCACTACCTTTAACTTCTCTCCACACACATAGTGGTGTGGTCTGCTAGTCTTATATAATTAAGCCAATTCTTGAGGGAATGGTTAAATTTTTGAACTACCATATATGCCCTCACATAATATAGATATTAATAAATAAATTATTTCTATATGAGGATAAGATAGTCAATTTCTCCCATGAAAAAAGGATAAACTTCCTCAAAATCAGCAGAGAAATTGTTGTAACTTTTTTTAATTTTAAAAAATAAAAATAAAAGTCAATTGACATGTGCGGAGCAGGAGCACATGTTAAGAGGCTAGTACTATTATTAAGAGAAAAAACTTTATTAGCCAAAACTAAAAAATTTGACAGAAATGACCCTGAAATATTAAAAAATTTAGCAAATTACCACTACCTACACTTTTTTTTCATAAATTACCATCAGCAGGCCTGCTTTTTTAAATTCCCATGAGCTAGTGTGTAGGGCCCATGCGCAAGGTATTATACCTTGCTGTCAGATTCCTTTCATTTTAAAATTATTTCTATTGGCAAGTAAATTACGAATCTGCCCTTGTGGGTATCAACACTGCTGAATGTCAGTAGCATTATGAAAAAAATAATATTTATATATTTCGTCTTTGTTTTTCTTAGAAACAACACATTTATTAAATAATTCCAAAAACTATTTATACATATTACAATATGAAACTTGAACACTATATATCTCTGGCTTTGCTGCTTTCACATACAAGTTGCTTTGAATTTCACCTCTTCTCATGGTGAAGAAGTTTCTCCAGCAGGATTTCTTGGAATACTGACCCTCAATATACCTCCAGTAGTATACTAGCCCCAGTAGTATACTGACCCTCAGTAGTGTACTGATCCCCAGTAGTAGACTGACCCCCAGTAGTATACTAGTCTGGCCTTATTGCATTTGCTCACTTCTGCATTGCTTTCATTAGCTCCATCCTGTAAGTCAACCGACAACACAGAGCATAAGGGATAACAAAGTGTGCCCAAAACTGCTTTCGCAATTACAACTCTAATCCTTTCTCTTCAAAAATCAGATTTAGAGTGAAAAGATTTGATTTTGATGGAGTATTATACTTTGCTTAATGAAATTTAAGACCACCAAACATGCTTTGAGTTAAAACCATTTCCATGGACCTTGATGTTAACATTTATTGCCCAAAAACAGAACAACCCCCGTCCTTGAAATTAATGCAGCTTGACAAGAATTTGTCAAAAAAGAAAAACAAGGACAGTAGCAAATTACCAAAAGATATAGTAGTCCCAGTCATGGTGCTATCAACTTTGGATCTTGAAGAAGACGTGCAAATCCCAAAAGAGAACTTAATCCAACACCCAGTTTCCTCCACAGCCTCATCCTTCTTCTTCTTCCTTCCCTTTGATTTGCTCCCATCCCAAGTCTCCACCTTTAACAAACCCATCTTCACAAACTTTTCCAGATTCACACTCCCATAGCTCACAGACCCAGAAATTTCACATACCACAGAGAACCCCTTTCAAACAGACCAATATGCAAACCCAAAACCTTCACACAAACTCTGAAAGCTCACAGAAATGTGTGTTGCAACTCAAACTGAATCAGACCCAGATGGTCAAAATTGAAAAAGCTCACAGACCCACTTGCTTCGACTCCTCGCTTCGCCTATTGCCTCGCCACTCGCCTCGCCGCCTTGCTTTGCCGCCTCGTTTCGCCGCGTCGCCTCACCGGCTACTTCGCCATCGGAGCCTCGATTTGCTACTCTGATTTGTTGCTTAGCTGCAGAAATGGAAAGAGAGGATTTGATTTTGGGGAGAAAGGGATCTGAAAGAGATATGAGAGAAAGCGAGAGCTGTATCGTGATAGATATAGAACGAGTGGCAATTTTTGTAATTTTATAAACGTTTAACTGTCCTTTTTGTCCTTAATATATTGAATCGTTACTGTAGCTAGGTTTAATTTAACCGCACGGGGACCGTGTTTGTGGCCCTTGCGCATGGGAAAGAAATGAAAGAATTTGTAGCTAGTGGTCATTAACTCTAAAAAATTTTGAGAATTAATTAAATCACAATGGCAATTATGACAATTATAAATTATATTTTTATTAAAAAAATAAACAAAAAAATTCCCACAACCCACCTTTGTCTTCCACTAACTTCTCTCTACAATAACTGTTTTAATCCATTAAAAAAAAAACTTGCACATGCAGAGCATGTGTGGAGAAAGACTAATATATATATATATATATATGATTTATAATATTGTAAAATGACTTTTAAAGTAATATTTTTAGTGCGCATCAAAACACACACACATATATGTATTGTGTGGAAATTATATGTAGATACATATATTAGGGCTGGGCATTTTAGCCCGAAAGCTCGAAAACCCGGACCGAATCTATCCGGACCTTCAGGTCCGGGCCGGGCTTTTTGAGAAAAAAAAAAAAACACAAAAAATTGAAGCCCGAACCATTTGTGTTTAACCGGGCCGGTCCTGGGCCTTGTTATTCATACGGTTGAAAGCCTGAAGTCATATTACCCTAAATCTGTAGGTATATTGCCTTAACTAAGAGACCTCAAACTCTCAAACTCACAGCCTCCTTCTGGAAATTGACCTCGAGCCTTTCCCAAACCGCTAAACGCAACCCCGACCTCAAACTCACCTCCTCCTTCTGGAAATCTGCAGCTTAAATCTCTAAAATGAGGGAATCAACTCCTCCTTCTGGAAACCCAACCTTAAATCTCCAGTTTCCCTTAGCAGCTTGGTCTCGGATCTCCAGTTTCCCTTAGCAGCTTGGTCCCGGGCCTAGCTAATTGACACGCGGTCCCAGCCCATGCCCAGGCCTAGTGTATATCATTGTTTTTTTAAGGGAATGACGGTTTGTTTCATTCATAAATACAAAATTAAAAATAAATAATTTATTCCTAATACACAATCAAAAGAGCCACTACATAATAATTTAACTAACTCATTTGGTGATATATAGCACAAAAGACATTTAGTAAGCACAAATTACCTATATATTCATCTGCGTAACTGCGTTAGCAAAAGAACATTTAGAAACCATGTATAAATCTTGAAACCCATCAGGCCATCATTACAATTAATTTTGAACTTGAAACTTGTAGCACTGTGACGCGTCTGGTAAAAATAAAAATAAAAACAAATATCTGGACAAGACCCGGGTAGCAACTTCATCCCTATACACATGATACAAAATGCATATCAGTGATTATATATGTAAATTTGTTTCATATATAACACACTTAAAACTATGTGACATAGGTGTATAAATATAGCTTTATAGACAAAGTCAAAATTCACAAACTCAATGATGCATGCATGTTTTGGAATTCATTGACTAGCTGTATGCATATGCTGCATTCGAGCTGGATCCCGATTGATTGTATTTTGCGTCTGTTAAATAGCAATCATTCTGCAGCTTCTGTACTTTCCTGGAATGGTCTAGATGGTTTTACAACCCGGCCTTTATCTAGGCATATCACTTTTTCTCTATGACCACATAAAATATGCATATATATTCATGCATGATTGCATGGTGGTAATTGTCAATGTCAGAGTAGGGTTTTGGACACAAGTACCCGTTTGGACCTTGATTCCTCATATATTGAACGTACAAGCTAGGTAGATGTTCATGTTTACTTTACCTGCATGTGAAACATATCAAATTAGCTGCATACAAGTGAGTTGGAACCTGAGACATCTGAGTTCATGGTCCACGGAATGCTCGAACCATACAAGCGAACCATAAAAATGAAGCCTCCGTCCTTCTATTTACATATAGTCACATGAAGAGATCTATGTCCGAGAACAACTCTGAGAGTCTAGACTAGAAAATTCGATGGCCCGATACATACAGTTGCCTTGTTTAAGTATATCGGGAATTCGGGGAGACATGGAATCAAAACCCTGAGAACGAGAAGCGTACCGTATCTCCTTCAGAGATCACATCCATAAGTCAATGAAGCAGATGCATCCTCAAACCGGAAGAAAAGACCATAGACATATATACTTTCCTGAACACAAGGCAAAATCAACTGAAAATCAAGACTCAAGGGTTAACTCAGATTCTAAAAACAAACGCAAGCGATAGAACAACACCAAAAGTGGAATGCCAATTATGTAGAGGCACTTTGGTTGTAAGGACCATATTCCAGAGATAGAAGTTCTTTCCCTTTCTTCCCTATTGCTTTAAGCTGAATTATTAGCTAGTCGAGTGCTCGATCATCATGTACTGTGTACGTGTATAGCCGACCATCGTGTACGGAAGTCACTTTTTTGTTTTGTTTTGCAAAGACAGTTCTGGTTTTTGTTCTCGACTTATATTCCATTTCCTCCCACTTGGTTGAGTTCGAGTTTTTGTCGACTGAAGAGAATCATGACTGTCGACAAAATACAGAATCTTTCCTATACATGCGAGCTATAGCTAGATACATAATTGATGCATTGAAGGTGTGTATACACTCGCACTGACTCGTGACATTTCATTCAATCATTCCGGGACCCTAGTAAGAATTACAGTGAGCGATAGTCCAGAGCCGGCCCTATCATTTTGGGAATTCGAGGCTGACAAAGCGATGGGGAGCTTGCAAGCCACTCTGCGTACGAGGCTCATAGAGCGGCTTCAGCAGCCAATGTGATAAATGATGCTATACGAGATGTGTTTCCCATCCGAGCTAGTCAATGGCGCCATGAGTAGAGGATAAAACACTATTTACGTTAGTCGATCAACAAGTAAACGTAGATTTACGTTAGTCGATCAACAAGTAATGCACAACATGACTACATCCTACATCCTTCTGTCAACCATTGGATGAGTATTATGTACTATTTGCCAAGTATGTTCTTAACTACTTTTAACTCACTCAGAATTCTGTGGGCCTCTAGCTTGAATTGGTCCTCTAACTAGTCTTTACTTATCTGTTCATAAAACTTGTTTACCTTCTCTCACCCTATCACTACTGAAGTTATAGAGATTTGCGATGTTTAACAAATTAAACCAAGCAGGTGTTTGAACCATGCATGAAATAGGAAGATGTGTATCTGAGGATGCAATCAATTAGCATAAAAATATTGTTGCTGTATATGATTAGAAGAACCATATATCCCAGATCACTTTGGTATCCCTCCCCCAGATGGAGAAGTCTGGAATGAACCAAAAGATTTGTAGACCAGCAGATGCCGTCTGTTTTTCTGTTAGACTGACCAGGTCATCAACTGACATAGGACAAGTTAGATGAAACTGTAAAGTATGAAGTTACACAGGGGCTTTTAGGGGAGAAGGACATAGGCGGCTGCGTCGAGGAGGAGAGAAGTTTGCAAAGACTAAAAATAGTTTGATCGATTTTGGGTCCTTGATCTTACTCTGAAGTAGAAGAAGAATCACCCAGACACTGAGAAAGTTTTGAGGTTATTCACAGTCCAAGTGTGCTTTGTTGCCATTTGTGGATGCATGTCAATGTCATCTTCTTCGAAACCAAGCATCAATTCTATCTGAATTGAATTCTTCTGCTGTAAATTTAGGTTCTTTAAATACTGTTTCGGATCTGGAAAGTGCTTATCTGTGTATTGTTCATTGGATTTTATTTTTATTTTTATTTTTCAGGCCCTTCCTTTATACCTTGATGAAATCTTTGACCCTGTTGTTGCCGTCTTGCTGTCTGTAACATTTGTTCTAATTTTCAGAGAGGTATTTTTGCTTACTCGATTTATCATAAGCTCATTGAGATGCAATGGGATATTGGGATTGCGATTGACTTGTGACTTGCCATTCTGGGTTAGATTATTCCACAAGCTATATGCTCAAGATATGGGCTTTCTGTTGCTTCGAATTTTGTTTGGCTTGTTGGCATTCTGATGATCTGCTATCCAATCGCCTACCCAATTAGAAAAGTAATGCGCCTTCATTGACTTACCAACACAGGTGGAAATCCATATATCTTCTCTTCTCCAACCAAAATCAAACTGAATAACAATATTTAAAATCCATCTGCATAACAACAATGACAGAGCCAGAGTCACCGGTATTTAGGCTGATTGATGGTTGATTGATCCCAGGATTGGTTTGCTCTCTCTCTGCTTTTAATCAGCTGTAAAGGGGGAAAAGATATAGCGGAAGGCAGATGTTTGTGAGGCAGCTTCTATAGGAAGCTGGGTTCGGAGATAAATACCAGAAACCCCTCCTCGTTTTACATCACGGCACAGAAATTACACTTCACGTCTCAGTAAGGGTCAACAAAAAGTATCCAAATTCTGAGGCTGTGAACTGGCCACGTCAGTGGGGCCCCTTTGGTCTACAAAACTTTTGGTTCATTCCAGCCTACTCCCAGTCATTACATCTCCAATTCATCATGTAAACTTAGCTATCAAACTCTAGTACCTAAATATTCACCCCAGCACAAAACTAGGGAAAACCAGAAAGAGTTGAGTTACAAGGAATGTAAACTTAGCTATCAAACTCTAGTACCTAAATATTCACCCCAGCACAAAACTAGGGAAAACCAGAATGAGTTGAGTTACAAGGAATAAACAAAGTAAAACTAGAAAGAAGAATCAATTGGCCACCTACATTCAAACCCTATGTATTTACCCCACAAGTGGAAAAAGGGAAGTTTCCAAATTGCAGTTCCCCCTAGGAAATTATACAGTAACAGTACAGAAACCAAAATTTTAGGCAATTAAGGGTAACTGCAACTTGGGAAAGACAACCACTAACATGTTCGATTCCAAGCAGCAACAAAGAATATACACGTAAATAGCTGTTTACCACAGAAACAATCCCCAATTGCTCTCAACATTCTACACCTACAAGATTGTCAAATGATTTGCACCGACTGGACAACTAGTTCATGAGCGCAGAAAATGTTTCATGAAAATCCAAACATGACCTGACAATGACTATGATTTCCAAGAAACAATCACAAATTAGCAAATATGTTGGAAGAGAAGATCCCACATCCATAATTGAGGTAGCGAGACGGGCAGGTCGACATCATGGAAGGCGAAGGAGCCTGTTAACTCCGGAGTCTAGAGCATCAACATTTCTTCTCAAGATTTTTCTGGACGAATGTGGATTAAGGAATCCAGAACAACAATACCAACATCACAAAAGCAAAACATTCCACAATCTAGAGGTATAGCATTCCAGTGGATTCCAAACTCATAACTGTGTTCACATCCAGGGGTTGGTAAGCAACTTTTCTCAGCTAGCAACAGTTTCTAACCCACTGAGCATCCATCGAAACAGAGTAGGATCCATCCAAGATTTAAGCATAAATAATTAGCAAGGTGGAAGGCCAAAGCATAATCACATTTATATACACAGAAACAAATGTTAAGGATACAGCTGCAGGGCTAGACTATCAACACCCTTCATTTCTTCATTTAATCTACCAAAAAACAAATACATTTGTTAGTTTTATTAGATGACAGTAAATTACCCTCCCATCTTCAAGCCCAAAAAATAATAAGATTGACCTAAACTAAACTAAGACCGCACCCAATAGGTACCGGGACTTGATTTTACATAGGCATCCTTTCATCAGTACATGGAATCACCAGATTTGCTAAGAAAGTTTGTAGTGGCAATGTGGCCAGTCATCACAAGGATGTGTGTCCAAACTGTTAATGGCAAACACAGTTTGAGAACTTTCACATCTTCCAAACTAACACACACAGAATGCAAAATTTTACAGATGGCATACATCTATTAAGAATCAGATAAATACTAACAGGACATGAACGAAATAAAAAATATGGTGTAGATTCAAGGCACAGTCCCTAATGCATCAATCATCTGATATCGAAACAAAGTATAATTCTCTCAAAAACCACCGTTCCTAGTTACTCTTCACAGTAGAAAACCTTTACCAAGCACCAAAACTTCTAAAACCAACATACATTCAAAGCCATTTCAAGTTTTCACATCAATTAAATAATAGGAACAAGATGATCAAAGCATTTAACACTACCTCAGACATGAATTTATGTACCGATTCCCCTTCGTAGCAGCATCAAGCACTGCAATTCAAAAATCCAATCAGTTAGCAATCTCTCTTTTCTCTACCACAACTCGCAACGACTACTCAAAACTCATGACGATGATCAAAATCTCCAAACACATACCGGATTCTTGAAGCCGGCCGGCGGCGTCGCCAAAGCAATGCATGTGATCAACCGAGTTGCTAGTAACCTACACAATCACATCACAAATTTGATAATCAGAAAAATTCAAATTCCACGGTGATTCAAATTTGAAACTGAGAAATTGAAATCAAAGCGGCACGGACCTCGGAGAGGGCGAGGCGGAGGGAGGAGAAGAGAGAGGTGAAGCTCTCCGCGACGGCGAGGGAGTCCCTCTCAGCGACTTCGAGAGCTCTGAATAGATCGGTCTGGTTCAGATGGGGTTTTGAGTCGGAGCCGTCGTCCTGAGTATGACCGAGTGTGGAATCGGGACACGTGGACGGTGGATCGAGGTTTGGGTCGGAGATTGGGGTTTCGGAGCTCGGCGGATGCGGCAGCGGAGCTTGATCTCCTCCGTCTTCCTCCATCTTCTTCCCGCGGTCTCTGTTCGTTTGTGTCCAAATTACTGAAGCTTGAAGCCTTTTTGCAGTCCGGCCCAACTAGACTATAAAAATGTTTGGGCTAGTTTCTGCTCAGTTACTGGATTCGGGCCTTTTTTTTTTCTGGTCAAACTATTTGGGCCTATTATAACCCGGTTCGAAGCATGTGACGGAATAATAAAATAAAAAAAGGTGACAGAGTTTGAATATCTCCTTTAATCTCATTGAAAATGAATTGTTTCGTAAATTAGAGTGAGTAATACTTAAAAAATTATATAAAAAAGTAAAAACTAATTGAGTGATTCTTCCTCAGGCCAAGAGATTCAATATAGTGAGTATATTTCAGAAGAAATATTAGAATGGAAGTTATAAACGATACATGATAGACTGATCAACAAGAAAGCTGAAAGATCAAAATTTAGGTCTCCTTAACTCTTTACTTATGCGTCCAATTGAGGTTTTGTGCCGCCAACCGCCACACCTAGAAACCAAGCTATTCACCTACTATTGCCAAGACTCCAACTAGATCCGACCATAGCTTGCACTAGACACCATCAATAGACCTACTAGGCAAAAGTGCCTCACCCAAAAGTGGCCTTGATGACTTCAACCCCAAGTAGATCATACCACTGCTATAGTCCACTTCAACAAGCCATAAACCACCATGAATCACAACAATTTCTGCCTCCCCTTGTAAACACAATTCCCCAAAAACAACATTAACCAGATCCACCAGCAATGAATCCAACACTGTAAAAATGGTCCACGACCACAAGAGACCTAATATGAATCACGTCAACCAATCTTTCATCACAACGATTCTTTTTTTTTTGCAAGTGAGCAGTGACTTGTTGGTAAGTTATAATTCCAACATTGTAAAAGGTCATGAGTTCGATTCTCACTGGCGTAAGGATGTGGTGGGCTAAGGCTTTTTTTATTTATTTACAATTTTTTATTTTTTTATTTTAAAAGAAAATTCTTTGTTTTCTTCTTTGTCTCTCATATTCACGTCAATTGAATTGTCCTAATACCATTGGCCCCAAACCACTACTTTTTTTTTTTTTGAATCACCCAAACCACTACTTAATAATTCGATATCACGTAATACGTATTTGATTTACTGATATTTGAGCTCAACTCGTTTAAATTAACGTCAATACAAGAACATATCGAGCACAGTGAAGTGCATTTAAGTATAATTAACCCGCTAAACAAATTATCACATTCGAAATTTTGAATAAAGGCTAAACAATTAATTATTTTACTTTTTATTTTTTCAATATCCGATCATTAATTATCTGATCGTTTAATTTCCCAATCCCTTGATTATAGCCTTTCAAATTCACTTCAATCTTTTTTCTTCTTTATTCTTTTCTCTCATCAAAAGAAAAAAAATTTACAATTATGAAGAAAATCAAAGGAATGCGGGAGAAAATAGTAACTGACCATAATCAGGTCCGCTGATTATCCAAATTATGCCGTGATAATAGCCATTCAAAATTGAAACCACTCGCACTTACCAAAAAAAAAAAAAAAAATTGAAACCACTCGCCCTTAACCAGTAGCGCCTTCACCGAACCCAACCCAAATATAAGCGCTCACCTACTCACTAACCGTAGCAGTGTAGACGAAGAGAGAGCCGATCAGAGTGAAAAGGCCTTCAAACCCAGATGGCCGAACCAAGCAACAAGGTATTGCTTTCTCAATTTCTTCCCCCAAATTCAGTTTTCATTTCATTTCGTTGTTCATTGTTGTCATCGTTTCCCTTTTTATGTTTTTGTACAATTTTTTCTCATAGATGAAGCAGTTTTCACTTGTAAAATGGGTGTCTGATTTTATGATTAGGGTAACATTTGTTTGGTTAAAAATTCATAGGGTGGTTACAATTTGAGAAAGAGAAGGAAAACATGTGGTTTGGTGGATAGAATCAGTGGAATGCCGGATGAAATTGTAGTGAGTATATTGTCTTTCTTGCCGCTGAGGGAAGCACAGGCTACTTGTATCTTGTCTAGGAGATGGCATTATGTGTGGGCGTCTCTCATGACTCTCAACTTTGACACCAAGAAAAGGTTGAGCACCTTGAAGGGTCTGAAGCCGAAAGAACGAGACCAGGGCCTTATCAAGAGGTATGCTAAGTGGGTCAACAGCGTGGTTGAACAGCATAGAGCCCCATGCATTGACCAGTTCCGTGTTTCGTTTTATCTAGACAAGAGTTTTTCGAGTTCTATTGATAAGTGGGTTGAGTTTGCGCTGAAAAAGGGTGTTCAAATGCTGGAGCTGAATTTGTTAGAATATGTCTATTATTGCAAGATCAAACCGGGATATCCTTTTCCCCAGCAACTTTTGGGTCTCAACAGAGAAGGTGAAGAGTCTGCTTGGAAGCACCTGTGTCGTGATGGTCCAAGTCGTCAACCCTGCGTGTGCGTTGGCTTTAAGTCACTCAGAGTTCTTACCTTGGAATGTGTTGACATCTCTGGAGAGGTTCTCGAGTACTTTTTGCGCAGTTGTCCGGTTCTGGAAAGGGTTTCGGTGTATGGCTCCTCAACGTTGGTTTATCTACGAGTTGTCGGTCCATCAATTGCATTGAAGCACTTAGTGATACAAAGATGTAGCAACGTCGTAGGCATTGAGATAGTTGATGCAGATGTCATTTCATTTACTTATGATGGTGGGGAGGGAATACATTTGCGTCTTGAGAATGTACCACATCTTGTTGAGGTATCCATTTATGAGCACCGTGAATATTACTCTTTTTTAAGCATTGATGTTCTCTTTGCCAGCCTTTCCTCCTGTGTTTCTCAGCTGGAGATTCTGAAAATGAATAATACGATACTGGTCAGTATGTGTTATTGTTCTTTTAATCTTTTTCGTGTGTTCTATTTGTTTATTAGATCTTAGTTCCTTACCTTTAGTTTGCATTTCAGTACTACAGGGAGAGTTATATGGTTCCCATGTTACCAAATCTCAAGCTTTTGGGATTATCCTTTAAAGATGATGAGGCACTAATGCAATTGGCTTCCTTCTTGAAATCATCTCCTTGCGTTGAAAGGCTTGTGATACATGTATGTATACATTGTTACTTTTGATCTTGTTTATGAGATTCATTGATGTTTTGGAATGTTGTGAATGAAACAACATGAGAGAATTTTAGATTTTTCTCAAATGTGTGCTTATTGTTTGGTTGTGATATTTTGTTTCTTTGTCTAGATTAAATGCCCTTGTGTAAATTGAATGCACCCTTTGACCTTGTATCAAACGCTATTTAGGTTAGTTTTGTACTTTTGTGTTCCCACTATTTGTAATAGTTTCCCTTGAGCAGAAGCATCCTTAAATGAAGATTAATTTTTCCCCTTTTAGAGATGAATTTCCTTTGTAATGGAACTCTTGGATGTAAAACCAAATTTCTTTACATTGATTATGAGTTTCAGTGTCTTTAGTCTGTAGCTATACTGTTTTGCCTATATATGTATTGTTTCTCATTCTAGGGGATATCTTCCTTTTGATAGACTCGATGAACTTGTGGCTCCTGTTGCATGCTCATACTAATTTGGTCTCTTGCTCATACTAATTTGGTCTCTTGTTACAGTTGCACTACTCAATATCAAATCGAAAAAAATGCCACTTTAAGAATAAGAAAGCTGCCAAATGCTCCCATGCAGATCTCAAGGCCGTGAAATTGGTAGGTTATGATGGCAGCACGCGCGAAGATGAAATTGTCAAGTACTTGACAAAAACTGCGATCAACTTGGAACAAATTGTTATCGATCCTGCCCGGAATTGGCTTTATAGAATTCCAAAAAGGAAGGATGCAATGAGAAGAGAAGAACAAGTAAGAGCTCATTTTCGGCAGCTCAAAGTGCCTTCAAATATAGACTTTGTATGCTTGTAAGGAGTTTTGATTGTAAAGATTTGCTTTTACTGATGTGTATATAAGTTCAGTTTGATTTTACGTTACTAGGATTCAGAAATATGAACAAGAAATAGCATATTAGACAAATATGTTAATATAATATCTACCAAGAATTTAGTTTCATCATATGTTTGTTAGATACATTCCAGCTATTAATTGGTGACCAACTACTTGGCACTTTTTTAGTTTCCTCCCTAAAAGTGCAATTGCACGCCCTTGTATGAGAGTCCAAGTTCCAAGAAACTAAGCAGTTTTGAAGGGCATCTCTCATCCTTTACCAGACAATCCTTGAGTAGAGGTTGAAGCTTAGAAATGCAGCTTGGCAACTTCTCTAGACAACCCTTCAAGTAGAGAAATCCAATGCATCCAGGTCGAGTCTAAACAGATTATACTTCAAGGACTTCATCTTTGCTAGTTGAAAATACTCCTAAGTAGGTCTACAAGTTTTTTATGTCCAACTGCCTCAACTTTTCCAAGTCTTGGGTTAGGTTGATCCCTCCATGGTGCATCGACATGGTATAGATTTGGCAAAGCTGATACGCATCCTACACCGTCTTTTTCTTTACTTGTTCGAAACTCATGCTGAAGTATGTGCTGTGATCACAATTGGTTTGCATCCACATGGTATAGCTCTAGCAAAGCTGATAAGCATCCTTGTAACCAAAAAAAAAAAAAAAAAACTGATAAGCATCCTACACCATCTTGATCTTCACTCGCTTCAAAACTCATGCTGAAGGCTATGCTGTGTTCACAATAGGAGGCCAAATTATGTCGCAGTTTTAGAAGCTAATTCCCCTTCACTGGTATTTCATACACGACACTGTTTCAGATTCCAGGATTTTTAAGCTTTGCAGCTTACTGCTTACCTATGCACTTTGGCAGCAGCTTCACCTTTGTATTCTGTATGCTCAAGTACCTCCAGTAATGTGATTATTCCCCATATACTACGGAAGTTGTGTTCTAGCATCTGGAAAATTCCAATACTTTCACAAGCTTAAGATTTCCACTCATTGTATTGAGAAAAGAGCGCTCAAGCCTCAAGGCATTAATTCATCTTGAAAATGCTTTGCTTGTTTTCTTTTTGAGTTGGTGTGTTAAGAGTTTACACAAAATGAGTACTATAAACTATCTCAGAAAAAGCACTTGTAAACACACGTACTGTAATTTGCATATTAGGAGTGTTGTAGTAGTCGCATCCTAATTTAGGATTGCAACAGTATATCTATCCTAATATCTGCAGATTTACATGAACAGAAGATCAACTATGACAAATATAGGATTGATATGTTATTTTGATCCTAAGCTAGGATGCGTATGATGTTGCAATCTTATAACGCATCAAGTACATATATATATCGCAGCAAGCAATATGAATTGAAATCAAAGATAAAGGGATTGTAGAGATACTAACTAGATCCATATATATTGCAGTGAAACAATGTGATCGAGTCTGAAAGGGGTGTATGAAACTAACAAAATCGATTGCCTCAATCCATTGTTCTTCTCCTAGATTCACCCTTAATCTCAGATTGTTAATGGGACAATTTGATTGAGGTGTGGTGCTCTAGCAGGGATCAATGAAGGCATTGTAATCCACTTTATATCAGAAAAGCAGTTAAGGCAGTTCCTTCCATCAAGAAACTGTCTTATAACTTCCTTGTCTTTATCTGATGGATTATTCTAAATAACCATACTATTTGAATTCAAATTCAAAACAGATATTAATAAAACTATTTTCGATTACAAGTTTTATTTAATACTCTGATGTTACAAACTGAACTCTAATACTCCTCACAATGTCAGCTTAAGTGAAAATGCTGATGTCTAGTTCAATAAGGTCTTACATGGTGTTGGTCTGTCTCTTGCATTCATGCTGTGTGTTTATTTTTATAAATGTTTATTCTCATATGATTAGTTTATATTTTTCTGTATTGGTAGTAACATGCAGATAAAAAACATTAAATCGAAACATAAATATCAATTGGCCTATTAGCTCAGCTGGTTAGAGCGTCGTGCTAATAACGCGAAGGTCGCAGGTTCGAGACCTGCATGGGCCATTTTTACTTTTACATTTGCATTTGTAAAGCTTATTTACCTGACATTTTTTTTTTTTCACTATTATTCCTTCATAAATAATTTTTTAATTATTATTTTTTATTTCGCATAGCTTATTTACATGACAGTTTTCTTCACGGGCCATTTTTACTTTTACATTTTGCATTTGTAAAGCTTATTTACCTGACATTTTTTTTTTCACTATTATTCCTTCATAAACAATTTTTTAATTATTATTTTTTATTTCGCATAGCTTATTTACATGACAGTTTTCTTCACTGTTATAGTGTTATTTCTTCATCTATACTATTATTAAGATAATATGTTTTGTTAGCCAAAACCAAATTTTTTTCATATTTAACTCTGAAATATTAAAAAACTTTGAGAATAAATTAAATTCTAAGGGTAAATATGATAATTATAAAATAGATTTTTATTAAGAAAATTAAAAAGAAATGATCCCACAGGCTTCAGAGCATCTCCAACAGTGATAGCTATATTCATAGCTAAAAGTAGCTAAAACTGGAATATGACTAGTTAAATATTGAGTTATGCTCCAGCAGAATACCTAAATGTCAAGTTAAATTTAACTTTATTTTTAGAAAAAAAAACTAGGGTTGTTCTCTCGTTCTCTCCCGAGGAACAGCCGTCACTCCCCTCTTTTTCTCTCCGTCCGACGGCGCGTCGCCTTGATGTCGTCGTCGGACGGGTCTCCTTGGTCTCCATATTGATCTGCTCCCCTTGCGGGTTGGGTAGTGTGAGTGGGGGCAAATAAGCGCCCTGGATCGGGTCCGATCTGGTGTATTTGGCGGCTTGTGAGATAATGGGTGAGATCATGCACGCTGGGGTCGAGCGGTGGAGGAGGTGGATGTCGGACTTGTCTGGTGTCGCGGTGGTCTTCTCTTGGTCGTGTGGTCGCTGTTCTTTCCGGTTTGGATGGAACACGAAGGATGATGATTTCTTCATTCTCTTCTGGACTGGATCGACGTGGTGGTTGCAGGTGGCGTTGATGGACGACGGCGGGCATTCAAGCGGGTTTGGCCGGGTTCGTGGTCTGCGGCTGTTGTGTTGGGCCTCATCTTGGGTCTCTGTTGATGGGCTAGGCCAGGGTCTGCTTTGTTGGGCTCTGTCTTCTTTAGGGTTTTTCAATCTAGATTTGTTTAGATTTAAGCTAGCATTTTTTCCTTTTCTTTAAGTCTCTGCTTTAAGAATAATATTGGGGTAGAGTCTTGGCCGCGTTCGGATCCTGCCCTAGTAGTGTCAAGGTTACTTGAATCATTGGAGCTTATTCCTATGGATACATTATGTTTGGATAGTCTAGGGCTTGCTTTAGTTTATTCATTCATGGCTCTCTTCTGTCGTTGCCCGGAGTCCGGGTGAGTCATCTTGTAATGTTTTCTACTTTACTATAATGGACTGACATCCCACGCGTTAAAAAAAAAAAAAGTTAAATTTAACTTTTAGTTAAATTCTCTGTCCTCTCTAGCTAAATATAGTTAGGTCTTTTAGCTAAAGTTAAATTTAGTTTTTGTTTAGCTATTCTACTGGAGATCAAATTTAGCTTAAAATTAGTTAAATTTCAACTTTTTTTTTTAAATTTCAAATTTTTTTTTTTAAATTTCAAATTCTGTTGGAGATGTCCTCATTTTTTTTTTTTAACTATTTTCTCTCTGCAATAACTATTTTATTTTATTTATTTTCTTAAAAAGAAAAAATTATTACACAATGCAGAGCATGAATGAAGAATGCTAATATGAGACCTTTTAATATTTTAACACCTCAGGTCACTAACTTGAAGGATGATGTGGCGGCGTAAGGGTGGGTGGATGACCATACCCTTCCCCACACTTTGGAGCATCTTAACTTCAAAATGCATGTTACTGATAATAGATTAATTAAAGCATCTTGAGTACAAAATAACAATAACAAATAATAATTGAATAGGTACGGATCACATATATAGAACAACATTGTCA
The DNA here is from genome assembly GCF_958449725.1 of Rosa rugosa. NCBI lineage: Eukaryota > Viridiplantae > Streptophyta > Magnoliopsida > Rosales > Rosaceae > Rosa > Rosa rugosa. Next base: position 44,981,737 of record NC_084823.1, on the reverse strand, counting down.
ACATATATAGTCAAGTACATACCTAACCGGCCTATCCCATATGAGTGTTGACCTGAGGAAGACTACTTGATAGGCTGGATTTGGAAATTCATTCAGAGGTTTTGAACTTTTAATTACACAGAACAGGTAAATTGTGAAGAACATACAACAACAAAACATATATATGTTCTATTTTCATTCATGTTCAGTGCACAACGATTACATGGGAGGAGAAGCAATAGTTTCTTTACAATTTGATTCAATGAGAAACAGTGCAGCAAGTTAACATTAAGATCTTATATATATATATATATATATATATATATATATATATATATACACTACTTGAGATTAGTCATGCTCAAGCTAAAATCCCAAAGTTTGGAAGCCAAATCTGCATCTTTGGCCTGATTGCTCGGTTTGGCAATGTTACAGTCTGCAAAATATTCGCCGCTTACTCCCTTAACTTGTGGATGGAGTGCCACAAAGCATGTGGTTGCTGCACCCTGCACAATCATGTTCAATATGGAGATTATTATGCACGTGTTTCTTAGAAAAACTGAACTCGCACAAAGAGACACAAGAGTCTCTACTACATATATGTATGCATGTGGAACTTCAAAGAAGTACCTGTTGAACAGTTTTTATGAACGGAATGATAAATACACCCAGCACCTTCACAATATCTGTATCAAGCCACAGAAAAGTAAGTGGTCAATGGAAATTAAACCAGACAAGTATTGCAGTGTAAAATAACTATGATCATGAGCTAGTCTGATTTGTGTCCATGCATATCATAGAAACTGATCACATATAGCTTTCGCTGCAGATGATTTCACTAAAAAAATTAGTGACAGTTTCAAACTACGCACAGTGGATGAAGCTTACAATGCAAAATGCCATTATCAAAGTGCACGATATTGGTCTGGATTGATCCCGGATGAAGAGAATTAGCAATGATCTCCACTCCTTCTGCCTGTTTAGTTAGTGTTCAGTTCCAAGTCAACCACAAGTTCAGAAATCAGCACATTTCTTAACCAGAAAACATTCAATACCTTCAGACGCCTTGTAAGCTCATTAGCATGTAATACATTAGCAAGCTTGGATTGTCCATAAGCCAAATATTTGTAGTAGCTGTAAGAAAGTAGAATGAACAAATTGTCAATTGACACAGATACTACTTAGGAAAAATTAGATTGTCAATTTGACCATTGAAAATGCGGTTTTTTATTTGAAAGTGCGATACCAGATCGAGAGTCTAGCCCCGTAACATATCAAACATCGGGCAAGATCAGCATTACCCTAACTCATTAAATCAGCAAAGCATGACCTAAAAAGGAACCATTTGTTGTGCTGTAACTATGTTACCTTGATTCATCATTAATTTTATCAAAACGAATTCCTTCACGGTACACATATTGATGGCACATTGACGATAAATTTACAATTCTTCCCTCTCTCTTGCTTTCTCGCAATGTGCGTTTCATGGTCTCCAACAAAAGATTTGTGAGAAGAAAGTGCCCTGCATGGTTCAAGTAACAAATAAGGTTCATATAAGAAAGTACTGTAGAAAACTGATTAACTGGCCTAAAGTAATGACTTCAGACTAGTTGTAAGTAAACACACCTAAGTGATTAGTTGCAAAATGCAGCTCTATGTTGTCTTGAGAAAGCTTGAATGGTGTTATAACCCCTGCATTGTTACTTCCAACAAAGAAGAGATTTAATTCCCTTTATTGTCAAAGTTCGCAATAACCAAATGTTATTTCTGTACGTATACTTGTGCTTTTACTCTGCAACGGTGCATGTACAGGGGTGATTAACTAGTGTATTGTCATTTCCTAGCAGTTTTAAGTTTTTGGAGTCGAGTTGTTATCTGACATAATATTAGTTGCACATTTAGAGTCTAAATTTGTCCGACAAAACATAAAATAGGGGGAAATAGAGTAGAATAAAGTCAATAAACACAACCTAACCTGCAGGATATGTTGAAATAGTAAAGATGATATTTGCTAAACCAAAAAAATGAAGATGGATGACAATGACATATGCTAATTATCTTACATAAGGATGTTCAGTGGAAGGCCCAAGGAATTATACTCTTCTCCAAACTTTCTTACAGATGCCAATGAGCTGAGATCCAACTCCATAACATCTACTCTAGCATTGGGGATTTCTTTAAGGATTGCTTCTTTGACATTTTCCCCTGCATTTGTGTTCCTTACTGCCATAACTACATGGACACCACGCAATGCAAGAACGCGCGATGTCTCTAAACCAAGACCACTTGTGGCTCCTGAAAATTAAACAAAAATTACAAATCGAAACGTTTAATAACCTTACTTAAGCAAACTCTAAGCTAGGAAGGCCCGTTGACATGAAAATTAAAAACAAATGTCAAACATCTTGTACATCCCCAAAGGTGGAGAAGCAGTTTTAGACCATATATCACAGAATTACAGAAAGCACTTCAAATGACTGATCAAGATCTCTCTTTATACATACACAGGCAAACTAAATCATATGGGATCCTTTGTTTCAATTTTTTTAATTTCAATTTTTGATCTTACTCTCTTTTAATCTTTTGGATATATAAATAAGCTTCTTCTTCTAGAATCTAGAACAAATACATGGCAATTAAACTAAGCAATAATAGTATTCATCATACGAACTATGGCAAGTTTAACTAAAATAGAGCTTGAATGACCTGTAACAATGGCTGTGAGACCAGTTCCATCAATCCCTCGAGTAACTTCCTCTGCTGTGGAAGAGGCTGAGAACCCAGATGGCCCTTTCCTGCTAAGTAACCCCATAATTTTACTAATGATACTAATGAGATTGGAACACAGAGAGCTAGATTGCTTTTTTTTCTTTTCTGGTTTGAGAGGGCTAGATTGCTTACGAAACCAACATAAAAGTGATAAATACTAGACTGTATTCTGTTCGAAAAATGACAACTAATGTCAAGACAAGGGTCAGCTCCGGCTGCCTCACTAAATCAGAGATACCAAAGCTGCAGACCTCTAATTGGCAAAGTTTTATTGGGGTATCGTAATTATCACTAAACAATGGCGTTTTGGGATGTTGCTCTGCTAAAGAAAACAAAAGGGTCATCTTCACTGGTGATGGTAATGTAAATTCGTAGACATGATAAACTTCGTAGCAAGATGCAGCCATGTGAAATTGTAATAATAAATTGCGTTTATGAGCTCACTGCTCTTACATATGGAAGGGTGCTGTTGGCTGGTGTAGTATCATTAATTGAGGACCAAGGATAACTACTTCTGCCAAAAGCATTCAAGTGCTTTGTCGGTTCTTGGAATTGAATAAAGCATGGGCCAAGTTTGTGAGTTTGCTTTGCTAATTTACAGTACACTCCATTGTAGAGGATGAAGAGAAAGAGGGTTATAATAATCATTCATTCTATATGCACAACCATGTGATCTGCCTATTGATTTCATAACAAATAGTGCAGAATTAATTACAGCTCCCTACAACATGGCCCAGAAAAAGACTTAAACCTCCACTACTACTGAGATTGGTCAAACTCAAGCTAAAATCCCAGAGTCTCGTGGCCAAATCTGCATCATTTGCCTGAGAGCTCGGTTTGGCGATGTTACAGTCCACATAGTATTCGCCACGTACTCCCTTAACTTGTGGATTCAGTATTTCAGTCCCAAAAAGCATGTGGTTGCCGCTCCCTGCACGACCATGTTCAATGAGAAATAAACGTTTGAATCACAATGTATATCACATTCCTAATAGCCGTGCGACCCCTTTACATATGTGACCCCTTTACATATGTGGATCCTATATCGCGAGCGATGCTATCTATAATGTAGTTTATTATGAATAGGGTTCATCAGTCCATGCAGCATTGCACTCAAAATAGTGATGCTACATATATATTCTGAAACCTGAAGAAGTACCTGCTGAATAGTTTTGCTCATAAATATTATCCTGAGCACCTTAAGAAGACCTGTGTCAAGCCAAACAATAAGTTAATCAGTGAAAACTGAAAACCCACACCAGTTCAGACAGGTAAGCACAGCAGATGAAGCTTACACTTTACATGGATATCATTACGCATAATATTAGTGCGAATGGTTCCAGGATGAAAATGACCTGCATATATATTGGATGGTTCAAGTAACAACTGTATTGATTCATTGTAGCAGATTTTAGAAAACAACCTTGGGAGAATTTGTAGGTAACAGACCTAAATGATTAGTTGCAAAATCGAGTTCTATGTTGTCTTGAGATAGCTTAAATTTATCTACCATAACACCTGCATTGTTACTGCCAACAAAGAAAGAAGTATATTACTGGTTATTTTCATAGTATTAGCTATAAACTAACTAAACAACTTCCAGTTGTTTCTACATGAGCTTCTCACTATAAGAGACCTGGTGGAACCGTGGAACTATCATTTTAAGAAAGAAATTAGATAATATGGAAGGATTGCTTATCTTACATAAGGATATTCAATGGAAGGCCTTTGGAATTATACTCTTCTGCAAATTTTCTTACAGATGCCATTGAGCTGAGATCTAACTCCATGACATCAATCTTAGCATTGGAGATTCCTTTAAGGATTGCTTCTTTGACATTGGTACCAGCATCTACGTTCCTTACTGCCATTACTACATGAACACCACGCAATGCAAGAACACGCGCTGTCTCTACGCCAATACCACTTGAGGCTAGGCTCCTGAAATTGAACAAACTTTGAGACTACACCGAAAAGTTTAACGGCCTAACTTCGAAGCAAGGAAACATATTTGAGGCATCCAGAGGCTAGAGAGCTGTTCAAGACCACATTGGTGTTGTCTTGTGTTACATAGTAGCCATCAGAGTATCAAATTGAAACCTATATCTTATTATTTAGATTGTATTCGGATATGATTGTTCAAGAATACAATGAAAATGAATAGTTTCTTACTTTCTTTTCCCATATGTAAGGGATTACCAGATTAATTATCTTAATGTAGTGGTCAACCATTTGGTTTAGTTCAAGTAGTGAAAGAGAGGAATTGAGAAATGAATTAGGATTTACAATAGAAATTAGACAACCACATGTATTTAGAATGGTTTGCATAGACTTTGAAGCTCAAGTAAAATTATTGTTTCATTTCAATCCTAGGCATAACTTAAACCAAACACACCCTAGTACATAAGTATAGTGCATAGCTAGCAAGAGTGAACATAGAGTGATGATTTCAAACGAACAAAATCAAATTCTTCAAGTAACATCAAATGAGGGTGGCTGGGGATGGTGGAGACGGAGGAGAATGAATTTGATCGGCTTTATCGCAATAACCTTTGAGTACATCCGTCTCTTGCGTGGTAAACCCTAGCGTGCCGAGCAAGGCAGGCCAACACTGATGCTCAATCGTCCGAATGGCTTCACAACAGCTGTGGCCCAAGTAAGTCTCACCATTGAAGAAAAACAAGATAACTTCGCCACTACATGCATGGAGCTGAAGCAGAGAGTCCCAGCAGTTCGATGATTCTCCAACCAGATTCAACCTGGTTGCAAGGTTCCGGGGGTACGACCCAATTCGCGGGTTATTCATCAAAGGACCAAAACTGGCCATGAATGGCATGGTCATGGCCAAAAGAGTTATGAGAAGGAAGAGCTTGGAACTGGAAGCCATTCTTTTATTTTTCTAGTTGTGATAGAGAGAGAGAGAGAGAGAGATGGGTAGAGGAACAAACTGAAGCAAGAGTTTATATAGAGGGAGGAGGCATTTGGTGTTCCAGAAACGTTAAGTGCTTGGGTTAGTGAAGAGGCTCCTAGAGAATTTGAGGGGTTCATGCATTTGTGTATACATTATTTCACTAGTGGCAATTGATTAACAGTTAATAGTTAATACATAATAATTGGGACGTACTTCTAACGATTGATTCAACTCTGGAATCATATATACTCAAGGTCATGAACATGTAATAAAACCATAAGAGTCTTATCTTGCAAGAGTTGGTTCCCTTTCTGGTGTTATATAATGATAACACCCGGTATAATGAGTTTTACTAATGTGTAAAGATTCAATAGCAGAATTACAAGGTTTTCTTGGCTCACGCCCCTTCAAACAAGTACGGATTCTTGAACTACGAAATTTCAAATAACACAAAGAACTTGATTCTTGAACTAAGAATTTTCAGAAGATACAAAGAATTGGAACATCACATATTTATACCAAGATTTTTATTTATTTTTTGAACATGATACCAAGATTTTCTTTATTCACCAGACACAGTTGGACACTTCTTTGGAAGAAAAGAAAAAGCAAATACCAAACTATGAAACTAGAAAAGTTTGATATATGTGAAATTCCGTTAACATGTCATTTGTTCAGTATATGAAACTGAAATCAAATTAAAAGCACAGGATATTGATTCTTTTCTCTGAGAGTATATTTTCTCTACAATGTCAATAAACCATTAAACCCTGAACCAAAAACGCTTCAAGATGAGCACAAAGGAAACAATCCCCCTTCTCTGAAGACACGGGTCTTTACACCCCACAATTGCAAGTGAGCGCGGTGAGAAGTCCTAGCTCCATTACTGTCATCACCTGGTGACTCTATAATTCTACAAAACCAAAGAAAAACAAGGTTTATTTTTTCTTCCAAACAATAAACTGATAATGACGCAACATCAGATTTTATACACATTATATTTAATCCAAAGGTAAGACCTAAATGTACCTTTACACTTTGTAATAGCTGTTTGGCAGCTTTGTCGTTCTTGAAATGGGATCGTACAGGCTGTACAAAGGAAAAACAAAGTTAACCCTAGCAGAAATAAACAAGAAGGCACATGTACAAATTGCTCAGCTCCTTAGCAAGTGCACACACAGACACAACAGGTCAACTATATATTGTAATAGCAAAAGATCTTGATCCTACAAATGAGGGCATAAACTTTTAAATGAAGGATCAACTTTGTTTTCTTTATTTATTATTATTATTTTTTTAGTGAGAAGGATCCTATATCAGATAGTTTTTTATTATCTTTTTTATATTTTTTTTTATAAATAAACTACAATACTTTTTTGAGAGTATGGCATTGGAACCTGAATTCAGGAGAAAGAAAAATTGAAGTGCACATGACATAAACATATGAACCTACCTCCAGTATTCTGTTCAATGCTTTGGCCAAAGATGGTTTGAGGTCTCCAGGATGCACCTCACCTTTTGCATAAGCAGCACTTAATTTTTCAAACTTTGTGAAAGTCCTGTAGAATATGGCACGAACAGAGCATTTGTTACCAATCCAGGAAAAGATCACTATGGAAGATAGCTCAAGACAACCATAGGTTTTTAAAAATGGCACTCTCAGCAGAATGTGAGGGAAATTGAATTTGGTAGGGGAACTTCCACCAGCATAAAACTAATTCGAGCCTGTGACTTACCTATCTCCACCGTTCTTTTCACTGCGCTCTACGGTGAACTCATGAAACCAAGGAAAAATGAGGTACTGTACGTATTCCAAACAGGGATTGCCTTCAACCTTTTCTGGAGGGCAGTAAGCCTTCTTAATCTTTGTATTCACTTCCGCCTAGAATTCAGTCACAAATATCAAAAATTGAATTAATAAAACTAATCAATTTCAAGTGGCATACAAGAATAGCTACCAAAATTTAAATCATAAATATTTTCCATTCCATTTCATTGGCAACTAGTAGAGGTTAATTAACTCTAACTTGCCTGAAAATGCAAGTTTAGTAAACATTAGTACCAACCCACCTCTTCATCTTCCATAAATATGGAGGAGGATAGATCACTTTTTGACATTTTCTCCTGCCCTTGCTGTAAACCAGGTAGCATATCTGCAAATCGTCATGAGCAAAATAACAAAAAACATGTTACTACTTACTACTCTGATATAACAGCATAAAACATTAGCATTGCAATAGCTGTAACAGAATTAGGATGTTACGGTGTGACAAGATAATGGGCTTGTTTTTCTTCTTGATGTCATCACAGTACTCTCGTGCAAGCACATTCACTTTACGTTGATCCATACCGAGTTGACAGATGTCAGCCTATATAAGAAAAAAGATTTCACATATCATCAGTGTTGGTTAAATTTCAATATAAATATGTTCCTCTTCTTTTTATGTCAAAGAAAACATCTATCTGTTATTTGATGAACACTGTTATATGCTAAGACTGGAAAATCAAAGCATAAAAATAAAGGGAAGATCAGAAAATAATAGAATATAATGAATCAAACTTAGTCTTGAAGCAGCACAAACTTGCAATGTTAATACTAATTCCACGCTAATGTAGGTGGTTGTGGCAATCCAAACCCTAGTGAGGACTAAATACATGGTAGGACAACAATACTTGAAGAAATGAACAAATTACACAAGAGAATATGAACACTGTATAAGGTGTGTATGAGTGGACAACTCGACATACCTCCTTAAACTAAGCATCTCCCTTTTAGTTTTATTAACAGCAGTTCTCCTCTAAAACCAAGTTAGCAAACTGGAAGTCTAATACCTGCTGGATTAGTTTTTCAAGATATTTTACCAGGGGTGAACCTAAGAGTAGGTTAATCCTACCTTTAAAGCTCCGAAAATCATATAATGGTTTATATTTGAGCCGTATAACAAATACCAAGCAGTGTTCCTTATATAAGTGCTATGTTCAGATGTCAGATCAGAAAAACAAATAACTAGCTAATAGATAATTGAGTACCATGTCAGACAGCCAAGTTGGCCTCCTCTGATTGGCTTTATGAGCTTCTTGCCCTTTGCAGTTTTTATTGATTAAGCTTTCTATATTCATGTAAGCTTTTAAAAATGAGTGCAAGAACTGAAGTGCATATACTGAAATATCATCCAATAAGTGGATCTAACATATGTTTTACTCCCTAAAACTAGCATGACTTCTTCCTAATCCATACAACATTCAGAAAATGATGAAGCGAAACCTACATTCAGTCTCAAACATAAGGCAATGCCAAAAAATATCCGACAATGCAAATCCAAAAGTAAAATAGTAAGCACCTCCAGGAAGAAAATATCTGCACATTGCATACACGGGTAGAAGATCTGGGCAGCAGTTAACTCTTCTTGATCCGTTCGACCCATAATTTGACTACACCTGAACATTAGAAGCACAATACATTAAATATCGAAATTCACCAGATCTGGTACAACAGTAATCCAAAATTTTAGATACCTAATGATCCTCGGAAGCTTGTTTTTCCTGGCAATATCCATTACACGCGGCCAGTACTCATGTGACCTGGCATTGATCTCCTTAGAAGACCACAGAAACTCAACTTTCCCACTGTCCAGATTCATCCCCACAGACCTCCATATCTCAATAAAATACTTCCCCACAGTCTCAATCTTCTTCAAATCACCCCCCATCTTATTGTTTAGCTGCGCAAACCAATCGGCAATCCATATCTTCACTCTGCAGCCTCCGGCAATCATCTTGTTCACATTAATTGCCTTCAAAACTCCCTACACAACAACACATTTGCACCTCATAAACACAAACATTTCGATTCGAATCCCTTAACAAAACAAATTCTCATTCGTAAACTGAAAGCTCCGGAGTTCAATTACCTGAGCGATATGCATTCTCCCGGAGGGCTCAAAGCCGTCGTAGCAGATCGGCTCGGCCTTCTTATCCAGTAAATTCTTGAGCTCTTCTTCTTGGATACACTCCTCTGCGATGCTCCTAAGTAGGTCGTACCTCTCATCCAAACTCATTCTTCACCATAATCACAAACACAGTTTCGAAATGAGTTGAAGTTAACAAGAATGATGGAGAAGATGAAAGAGCAGAGAAGAAAAGCGAGGGAGACTTACGGGACAGATGGACCGGACGAGCTTCCGGGCTGGTCTTGCGACTGAGAGTCGGCGATCGACATCGATTCGATTTCGTCGGCGGGGACTTGCTCCGGTGCTTCGGTTGCCATTGGAGAGAGAGCTTTGGCAGCTTTCGAATTGCGTAAGGAGTATATGAGGGTATCTAGGGTTTCCGGAAGGGTTTCTTTTAACGCTGCCGTTTTTGCTTTAATTACATGGTGTCTTTAGGGGTCATCATGGGCCGGGCTAAGGCCGTCCCTACCCTAAATTTTAGGGCTTAGGGTCGGGTTTAGTCAAAGTCAACAAAATTTAGGGTCGGGTCGGGACTTAAATGTGTGTTACTTTTTCCGTCCGAAAAGCCCAAGTCACTAGGGCCGAAAGGGCCGGGTTGGGCAGGCCTTCCAAATAGGGCCGAAATGGACTTTAATTTTTAAACAAAAATACATTATTCTTTTTTCCTCAAAATGTGGCTCCATGGTCATATAAGCAATATAAGACTCATTGTTTTTTGTTGATCATATTTAATATATATATATATATACTAGCATTTCTCCACACATGCTCTGCATGTGCAAGTATATATATATTTTTTTTTGCAGAAAATAATAAAGAAAACGGTTATTGCATACATAAGATCATGGGAGAGAAAAACGGACTGTGGCTTTTTTTTTGTTTATTTTTTTAATAAAAATATATTTTGTAAATGTCATAATTATCCTCATGATTTAATTAATTTTCAAAGTTTTTTAATTTTCTAGGGTCATTTCCGTTAAAATTTTTGATTTTGACTAACAAACTCTCTTCTCTTAATAATAGTATAGATATATTAAAAATTAACTTATAAGTTATAACATTTATAAATATTAGTTAATGTGATTATATCTATACTATTATAGAAGAGGGTTTGTTAGCCAAAATCTAGAATTTTGACATAAATGACCTTAAAAGATTAATAAACTTTTAGAATTAATTAAATCAGAAGGATAATTAAGACATTTACAAAATATATTTTTATTAAAAAAATAAATAAATAAAAGTATCCACAACCCACTTTTCTCTCCCCATTATCTTTTCTCTACAATAACTAACTCCGATCTTTTTTCTGAAAAAAATAATAATAACTTGCACATGCAGAGCATGTGTAGAGAAATACTAGTTTAATTAATTATCTCTCTAAATCTCTCAAAAATTAATTGTTATTTAACAAAGGAAACAAGAATTAAAGAAAATAAAGCTTAGGAAATCAATTACCAAAAAAGAGATAAGTTGTATGTTATAGAAAAAAGAGAAATTTATTTAAAAAATAGAAAATTATTAGGGCTTAAACGGGCGGGCCTAGAGGGTTAGGTCGGGCTTGGCCCTAACGGGTTCAAACGGGCCGAGTAGAAGGGCCGGGCAGGGTTTCATTTGCATGGCCCTTACCCTACCCTATTTGAGAAAGGGTCAGGCCGGCCCGCCCTAATGCAAGGCCCGGGTCGGGCTTCGGCCCTACTAGCCGGGCGGGTTTAGGGCCGAAGGGCCAAATGATGACCCCTAGTGTCAAAGGATTCAAAGCCGAAACGAAAAATAAAAATGAAATAAAAAAAACATATTCGTAGCAAAATTATACATTTGGGCTCTATCCAAACAAAATTATACTTTTGGGCTAGTCTATGTGGGCCTTTGGCCCTTCAATGTATCAAAAATTATACATCATGATATATCCTCTTAGGTCATCTCCAACCTAAAGGGTTAAAGGATCAATCCGATCAAATAGTTAAAATTTGACAATTTTCATGTCCAACCCAAATAGTTAAGGATTAAAAGACTATTTTTAAGGGCTAAAGTGCAAGTTAAAGGGCTAAATGTACCCGTATAGCCCTTTAAAAAAATAATATTTTATTTAATGGGGAGACCCAACTGATTGGATCAGAAAGTGGGGAGGTTCACGTCATGTGATAAAATTTGCATGCATGTGCATTGCATGTGTGAGCGTATATTCAAAATTTTAAATTAATGGTCCATATTAATGGCATCTTATAATCTGATGGCTATAAATGGCTAGATGAAGTCAACAATGGCTAGTTGTGCTGACGTCATCTAGCCGTTTTTTTTTTTTTTACATTATAAATACATATCACCTCAACCTTATTTTTCACATCTTTTTTCTACTTCCTCATATGTATCTCCCTATTCTCAATCTTTCATTTTCTCCCTACACACACACACACACAATCATTCTCAGGTAAGGATATCCTTACCTTAGCCTTAGGAACGGATTTTCAGTTTTTGACCACTTTTCGACTACATATTCACATCTTAACCGTTCAGTTTTTAGGTCTTAATGAATAGATCACTTATGCAAATTTTCAGCCAAATTGATGATCGTTAAGGTATTGAACTCGATTAAACTAATGAACGAACATAATCTGTCGAACCAGAACCGTTTGTGTTCATTATTGTAAATTGCAGTTTTGAATGCCTTAACGATCATCAATTTGACTGAAATTTTGCAGAGATGATCTATACATTAGAACCTAAAAACTGAACGGTTAAGATGTGAATATGTGATCGAAAAGTGGTCAAAAACTTGAAATCTGTTCCTAAGCTAAGGTAAGGACATCCTTAGCCAAGAAGGACTATATATATATATATATATATATATATATATATTTATAACATATTCAAATTTTTAAAATATATTTTAGGGCTATAATTTAGCATTGACGAGTTGGAGACGGTTGATGTCACATCGATGAATAGTAAATAAATTAGGGATTTCAGGGCTATTTTTAACCTTGTGGGTTGGAGATGGCCTTAATGAGCCAATGCATACAATTACAATAAAAAATTTGAACATAGGGCCCGATCTAACTTTTGTTTTTATCAAAAAAAAAAAAAAAAATAGTGGTTGAGTGAGCTACCACTCCGGAGCCGGAAGCAACTTAGGTATGGTCTCTCCCTAAGGGATGTTTTTCACAAGTTGGGGTTTGAACCAAAAACCTCCTATTACCAGGAGAAGTCTTGCAGCGTCCGCCCCACTTGCAGCCTAGCATGCTTCCACTTTTGTTTTTTGTTTTTGATCAAAGATCTAACTTTTGTTGAGTGACTGAAATTTTTTTTTTTCTTATTTGTTTTTTCCTTTTCAAGGACAATGACTATATCAAAAGTTTGAACTTGTCCATTGAAGTACTGCACTCACTATATCAATATTTGTGACAAAACAAGACAATGTGAGCTGTGAAGTTGGCCGCCTAGGAAAATTAACAAGACTACAATCCTACTTCCAATAAATAAAAAAATTTATTATCAACTATAAACCAACAATCTGGGCAAAATAACAAGATCACAAATCAAAGAAAAACAAAGTGCCTTAAAACTAAAAAAGAATAAAAAAAAAACTCATAACAATAAAATGATAAAAGCTTGAAACCGTTTCAATTTCACTCAAGTTTTGACAAAAAAGAAAAAAGAAAAAAGAATTCCACCCTACTGTCTTCTTCACAGGACTATTATAATGAGTTAATGACCATGAGTCAAGAATTACTTTCTAAGAAAGGAATAAATCATTGCCGTCATTACGCTGAACAACTGACGTCACAGCCACGCGCTGGCCGTACCCGTTAACCCGTCAGGGTCACACACTTTTCCCAATTTAAAAACCAATCCCACACTGTATTGGTTGGCCGGAGAGGCCTAAATTTGGAATTATAGAATTCAAAATCAAAATCCGGAAGGCGGAAGCTAACAACAAAGACAAAAATAACAAGGCGGGAACTACACTCCGAAACCAGAGGAGGGACCAATCCGCAAATACCCAAAACTCCAAGCCCCTATTTCCCAAACCAAAATAAACCCAAAAAAATCAATATTCACTCCCCCAATTCCCAACTAAAAACATCACATCTTTCCTTTCACTCCCCCTATTTTCGAAACCCTCACAGATTTCCGGACAAACAGAACCGAACTCCAGCGAGTAATATCTTCGTTGTGAAATTCCGTTATAACGGATCGGGTCCTCATAATTCCGGCATTTCCAACATTTCGGAGGAATTTCGATTCCTCCGGCCACCCCGAAGCTCTTTCTCTGATTGGTTGTGTTCTTTCAAAACCAGGTCAGTAAATTCTTCCCTGCATTTTGGTTGTGTGTGTTGCTGGAAAGCTAGGGTTTATGTTTCCCGATCTGGTTGCTGATTTGCCTTTCTCCGTCTCCGCGATTGTGAATTCCGCTGAGGAATTGGCAATGCAGCTTGAAATTGTGTTGAATCGGAAAACTTGAGAGGATTTGAGCTGGTTTTTATGTCAGTTTTGTCGTGGTTAGGGTTTTTTTTCGATTTTTCGGAAGGTTGATGATTTAGGTTTGTGAAGATTGAGGCTTGGATAAGGTAGAAAGGAGGTCAGGTAAGGTAGGAAAAAAGAGAGTAAATAATTATTAGTAGTTTTTTGAGTTTGGAAGAGACGGAGAAGGAGCAGAAGTAGTGTGAGTTTCTTCTTTCTTCTTAGATGAAGTGTATCTGAAGAAAAGGATATTTTCTTTTTTCGTGTTTTATTTAATTTACGGAAGCTAAAAAGAGTACATTCGGAGGCTTAGGTGAAGCCAATTGCAGTAGGATGTAGCTGAAATGTGTTCATAAATGGTATATAGGTAATGTTGCCGAGGACGAGAATGAATGAGTAATGGAATACTTACTGTACTGGTTGATTATGGCAGCAATTAATAAATGGCTGTATTTGGTATAAGCTTGATTTTGATACGGATTAAACGCTGTGATTACTTAGTCTGAATGCCAATGCTCTAATGCGTATAATGGCATGAAGTTATGAACTAATGGCTTTTCAAGTGTGGCATGGTGCTTTTGATGCTTATATAATAGGCCTGCGGCACACATGCGCAAGCCTGCATGTTCTCTCTCAATAACAAACTTCCTTATTGTGTTTGTCTTCACTCTTGAGGTTTTGTTCCTTACTCATTATGTAGATTCATTGACTAATGTATATTTGTTTTGTCCTTGTAGCACTGCGTCTGCGATTGATAACAAGGAACAAGGCATTCCTACAGATTTTATGATGAGCATCCAGTCAGAGTCACAAAGAAATGGAAACGGGGGGTCAGAGCTGCAAAAAGATGAAAATGGGGGGTCAGAATCACAGAAAGATGGAAATGGGAGATGCAAAATCTCAAATGGGACTTCTAGTAAAGATGCTAAACTAGTGGAAAGCTCCGGCAACACAATTGATGGTAATACTCTTTCCCTCTCTCTGGAGTATGTGCTTGCTACTGGTTCCATTTTGAGATCCTGCTTCTCCATGATTTACCTTTGAACTTTATTTTGCTTAGGTAACGAGATATTAGCTCTGGTGGAATGGTTAAATTATATCGTTCCTTATTTAAGATTGCCGACGGATGCTTCTGAGGAGGAAATTAGAGCCTGCTTAATTGATGGCACTGTTTTATGCAGAATTTTAAATAAGCTGTGTCCTGGTTCAGTTGAAATGGTAGGATTACTGTTTTTTCTTTCTTTGGCTTGTAAACATGCTGTTGTATAATGTTTTACTGCTTTATGATTGTCAAAATATTTCATTTCTTTAAGTTGATCTGTATTAGTTTTGGTATATGGTCTTATATGCTATCTTCCTCATATGAACGGCTTTTGTCCTGCTTTAGGGAGGGAGTTCAGACCCTGGTTTTGCAAATGTCAAAAGGTTTCTGGTGGCTGTGGAGGAGTTAGGATTCCCTCCGTTTGAGCTTTTGGACCTAGAACAGGTATTTTATCTAAATTTTATTTTTAAATTTATCTCGTGCATCCTGTCATTGGTTATTTCTGTCTAAATTCATGAAGCTCGTGTAACCTGGTACATTAAAAATAAGCATCCTCTTCCCTTTCGCGACATCTTCTAAAATTGCAGCAAAGCATCTGGTGGCCAACTTGGCTTTAGATTAGTTGCATGCAGGGTTGTGGGTTTGAATAGAAAGTTTATCTATCAACTGATCATGTTCTGTTCATTATAAACCATATTGTGCTGATCTTTCTGACCAAGTCTACTGTTAAGTACTGGTTTTATGCAGAATTGTGCTGGCTGGATTGACCAGTACCAGTGTGTAGTATCAGCATCTGTCAATCAATTGATGGTTTGAGATCATTTGCAGGGATCTCTGGTGCCAGTTATGCGGTGCCTCAGTGCACTCAAAACTTCATTTGATTTTGGTTTTTGGGAAGGGAACACTAAAAATGAAACAAAGACAGGAGGGGAGTTGTTGGAGATAGAATATTTAAGGAAAATTGATCGTAATCAATCATTCAAGAGATACGGACAACAGGGTACTCAAAATAGAGAAGGGACACAAGGAAATTCAGATGACTCAACTTCTGAAGTGACAGGTAGGAGATCATAGACTTGTATAAACACTATATTGACAAATTTTATAAGTCATATTTACATATTCAATCTTATGTTCATTCAAGATCAATTATTTACCTTATTTGGTCTTAGGAGTATTCTTATTAGAGATTTAGGCAATTTTTCTCAGCTTTGCTAGAAAACCTGATCAAGAAGAGCGTATGTAGGATAATTATATGGTAAGGGGTTTAGCAGTATTGCCATGATGCTAGGTCTGTGCTCATATAATATACTGCACGTAAGACATTATAACCTGTGCAATACTGCTCAGTCCCCAATTGGAGGAATTCAGGAGTTACTGTGGTAGGGTTCTAAGATTATTGACTAGCTAGTGGTTTGACTGTATTTCTCTGGGATATTGTTGTCAATACTTTGAGTTTAATAAAATTTGTAAGGCTTGTCTGACATAGAGAGTAAAATGTTGATGAGTTGGAACATTTCTTTTCATTCCGCATGCCTCATCAAACTAAATGGAGAAATACATTATTCTGGGCATAAGAGCTGAGAACGGAATCCAGTAAATAGGGGACCTGATTTTGTTTGAGCAATTGTATTTGTTCATGCTGTTCTCGCATACAAATTGTTGATATGTTAATACATTACCTTTTGTTTTCTTTCCCCACCCTGTCTTTAGTTCCACCAGCTCTTCTAGAACAACTGAAGCAGGGGACTAATGTGGATCTCTGTGATGTCAAGATTTTGGAATCGATCAAATCAACCAGTTTAGATGTAAGCCATTGACTTTTTTTTTCCCCTGTTTTCCGTTTCTTGTTATGAGCTTCTTAGAGGTGCCTTATTGGAAAAGTTCTTGCTTTATGTTAGTCAAATTTTTGTCTGATCAAGCAACTCTTTGCTGCAGAATGCATCTACTCGGGCACTTTTCACTGTTGGGAATAGGATTCTGGATGACAGTGCTGAGAGAAATAACGGGGATGTACCTCAAGTATGGGAGTAAGAGGATACATGGATGCTGTTGTGTTAAAGCATTCATGAATCATGTGCACTTATAGTTTAATTCTTTGTTCTCTGCTGTACAATTTATTTCGTAGTTTTAACTTTCTTTTTTAACAAATTTGCTCAGCATCTGGCGTATCTTCTGAGAAAAGTCATGCAAGTGATTGAACAACGATTTGCGAATCAAGCAGTGAACTTAAGAATTGTAAATCTGTTAGCCTGTTTCTTTTCCTATGAGAATATTGTTTGCTTATATTCTACTCATTAGTATTGAAGTGCTTCTACTGTTGGATGCTTGTAGCAAAACAATATGTACAAGGGCCGTGAGGAGAAGTATCAAATGAAGATGAAAGTGCTTGAAACTCTTGCATCAGGGACCAGCGAAGAAATTCAGGTGAACCCAGCAATATGTTTGACAATTCCTATCCTCATAAAGTTAAAATCAAATGATTTATATTAATCTAATTGATCCTTTTTTTTTCCCCATCTTCCTATAGGTTGTTCTGAACCAGCTTAAGCAAATGAAGGTGAAGTTTTAATCTCTTAATCCTATCTTGAATTTACAAATCAAAAGGCATTTTATGTCTGATTCTTGATTTTGATGACTTTGATTCCTGCACTACATGGTCTTCATGCATGCATTCTCTTTTACTCAGAATATCTAATTTTAAGTTAATGTCGTATTCATTCCACAAAGTTATTGTCTTTTACTTTGGTAGTTAACATGATATAGCTGCATGTGAACCATGCATGTGTTTGTTTTGTGGAATCATTGTTAAGGAATATGGTTGTAATATATCCATGTTCAGCAAGTACAAAGTGTTCATTTTGCTTTCCATGTGTAGTTAAAAAACATGAAGGTTCAAACCCTATTTTATAAATCTGTCATCTATTTTTATTTATTTATTTTTGTTGATTATCTGTTTTTGATTCATTGGTTAATCATATACCCATACAACGACGATGCCCTTATTTCTATGCTTCCATGTGAAGTTGACAGTAATGATAATACTCTCATTTCTGGTATTTTCCAAACATTATTGAATGAAACTTGCGAGATTCTACTGATTCCTATAATCATATTTCAAGCAATAGGTATAGCATTCCTAAAACATGATTCCTCAAAGCAAACCCGCTGTATGAGTCTATTATTTAGTGTAGTAACCTGGCTAATATGACTATCATGTACTGATTCCTAAAATCATATTTCAAGCAATACATATAGCATTCCTAAAACTTGATTCCTCAAAGCAACCCTACTGTATGAGTCTATTACTTAGTGTAGTAACCTGTCTAATATGACTATCATGTGCCCCAACATCGCCTGCTTCCTTAGTTGACAGGCCATTACCATATCCTTTGGGGATAGCGTGCATTATTTTTCTATATACTATTATCTCCATGCACTGAATAAATAAACCTAAACTGTGCGGGTGCGGGTTCGGGTGCTTGTATCATTTGGGCAGAACTGTTGATGAAGCGTTATTTGTGTTTAGATCATTGTAAGATGAAACTAGATCCGTTTATATGGCATGGTCTGTCTGTTTCAATAAAATGGAGGACGTGATTGTTTTTTAATTATTATAAATGAAAGCTTGGATTGTTTTTAATATATATGCTTTCAAATGTAGAATTTGTTAAAACTCCACTTGTGCTTGTAAATTATTGCTTAAATACAATTATTGTTACTTTCAGGTTGAGCAGTTCAATATAGAGGAGAAGCAGAAAATCGAGGAGCAGGATGTACTGAGATTAAAGGAAGAGAAGGAGCAGATGGGTTTGGAGATTTCGACATTAAAACAAGAACTGCAAACGACTAAAAGTACACATGAAAGCCACTGCCTGCAGTTAGAAGCAAATGCAAAAGAAGCTAAACTTGAATTGGAAAGGAAGTTGAAAGAACTTGAGTCCTTACTAACAGGTTCAAAGAAGAATGAGAAAGAACTAGAGACATCTTTAGAATCTGTATCAGGGAAATGGAAACAGAAAGAAGGATCTTACCAAAGTTTTGTAAATTATCAAGTTGGAGCTTTGAAGGTGTGCCTTAATTGTCTTTATCTTTGTCTTAATCTCTTAGTCTGTTGGTGTTGATTTTATAGCATGATATATTGATGCTCTATAGGAACTAAGTGCTGCTTTGGAATCTACACGATGTGAAATCATGAGTGCAAAACAAAGTTACTTTGAAGAATTTAATTGCATGGGTAAGATTGATGTTAATACTTAATAGCTTTTGGTATTTACAACTTCACATTTTTTTTTGTTCTTTGGGGGGCTGGGCATCTTTTCACTATCTATGCTTCTGTAACTCCAATAGGATCGAAGCTTAGAGGATTAGCAGATGCGGCCGAAAAGTACCATGTAGTTCTTGCTGAGAATCGAAAGCTGTACAATGAGGTTCAGGATTTGAAAGGTACATAGTCAAATATACATGCTATTACCATACTGATTCTAATGCACCTTAACTGATTATGATACTTTCTTGTCTTCAAGGTAATATCAGAGTATACTGTCGAATAAGGCCATTCCTTCCTGGGCAAAGCCAGAAGCAGACCACCATAGAGTATGTTGGTGAAAATGGTGATTTGGTGATTGCAAATCCCTCTAAACAAAGAAAAGACAGCCGCAAGCTATTTAAATTTAATAAAGTATTTGGTCCTGCTGCTACACAAGGTATCTATTACCTAATAGTGTCTAATGAATTATGATGTTTTGCTGATTTATGTTGTCTAATGAATTATTTTATCTTGATATATGTAAACAGAGGAGGTATTTCTAGACACCCAACCATTGATTCGTTCTGTCCTTGATGGATACAGTGTTTGTATATTTGCTTATGGTCAAACTGGTTCAGGAAAGACCTATACAATGGTATGAAATTCCTGTACTTTTATCAAATCAGCCATGCACATAATGTTACTTGTGTCTTACCATATTTCTTTTGTTACTTCCAGAGTGGGCCCAGTGTAACATCAACAGAGGAATGGGGTGTCAACTATCGAGCCCTAAATGACCTTTTCCAAATATCTCAGAGCAGGAAAAGCTCCATAGAATATGAAGTTGGTGTTCAAATGGTTGAGATATACAATGAACAAGTTCGTGATTTACTCTCAAGTGATAGTTCTCGAAAAAGATATCCTTTAGTTCATTGATTTCTATTTCATCTTAAGGCCATTTTAGTGGTTGAGTGTCAAGTTTCGTTGTTTGAACTTTGTTCATCTCTATGCTTCCTTAATGATGATATTGATCCTTGCTTTCTATTTGGTATCAAAGTATTCTTTTCCTTAACTTGCACACACTTGGGATCTGGAATTCTACCCAACCAAATGGGTTAGCTGTCCCTGATGCAAGCATGCATCTTGTTAACTCAACTGCTGATGTCCTAGAGTTGATGAATATTGGCTTGGCAAATAGGGCAGTCGGTGCTACCGCCCTAAACGAAAGAAGTAGCAGATCTCACAGGTTGTGTTTTCTGTAAAACCTCTGCTCATCAACTTTCTATGTTTGTTGTCTTCCAAGCTATGTTTCATAATCAATCTTTGGTGCAGTGTTCTGACTGTTCATGTTCGTGGCGTGGACTTGAAGACTGACACTGCTATCCGCGGTAGCCTACACCTAGTGGATCTTGCTGGCAGCGAACGAGTGGATCGCTCTGAAGCTACCGGAGATAGGCTTAGGGAGGCACAACATATAAACAAATCATTGTCAGCCCTTGGAGATGTAATCTTTGCTCTTGCGCAAAAGAATGCACATGTGCCATATAGAAATAGCAAATTAACTCAAGTGCTCCAGAGTTCTTTAGGTAGTTGTCCAGTTATTTACATACTTGCTAACCAGATCCAGTCCAAGTTCGATTCCGTAACTCTCTGTATCTTCAATAGATGAATGGTCTGTTATTGCTCGTCTATACCTGCAGGGGGCCAAGCAAAGACGCTCATGTTTGTACAGCTTAATCCTGATACTCAATCATTCTCTGAAACTTTGAGTACACTGAAGTTTGCAGAGAGGGTTTCTGGTGTCGAATTAGGTGCTGCAAAAAGCAACAAGGAAGGAAGATATGTAAGAGAGCTTATGGACCAGGTACTGATATATCTTTTTAAACTCTACTATATAATTCAGTCCTGCCTTTTGAATTAAATTCTGATGATGTAGCATTTCTTAAAAGTAGATGGCACTCTTGCATGACCAAAGTACTCTGGGCTGGAGCCCAGGTACTATTTCTGGAAAAAATAAATAAATAAATAAATAAGAATAATACCACCCATGTTTCCTACCACTTTTCAGTATAGCAATTTCATCAAGTAGTCGATAGCTCTATATATTGTTTAGCCCAAAAGCTTACATATCCCACCCCATTAATAATTTCTGTTTGCGTTCCAGAATTTGGATTTTTTTTTTATCTGTTTAACTCTTGCAGGTGGCATCGTTCAAAGAGACGATTGCCAAGAAAGATGAGGAGATTGATCGATTGCTGAAGGCCAATAGTAATGGGGTGTACCGTGGCATGAGCCCACTAAGATCTGCATCTTCCTCTCCAAGAAGATACTCGATTGGGAGTCCTCGACAGAGAAAAACCTCAAGCCTAGTTGATAAAGTGGCTCCATACAGGGATAGTTTGTCGGAGGCGGCATATGATAAGCATTCTGAAGTTAGTTCTCAGCTGTCAATGGATGACTTTAGACATCATAAGCAGAGGTCAAAACTTGGAGGCGATGCAAGTCAAAATATTAATGAAGGTGATGCAAGTCAAAATTTTAATGAAGGCGATGCAAGTCAAAATTTTAATGAAGACTTTGAGCTCTTGGGCTTTGGCGATGAAGATGCTGGGGAGAGATTGAGCGACATATCTGATGGTGTTCTTTCAATGGGAACAGAAACCGATGGTTCAATGTCCAGTTCTGCTGTGGAGTTTACTCTTTTTCCTGAAGTTACAAAACCAACGGAACGCACAACTACTGAAACTCCAGAAGCCAAGAAAACTCAAGCTCAGAATGCTCTAGGCGAGAAGACACCATCCCATCCGACTGTAAGGTGGGTCTCTCATTTTCATTATATGCTATTAATGGAATTTTATATGACTTTTCTCGTAATTAAACTCCCTTAGATCCTATGAATCTAATGCTTTGTTTTTATGTTTTTTCTTTTTAATGAATTTGTTTTAAAGGTTTGCACCAATATCTAAACTTCCAAAGCCAACACCTAAGTTGGTCGATACAAAAGCCACTCGTTCATCATTGGTTAGAAGCTCGTCAAAGGTTTTGCCGAGTATGTATCGATTTGAATCCTCTTCTCTCTAGTATTCAGCCTTAGAGTTGCAGTGATTGATCTACCTTCTACCGCTGCCGCTCTAATTTACTGAATCTTATTCTTTTAGTTATGTAAATGCCGCCCACTTTCTACTCATGTTTCTGGTATTTTCTTTGTATAATTCATGTCAGGTCCTAGGAAAGCTACTGCTGGAAGCAGCACCTCGTCGGTGAAGTCTGGCAAACGATGGCAATGAACAATTTGGAAAGCGATAGAGTTTGTTACATAATTGGCATTGTTGTTAGAAACTCACTGTATTGTACTGTGTATTCATAATTATGCTGCTTCCTTCTAGGCCGTTAGTAGTTTCCAGTTGTCTTTATATTGAAATGACAAGTGGAAACTTCAAACATCAAAATCACCTTGTAATATATGTACTATTAATTGTCATAGTACAACTTTTAGTTTTTAGATCTCTCTGTTCGCTCATCATTGCATTTTCCCTTTTTGTTTAACAAATTTGGATTGCACGGAGATAAAAATTGCTCAAAAGAGAGATGAAATATGAAATACAAATGATGCTAATGTTCGCACCATCATGTCCTTGATATATACAATTGAGAAGAAGATAAATATTTACAAAGATTCAAATTATCTTCAACCTTGGTTAATAACACATGAACTTTTAACTAACATACTACTTCAACCTTGATTGATTTTTGAGATCTCTCACTTCGCTCAACGCCATCATCATCACGTTTTCTTTTCTTGTCGAACAAGTTTGGCTTGCATTCCTCGGATGGAGCCTTGCAGACGAACGGGTGGGTCAAAAGTTGAGCCACTGTCCACCTCTTGGAGGCCTCCTTGTGCATGCAGCACTCAAGAAAGCTCCGAAAGTCTTCCGACGCACCCTCCGGCAAGCACGGCACCTCTCCGAAACAGATAGCGCACATAAGGGATGCCCAGTCCGGTCTCTGACCCTTGGGGAGCAAGGGGAAGTAACCCACGTAGAGTTCCATTATAGTCACCCCAAAGCTCCATATATCACTGGCATAGCCATTGTGACTTCCACCGTATCTCTCCGGATCAAACCGCTCCGGGCTCATATAAGCACAAGTCCCCACAGAGGAACTGCAAGACTCGTCACTACTGCAACCAAAGTCGGCGATCTTGACCTCCTTCTTGTTGTTCATTAAAAGATTCCCGGGCTTGATGTCGCGATGAACAATCTTGTGAGTCTTGTGAAGGTAGTCGAGGCCTTCGAGGACTTGGCGTGCGATGGGGGCAAGCTTTTCTTCGGAGAAGGGACCTTGGGACTTGAGCAAGGTTTCAAGAGAACCCAAGTCCATGTACTCCATGAGAACCGACACGTCTCCGGAGGGCTTCTCGAAGATGGCGTGGCAGTGGACGACGTAGGGAGAGCCGGTTGTGCGGCGGAGGATGTCGAGTTCACTCTGAAGTGGGTTGTTATCGGAGGAGGAGTCAGCAGCCGGCGAGTGGAGTTGTTTGAGAGCGTAAGGGGTGGAAGTGGGCTTGTGAAGGACCTTGTAGACGGTGCCGCCGCTCCCGTGGCCCAAGACTTGGAGTCGCTCTAGGTCTGAGGCGGAGATGGGTGCTGTGGAAGAGGAGGAGGTGATGGTGGTGGTGACGGCGGGGCGAGGGATGGTTTGTAGGGAGAGAATTGGGCGGTGGTGGACGGCGGTGGAGGCTAAAGACAAGGAGGGGATCTTGCGACGTTGTTGGAGAAGAGCCATGTTGATCTGAAGTTGTGAGTGGGATACTGGAGTGATGCTACTCCTATATATGATTGGGAAACTTTCGTTTTCCTAGGATATGACGGACTACGTTCGCTTGGTGACTACGTCAAGGTATTCCAGTTTTGATAAGGGAACACTCTCAGCTCCTTTTAAATTTAGGAAACTTTCCCTTTTCTTTCCCTTTTTTTTTTTTTTTGGGGGCATTTTTCCACTGGTATTTTAGTGTGGGCTGCTGCTCCCACTAAAATAATATATAGGCTCTCTTTTTTATCATTCTTTTTTATCATTTTATGTATAGAAGGCTTTTTTCTTTTGGGCAACGTATTTTGCCCTTACTGCAATTTAAGGGATACATTGCGTCCCCACAGATATAAACTTAGTTGTTCTTTATTTATTTATTTTTTTTAATCAGGGTGAGGTTTCAAGCAATTTCTGTGGCGAATTAGTAACATACCCATTCAGTCAGTATTTTTACACAGATATCTGTGTGAATATCAATTCACACAGATTTCTGTAAGTATTATAAATTAGTTTATTTAGAAATCGTTAATTTTTTATGTTATGTAAATTATAGAGGGACGAATTAGCTACAGAATTCCGTGTGTAGTGACTAGAGACAGAATTCATTGTAGACAATCGAATGAGAATTGACATGACAGTTAGTGGTTACCGAGGTAAAGACACACGGATATCAGTTGCAAATGTGTGAGTATTTCACACGGAGTTTACGTATTTGGCACAGAAATATGTGTGAAATAAAGTTGTTCACATGGACTGCATTCCATTACGGTAACTTATATTTATGGAAAGATGTGGGGCCCACGCCAATATTCACACGAACAAAATAATCCGTGTGAGATGAGTATTATCCCCTTTCCAAACCGCACGGTAACTCAATCTATGCCGTGCGTGTACCATGGGTAAAAGTCATCACATACTGAAATCCGTGTGAGAAAGTCTCATTGCACACAGATTAAAATCTATGGGTAATTGTTGTTTTGCTAGTAGTGGCACCTCACATAGTCATATATATACCAATGAGGCGGCTGGGATTTTCCAAATTATAGTTCTTTAACCAAAAATAATTGGCAACGGGTAAAAATCAAGACTTCTATTCTTATTACAGTAGATTTTCTTAGGATGGAGGACCCAATGCCCAAATTTCAGCCCAATCATTCTCACTCATCCTACTAACAAATTTTCATTCCCACTCACACAATTTAGATGTAAAAGACACTTTTAGCCTCCGATTAATTAAACAATTACGCACTGCCACTCAATCTTATTTCTAACCTCAATCTCCGATCTCTCTCAAACAACGGCGCGTCTCTCTCTCTCTCTCCGAGCGACGCCGATGAGGACAACGTCGACGACCATGACCTCTACGTCCTAATTAATCCTCCGATCTCCGCCCCGCATTCGAAGTCCGCGACGCTGACCTCCGCGTCTTCTACACCGGATTCTCCAGCTCCGGCGCCGACCTCCTACGACGGGTTGCTGACGAGTCGTCGAGTTCGCCTTGATAGATACAGCTCCTGCTCCGAAGACGATGATTTAGCTTGAAATTGGCGTTGGCGGCTTGTGTTCTTCATAATTAGATCCCAGTATAGCACAACCGGTAGTTGCTTCTTAATCGATTCTGTGTCAATTACCACCGGAATTCAATATAGGTCGTCGGGATCTGCACCACCTTCTTCATCGATCATTTCCTGCTCCGAAGATCATGTACATGTCATCAGCCTATATTCTGGTACACTGCTTTTCAGTTTTCATAACAATAATATTCACCGACGTCCATTAGCTCCGGTGGTCCAAGCCAGCTCCAGAGCCGACGACTCGGTTCCCTTCGAGATGTCGGTGGAGAACGCCCTCAGGCTCGTCATAGTCTTAGTAATATCCTTGGAGTCTTTGCAATAGTGAAGCATAATCTGACTGTTGTGCTTGTTATCGGAATCCATGGTTATCCAGTTGTACATAACCGCTCAAGTATTAAGGCTTTGTTTGGCCTAACAGATCGAGAGAAGAAGATTGGGGAAGATTGAGGGGTGCCCAAATCAAATTCTTGCTTCTTCTTCTTTTTTTATTTTTTCTATTTTTTTTTGTGGTAAATTGGTTCAGAAGCTCAAAATGAAAGAAATATGAAAAAAAAAAAAAAGGGTCTATTGGGGAAATAGAGGCCTGTTAAAGATCAATTGGGGGCAATAGACATCAATTCAAAACGTAATCTTTTTATTTTTGTTATGTAATCAAAGTTTTATTTGTCTAAATTTAGGGAGATTAGTTCCCATTCTGGCGACTGAAAGTCATATTGGGGGGCAATAGACGTCTATTGGGGGGCAATAGAATTCTATTAGGGGCAATAGACGTCTATTGGGGAGCAATAGAGGTCTATTGCCCCTCTATTGTCTATTGGGGGCAATAAACCTTTCCGGTGAGGTTTTCAGAAAAGTCCGGTGGGCGGCGGCCGGTGACCGGAATCCGGCAGCCGGTGACGAGGCTCCGGCGAAGTCTCCTATGGTTTCTCTCTCTCTCTCTCTAAGTAACAAAGGTGAGGGTAAAATGGTATTAAAAAAATATATATAAAAAAAAATAAAAAAATCTTAATGGGGTATTAGGGAAGACCTCCTTAGAGTGTTTTGGGTAAGAAGGAATTAAAAAACTTAATGGGGTAAGTGGGAAAAAAATCTCTAGAAATGAGATAAATGGACAAAAACCCATAAATTTTCTACCACAAAGTAAAGTAAATAAAACAAAATAAAGACCTAATTGGTCCAATACTGGCTCTCTTTAGTCTTTACAATGGTTGATGAGACTCTAGCAGTCTAGCTAATTCAAATTCCCTCTATCCCCCAGCAAAAAGAAGCACACTAAAGTAGAAGGCTAGCTAGTCGAAACTTGCTTTGTATTAACAAGAAAAATCCAAAGGATCACACTATTAAACGCAATAAGATCTATAGAGTTAACTACTACAGTATTGTTTACTATTTGAAACGCATTACATTAGCTGTAAAGTTGAATAAAAGTAAACGAAATCAGTTAAAACTGGGTTGCATTAATTTATTAAAGAGAATCCTGAGAATATATTACTTGAGAATTTCTGAGTTATGAATATCTGGTTTTATGCACCTGCGTGTAGTTAATGGTTTTATGAATATCTGGTTTTTGATTGTTCAATGTTTTATGAATATCTGGTTTTTGATTGTTCAATCACACGGTGTCCTCAAAGGTATCCGTGCTCGGGAGATCTTGTCAAAACGCTTCCTCCCCCCTGACCATCAAGAATATATTGAGATTTAACTCAAATAAGCGTGGGCGGGATTCGAACCCGGGTATGGGGGTTCCACATCTGGAGGCTCTTACAAACTCGACCACCTAGCCACTTCCCATTAATGCAGGGCTTTGTTGGATCAGCATGTTAATGGACTGTAACCTCCTCTTCCCATGAAGGGGACTTCTTAAAACTAGTGTCATTTCTTTGAGGGCTAAATACTAGTTAGTACCCTGTGGTTTAAGTCCAAAATCAATTCAGTCCCTGGACTTCTAATTTCATCTAAAACACCCATGCACTTTCAATTTTGATCTAATAGGTCCAATTCGTTAATATTCTGTTATGGGTTCAAGTTAGAGTTGGATTATTTGTTGAAAAACTATTTATTTTTAATAGTAGGACTCAGTCCTAAATTGACTATGCAGACCACCTCGACACCACATCATAAAACATAGGTCATATATGAGCCACATTAACAAGTTAAATAACTCAATTGTCGGAAAACTAACAAATTGGACCTATTGGATCAAAATTGAAAGTGCAGAGGTGTTTTTGATGAAATTAGAAGTTTAGGGACTGAATTGATTTTGGACCTAAACCACAGGGTAGTAATTTGTATTTAGCCCTTTATTTGACTATTAACCAACATATTATTCTCTAACGTGGCACCAATTCTTAGAGACACGATACTTTAATAAAATATATTACTAAAAACTTTATTATAATATCTTAGGCTATAGCATTAGAAAAAGAAAAAAAATTCACGACCCCGGCGTATGTTAGGAATCAATTGGTAAACGTGCGCACATAGATACAAAATATAAAGTGGCCCAATTTGAATTTATTCTGCGTCCATAAACCCCATTACTTAAACCCTAACTTCAATTATTCTCGGGCAAATGAACCACACAAACACGCAGACTCTGCTGCTTTCACCTGGAAAGCAACCACTCTCGTCAAGGTTCTTCTTTCCTCACCATTCTCAATCGTTTACTTCAATTCTTTTTGTATAAAGATTTGATTTTTCTTGTTTCTGTTTTTGTTTCTGAGAGAAATCGATGATTTATTGCTTCCTGTGTTTAGGGCTGTTAATTTGATTGAAATGTATGTCAAAATCAGCTGGGTAGTTGGTTAAATTGACTCTATATATAGTGGATAGTTCGATTGAAATGCTTGTGGAATTGCATTACATTTTAACCATTCAATTCTGTTCTATGAGGGATGTAGATGGTGCAAAGAGTGTTGGTTATCTTATGGGTTTTGATAGACTAAGTGTTTGATGGTGCTAATTGGGAATGTGATACTGGGTCTCACTCTGGGTTCCTCTACTCTTGTTCTCATCTGTAATTTCCTGTATTGGTTTCATTGGACAAGTTGGAGCCGAGTGGCTTTTGCGTAATCTGCTTAAAATAAGAATGGGAAGAAATTCACTGGTATCGAATAGTGTACTTAGCTTTTTCTGTGTTGTTGTCGTTACTGAAATTGTTGAATAATTCATGCTATTGATTGCATTGTCAAGTGAGAGTACAAAATTGGAAGGGCAGAAAAACCAATGCCAAGTAATTTTGCGGTCAGGGGAAGGGAGGGTTGTAACGAGATTACTATTTGTTATGTCGTTCTTAGCTTGATTCAGTGATGCGATTTCCTTGCTAACTCCATTTTGCAGTTACTTTTATTTCAAGATATACTATATTCTCAAGGGGGGCTTGAGAAAATGGCTAAGTGCAACAAACCACAGAAGAATGATCAACCTTCGATCAAGTACAGGTGGTACCCAATTGGCCAGGCGTCCCCTGGGCTTGCTAATTTCGTTCATGAAAGATCTGCCGACACAGTTTCTCGTAAAGCTAATGAGCAAGGGAATAGAAAATCGCAGCACAAGTCTCCTGAGATATTGAGCACTACTGAGCTCATCTCAGCAGTTGGCCAGATATGGGATTATGCAAGTCGTCCTCTTGGATTATTTCAACCCAAGGCAAATTCAGATGACATTGACAGTAATTATCGGAAAGAGGTTATCTTATCTGGTCTGGATGGGGAAGCTCTTATTTCAGAGAATAGTGGTAATTTGTCTGTTAATTTGAGGAATTCTGATAAGATTCCAACAATACCACAACCAAGTTTAGATATAACACAGGTAAGCCAAAAGATATCAGTATTTGGACATTGCAGTAAAAGTTACTATCAGGCTTCATTTTGGAGGTTATTGGATGGTGGTGCTAATGTGCCTAAAGATTCTTGGAAGGGAAAAGGACTTGCAAGTTTAGAAGTCTCATACCAACTGGGAAGTATGTATGGATGGATGAATGATGTGATTTCTTCTGGGGCAAACCGCCCAGTCAAAGCTATTGAGATTGAGAACAGAAATGACCAATGTTGCATTCCAGTAGATACTGTCACTGTTGCAGGCAGCTCTATTTCAGGAGAAACAACAAGAGTTGTAGATGACTTGGCCAGAACTGCTGTGTCTAACCCTGCTCCAGTCAAATCTGGTAACTTATATAAGGATGATGATGAAAAATTGGAGATCAATACAAGAACCTCTCTGTATTCAGACTATTTCCTCGTAGTTGGTGAGGCAGATGACATTATTTCAAGGGCTCCATGTTCCAATCTTCATGCGGATTATCATATAGACTCTTTAACTTCCTGTGGTAATGGATTTGAAGAATGTCTTCAGAAGATAGATGATCATGACCTACTTGACAACAAAAAGAAACAGCCAGACAAGTTTGTTATCCCGGATGGATGCAAGGTGCAGCCCTGTGCATTAGCACGTGATAAGCCTCATACTTCTCTTGCTAAACAAGAGCATGCCTTTGCAGGTGCATTGTCTGGAATTTTCGTTAGCATTTGTCTTCATCCTGTTGATACAATCAAGACAGTAATTCAATCTTGCCGGGCCGAGCAAAAATGTATATGGTACATTGGAAAATCAATTGTGTCTGATAGAGGTGAGTTGATATATAGGAATTGAAGAAAATATATGCTGTTAGAACTAATCTATCTTTGAGACTCTTGAAGGCTTTCTCCTGTTCTTCTTCAGAAAACTGATGGTGGATATTGATTTTAGGCTTAACTGGACTCTATCGTGGTATTGCTACCAACGTTGCATCTTCAGCTCCAATTTCTGCAGTTTACACTTTCACATATGAATCAGTTAAAGGATCTTTGCTTCCTTTATTTCCGAAGGTACCTCTTTTGCTCTGTAGCTCTGTCTACTATATCTTCTTCTTCTTTTTTCTTCTAGCATTGTCAATAAGCTTCTGTCTCTCCCCAGTTGATATTGCTACTATCTCTCCATTTCTGTATTGCTCTGTTTATTTACAAGTTTGATAATCATGTGGAGTCAGGGAAGGAAAGTGAATAACATTTTGGAATTGTAACTGTATTCCTCATCGGTTTCTAGAGTGAGCATAATGCTCTCAGGCTTTCTGTGTCTCACTCCTTACTTTTTGTGCAGGAATACTATTCTTTTGCCCATTGTGTGGCAGGTGGTTGTGCAAGCATTGCTACTTCCTTTATCTTTACTCCCAGTGAACGTATAAAGCAGCAGATGCAAGTTGGGTCACAGTATCACAACTGCTGGTATATCCTTAAGATCCTGGTATTATCTTTACCAATACCACTACTCATATAGTATTGTTGCTGGGTTCTTCAGAATCTTATCTGAATTTTGAAATTTAAGGTTTATAGCTTATAACATGTAGTTTGAATTTCTTGCAAGAAGCCTTCTCGTAGCTATCACTCTAGTTGTGGCATGCCCCTATGTAGAAGTTCTGTTCTGTCAAAACTCAAAATACTACTTCACCTTTCATTTTCTTCAGGAATGCTTTGGTTGGCATCATTCAGAAGGGCGGTTTAACTTCATTATATGCTGGATGGGGGGCTGTACTCTGCAGGAATGTTCCACACTCAATTGTTAAGGTTAGTTATTTCTACATATTGAGAAAAGAATTGTACCAAAAAAGACACTGGGCATGGTGGGAGAGAAAATGGTTCAGAAAAATGTGCTATGACTTTCTATTCAATGATTCTACATGGTTATTTTACTGGACGATTGTTGACTTTTTACTACCATCTGCATTGTACTTCAGCACGTGATATTTAAGATTTTTGTTTTGTTTGCAGTTCTACACCTATGAAAGCTTGAAGAAATTGATGTTGTCTTCAGAACAATCTAACAATCACCCCACCACATTACAAACAGTTAAATCCCCTCTATCCAATCCTCTTCCATTTAACTATTATCTACCTTCTTTGAAACTGGCTCTTAGCATGTTGTTTTTGCTCTCTTTTTCATCCCAGATACACTAACATGATTTTGCCATCCCTGCAGCTACTTTGTGGAGGACTGGCTGGATCTACTGCTGCGTTATTCACTACTCCTTTTGATGTTGTGAAAACGAGAATGCAGACGCAGGTTTGTAATTTTATGCATATTTCTATTTTGGTGCCTTTTCCCACTTGATTCAATATTATATTTCATTGTGCTATGTTGAACAATTACAGTCTGGGTAGTTCATGTTCAGAAATATGTCACAGCCATTAATTAATGAGGCATGCCAGCTACTTGTCTATAGTCTATACTTGTTTCTGAAATACCTCCCTTGGAGTGGAAGTATAATGTAACATGGCCCTTTGGGCAGTATGCCAGAATTTCACAAAGAATATTGCAGCACATATGCTTAAATTTAATGTCCCATTGCCAACACGCTTCTTATAAAGTGGGTGTTATGCAGATTCCAGGGTCTGTGAGCCAGTATAACAGTGTGATTCACGCCCTTCAGGAAATAGGAAAGAAAGAAGGTTTGAAAGGCCTATACAGGTATTAATTGCTCCTTTCTACCCATTATTATGTTGTTCTCTTGTAAAAGTTGCATGAGTTGGTTTCATCTCGTTGTCCTTTGAAACCGTTGTAAAGTAACTGTAGTTGCACTGAGCTGCTGCATGCATGATATGATGCTGTATGACATTGATTCTTATTCTGATTGTCAGGGGATTGACTCCAAGATTGGTTATGTATATGTCACAAGGCGCGCTCTTCTTTGCATCGTATGAATTTTTCAAGAGATCTTTTTCTTTGGTGAAGCAACAACCTAATGCTCAAAGAATCCAATACCAACAAAACATGGAAGATGATCCAGTAACACCCTCAACATTCTCGCCACCGTCGTCAACACCAGCAAGACTGCACAGTCTACAGTCATGAGATACAAAATTTGTATGTTAGTGTGAAGGAACAGATCGAAGAAAAATAGAGAAGTAAAAGTAGGATTTGAAATTGAAATTGTTCAGAAGAGAAAAAAGATGTATAGTCGATGTAGGTGCTAGCGTGTACCATTCTGTATTATTGGTGTTGTTGGATCTTTAGTATTGAATACAAATGAGAAGCAGAAGTTCATGTTTTCGTCTTGTGTTGCCTATGCAAATGGACTTACTAACATAACTATACACATGCATCGGCGATTTCACAAAATTTAGCAATTCGGGTGTGCAGAAATTGTAGCTCTTAGCGTCTTAGGAACTTGTTTTCACATAATGGTTACGAATTAAGCCCTTGGGTAGAGCCAGAATGATACTTATAACTACTAGATACAACACCGGCGAAATCTATCGTACCCGCAGCCAAATGGACTTCATATTCATCATTTTTTCAAAGTGGGTGGAAGGATTTTTTTTTTTTTTTTTTTTTGCTTTTTGTAATTCCTATGATGCAACTAGAGCAGTAGAGCTCAACAGCAGAGATGAATCAAATTTTGATTTGAGGCTCTCGTGGTTACCGGTTAAATTTCAATCACAGACATTTTTAGTCAACAAGGTCGTTGTAGTATAGTGGTAAGTATTCCCGCCTGTCACGCGGGTGACCCGGGTTCGATCCCCGGCAACGGCGATTTTTTAAGCTTTCTACTTTTTTTCTTTAATATCAACCAACGACATGACGTTTTTCTTCAATATCAACCATTCAAGGCACGATCTAGAAAGATCTTATATTCTTATTCATAACTCACAAAAAATTAGATGCGGTTACTTTTAATTTAATTTAGTAGTCAATCCATCTATGCTTCAGGAAAGTATAGCTAAACTATTCATAATTGCTTTGTTTTTTTTTTTCATTCGTCGTTTCCTTTTAAATTGCATTTCAATCTCAACTTGTTTCTCTTATAATGAACATATTGACTGAACACATTTATTTTTAACTCAACAAATCTTGACTATGAAGAAAAAACCTCAACATTTTAGAATTACTAACCACTACAATTTAGGAATTCACTAAATACATCATACGGAATTAATCGAACTATATGGGATTTTTAGTTTTACTTTTATTTTGATATTTTGTTCATTTTGACAGTCTTAATCGATATGACATTCTAAAAAAATATACAAAAACAAGTCAAATGATATTAATTTAATTACCATAAAAGCCAAGGGCTACCAAAAACTTCTTGATGCATGTCCTTTTTGGTTTAATTATGTAGTCTAGAATTATTATTATTATTATTATTCTTTTTTTTTCTTTCTTTTTTTTTTAGTAATGACACTCAAAATTCTTTGTAATTAAGATAGGGTCAGGGGAGGCGAGCTAAGTCCATGCTCAAACTTTGGCCTAGCCCAAGTCCATGTCCAATGTAGTCCTAGACTGCCTTATGTTTTATTTTACGATAAGAACGTGCAAAATTTTCAGTTTTTAAATTACATATTGAAATTATATGTATTTTAATCTCTTAATCGTATGACAAATTTTCAGTTACTAATCAAGTGAACATTTTTCTATGAACTTGATGACACACTTTAATTGTTTTCTCCGAAGATCACGTCACACGCACATTTATCAGGAGGTGTTGATTCCAAAATGGCCACAACTCTTGTTCATAAAGGCTATTAGTGATAGGCTTCATTGTGTCCACAGGAGGTGTTGATTATTACTTTTTGTTTTGTTTTGTAGACTTCACTTGTGTCTCGTGTTTCCCTCAGCAAACAAACTACAGTGAAGCCAATAACAGTGCAATAGAGAGTAAGAAGGTGCCCAAAACAATTTTATTCATACATTTTGGAGACAAAGTGCTTGTCTTCTTGCTTCTCCATATTTTAGAAACCAATTCAGGGATCTACTACCCCCTTTCCCTATCTAACAAAATACAAAAGAAAAAATGCACAAGAGAAAGTCCTGTATTTCCCAATTCCCATATAACATAACTACTTCCTTTTCCTTCCCTACAAGGCTACAAGTTTCAATATGGACAGTATTCTATTCTGTTGAAAAGTTGATTGATGACGAACCAATCGAAAAATACATCAAATTTGATGTAAACCTCTATAGCAATAAACCTCAGGCAATGGCAAGAATAAGCAGCTTCAAAAAGTCTGTTGCAATTCGATGCAGCCCTTTTTCAGTTTGCTGAGTTGGCTGTTGTTCCATGGGACAAATAGTTTTGATACCATATGACCCCCAGTACCGGTTGGGGCTGGCATTGTCTCAGCCATCTGTTTCTGATACCCTTCCATTTACTGCTAAAGGTTGGGGTCATCTCTGATCCCATTGTGGTTCTCTGGACAAAAACTAACTGTGCTGCTCGAAATCTATACACGTGCAATAGGAGAGAAGGGTGGATCGAGCACATAAGATGGTTGGATCTTTTTCACCCTCTTAGCTACTTTCTTCTTCTCCCCTTCTGTGACTGCTTCAATTAAGAACTTCACTTCCTCTTTAAGCACTTTCAATGAATTGCACTGCGACAACTGTTTGCTTTCCTCCCGCCCAGTGGCTGCTGTCGATGTTTCTGTACCATGCAGAATAGAAACACACGTAGAGAATGCTTGTAATGTCGACAACTGTGCATGAAAATCAACTGCATACTGTCCATCTTCAACCATTGTCATGGTCAATGCTGGTTTTTTCTCCTTTGATCCCTGCAAACAAATCAAAACAGAGTAATATGAGATGCCAGAAGCGAACAAAAGAATGATGTACAATGAAATTAGTAGCAAGTCTACTAGGAGCCAGAATCTCAAGTTGTTCTACAATTCCTTTCAATCCAAAACTAAACAAGAGAACTACTTTTATACAAGCTTGATCATGAAAACATACTCCAACATCGAAGAAGTTTACCTGAACAAAAAGTTCCAAAGGCTGCTGATTCTCTTCAAATAATTGATGATCAGCTAACTGAATGTTGGGATTGCTTAACACAGTAAGAGGACAGGACATGTCCCAGCCACCACAGTCACAACCACCACCCAACCTCCATCGATCTAGTAATGACGAAGGACCCTTGCTTTCAGCAACCGGAAAACCATGATTTCCAGATGGAATTATCACCTTCAAGTTTCCTGAGTTTCGATTATCAGGGTCATCCTTCTTCTTCTGTTCAACCATGGACAGCTTAAGTAGGTTTGCAGGTACTTTATCACATACCTTATCCCCTCTCTTGTATTTCAAGCTCTCTCTCTTTTCAAATGGAACTTGCATAACAATGGCTGCAATTTCAAGACCTGGATGCAGAGCTGCAAATGGCCAGGCTGGAGAATCGGAATCACTGCTCTTGTGTTGAGATTTGACCTTCGTTGGACAAGACCCATCACCCAACTTTAAAGTTGCACCCTCCATGCTCTGATTGGAACCTTTGGGATGTTTAGCATCATCAAGGGTACACTTAGAGTTTACTTTTTCTGCTGCAATTTGCCTTGCATGAGAGATATCATACAAGACAAACTCTGTCACCATGGAATTGTCAAAAGCTCCATCTCTTAGTTCTGAACATAGATAACAAGAAACTTGCATCTGTCCCACCATTGAAGAATCTCTATCGCTACCATGCAATCCCACACCGCTGGCATTGCTCTTCTTTCTACCACCAACGGCATGAAAGGTATACACCCAGTTAAAACCATTATCCGCTTTCCATGTCCTGGCCACAAAGACATCTTCTGATCCCTTCAACGAGAACTCAAAAAATGGCATTCCATGTTTATTTTGTAATTTAAGATGGCCATGTAGGTGAACCGGTGAAGATGCTACACTAGACTGGTGGTTATCTTGGTTGATACACAGAGAATCACAACCTGCATTCTGTACCGTATTTGAAAAGACAGGCAACAAAGATTTTTGATATGTCCTGCTTTGTGTCATGTCCACCATTCCAGTTGTTTTGGCTCCCCCAGGTTCCACAACATAACTTGGACATCGCAATGACTTGGACTTCATGAATGGATCAAACATTTTTCTTAAATTGTTGAACCGGGCCTTTGAACTCACACTGGACGAGCGATCACTCTCTGATGGAGAAGGAGTATGAAGCATTTCCACCTTAGCAGAGAATGACTTGTGCAATTTGTGAACTTCATCTCTTTCAAGAAGTTCATTTCCGTTGTTTAGAGGTCCAGCAACCGGATCACTTCTTAGATTCAAACGCATTGGATCTTCTCCTAAAGCTTCAGCTGAGTGCTCTTCCCTGTCATCTGGATCCACACAAATTTCAAGAATGCTATCCAATGAACACGGCTCTACATGAGGCCTTCCAGCAGATGGTACATTCAGTTCGGGTTTCAAAGACAGTACGGAAGACCTATTCTGTGGGCTTTCATCACCTGAACTACGCAACGAATCGACAATTCTGTAAGAGAAAGAGGAGTCACTACATCGTGACTTTTCAATCTTTTTCCTTCCCTCAGCAGTGCCCATTTTCTTAATTTCCCTAACCTCCTTGGAGCTTTGATATATAGAACCTCGCTTAAGTTCTATGTTAACTTCCTGTCGAACAGGTCTAGATGGTACCTTACAAGAAGTGCTGCGATAGCGCTGAAAGCTGATTTCCACAAACCCCTCCTTGATGCTCAATAGATCATCTTTGCGTGGCGGTCTACCTTTTGTGCTTCTCTTTTCAACACAGGAATGCCGATGAGTTGGAAGAACAGTGTTGGGACTCAGACCCACTCTGCAATTTTTCTCGAACTCCATCTCTAGTCCCATTGACAGATCTGAAGTTCTGCAAAAATCAGAAACAGAAGATAGAAATCATGACCTGCAGGACAAATGGGTATGCACACACCACCTATGATCTTCAACAAGAAATTGACCCTTAAACTATAATTCCAACACTAAAATTCTCACACCAAACTCGTGCACTCAATGAATTATACAAAATACGCCAGAGTAAAAGCATTCAGCTTCAAATTTACCCAGAAAGGTTGAAATCGATAACATCTAAACAAAATTAGCACTATATGCCAAACCGCCTTCTTTGAGAAAAGTCAAATTTGAAGCTCAGCTACAGGCAATTGATAAGACCTATGCTTTTCTTTTGTCATGACAACAGCAGAAGAAATCACAAACAAGCATAAAACCAAACTTCAAATAGAAATAGACTTACAGTAAGACACTGAAAGGGATGGCAATGCATTTTCTAGTTGCAACAATCACATTCACAATAGCTACAAGCTCATGTTCCCACCACTGGAGTCAAATTCCAAAAACAAAAAAACAAAAAATTATCTTGAACCTTCCCAAATACCAATTTTTGGAAAGGCAATCAACCCATCAATGATTCCAAGCTTTGGAATCACATAAACCTCAAACCACCCAAACTCTGATCTCTGCAAAAACTGGGAAAAAGCACCAACCTTCCTATTGACTCTAAAAGATCCCAGAAAATGAGTAAAGCAACACAACACAGCTAAAACACACCTAAAAGCATATTCTGGCAATAAATATTAATCAAAAAAGAAATCCCAGACTGGATTTTCCCTTGCATTCTAAGCCAAATAATAAAGAAAAGTACTTACCCCACCAGATCTCAGATAAGTGAAGCAAAAGGAAAACCCAACAAGCCACCACCACCACCACCAGCAGATGCAATCATGTTCCTCAATCTCTTGGACTCAAAGTCTTAATCTTTAGGGCAGATACCCCAAACCCACCATGTAAAAATGCACAGTCAATTGTGACCACCCCAAACAAACAAAACAAAAAAAAGGTAAAGGGCACCCTAAAACCCCTAATAAAAGAAACAATCAGAACAAGGCAGAGAGCGGTAAAGCAAAAGTGAGCTCTAGAGAGAGAAAAAGGGGATATGATTATTGATGAGGTGAGACAATGCTAGTGAGAGAAAGCATGCTTGAGAAGTTGAGATGATAAAGAGTGAGAGTGAGAAGTTGAGCACTCCAAACACACACACAAAAAAAACTCCCTCACTCAATCACACAAAGAGGGTGAGTGAGACCATTGTTGAAATGAGAGACAACTGCTGCTCAGTTTCTGTTCGTGTCTACTAAAAGCCATGCCCCTGAGCTCATCATATGCTCTTTTTCTGTTTTTTTTTTTTTTTTGTTCTCTCTCTGTTCATGTATACAGTATACACTTGGACCAGAGATTTGGCAGCATTGGAGGGAGCACCCTATGTGCAGAAAGACTATATTGCCCTTGTCAGACATAATGATATTTAAATGTTTGAAGGGTATATTGGGAATTTTAAAGGCATTTGATTAATTGGGGGAAGGAGCTGCACTAATTATAATGGAGTTGGTGTCGTCTGTCTATCGGGTGCCAGAAATTATTAACCTAACTTATGGGTATTGCTGTTACCAAGGATTGGAATCCCACAATTAAGATGAAGGTTTTACTATAATTAATTAATTTCAAATCCCATATATATTAAATAAAACAAAGTTTAAATCTTGACCCTTGTGAAAATTACTTTCTACCCCCTCAAACTTGACCTAGAGACTCAATTAGCACACTGTTTCATGAAAATTTAAAGGTGAATGGGAACCTCTAACTTTCTATAGTTCTTTTCGGACTATTAACATTCTCATCATAAACCTTTCTGTAGGAAGAATTAATTGGCATTGGCCATTAGTTCAGTATGGCAATGAATCATGAGGGCTAGTCTCGTACATTTATTAGAGTTGAAATGGCAAAAGCATGAAAAGGGTACGGGACACAATGGTAAAGTGTGCATGTGCTTGATTTTTTTTTTTTTTTTTTTTTGGGGTGCATGTGAGGGTCTAGGCGGGAGGAAGCAAATCTGAAACGGTCGGTCACATCACACCTACGGAATCTCGTACTCTCTCCTTCACGTAATCGAATTTTGCTCTATCTGTTTTACCTTTATCAAGTTACCCGCGGTGTAACTGCAGGTGTAAAATGTATTGGTAAGTCTGTAATTAGACTACGGATTTAAATCCATGTGCGCATTCAATTCCTTACTCACGACTTAACTTTAGACATAAACATCGTATGCGGCTTCATATTCCTTGGGCATCACTTTGAAAGGGATCGAACTAACACTGCATCGCTTCCCAATGATCCCGACTATCGGAACAACTTGGACCTTCTTTGAACTTTCTAATCCAGATTCAATCAGAAGGTGCACATGTAGAGGTCTATATTATATTTCAGTAAGGATGCCCTTAATAAAATGACAATAACATTGTAAATGTAATGTAAGCCAAATATTGGTAAATGGGAGTGGGTGCAGATTCAGAATAGCTAGTAATGAAGGGTTTGGGCATTTAACCACTTCACTTCATTTTCAACTGCAACAAAGACATCCGATTAAGTTCTATAATTTAGTACCTACTCATAGTCCATTATGCATCAGAACCCTACAACCACCTCAACTAAATCCTTCGGAGTATAATCTACCCAGATTGCAACCATCTCTGTCAGATACTAGTTATTAGTCTCTCCGTATAGCAAGTGAACTTATTTATGGCAGCAGCCGCATATCCCAGTCGCTAATTATGTGCAATTACAAACCGGTGTATCCATTTTTGGATTGAGGGCCAATGTCATAAGTTGCTAATAGTGGAGACTGGAGCATCACCTAAGGTACAGAAATAACCTAACAAATTAATGACGGAACATTAAAAGCCAGAATTTCATCAACAAAAGTGGAAGCAATAAAAAGAAAATGGGTGCTGAGGCATCACCAGTAACATGTCAAATTCTCATACATACCATAACATCATGCAAATCGACGCAGATGCAGTATATGGGATGAGGAGCATGGTAAAACTATCCATCCTAACCCTCACGATAGAGGGGGTACTAGTATGTGAGGAAACAACTCTGATAAGGTTAAAGCTACTGCAGGGTCAGTGATAGAACCACTGATTAACTTGGGCATGAGTATACTACTTTGTACAGAAGTCTACAAGGGACATTTCCTAGCTAAATACACCTAAATTTCTAAATCCAATAAAGGCAGCAACATTGCTACTCAGCATTCTTTGCAGATTCAGAGTTTTCTTCCCTTTTAGACTTACCAAATGATCTTTGTGCCTCTAAGACGGGCATATATGCTTCAGTAGTCTTTTTTATAGTTTCGGGGGCTGCTGTCTTGTCAGATTCACGGGGACTGACCAGCTTCTTCTCAACATCTTCAAATTTAGCAGTGGCCAATGGAACAGTACCAACATTCTTGTTTGAACTTGGTGTGTCAATAGTAAGCATAGAAACTGCATCTCGAGCGGCGTACCACATATTACCACAGGCAGTACACTCCAACTGAAACCAATATATCAGCAAATAAATATTCTAATTGCACCAATTAACACACTATAAATTACTCGGACAATAAAACCTTCATATTAAAAGCTTTCTTACCAAAAAGCATAGTCATACACGCGCACAGAATAATAATAGTAATAATACTAATAAAGTTTAAAAAAAATAATACTAAAAAGCATATGGAGCTACATGTAGCCATGGCCAAATTCATTTAATATCGTAATAAATAACTAAAAATGCAACCTAAATGCAGTCATTAACAATTTCTTAATAAAACTATCACAGATACATTGTCACCCCTTGTTCTTAATGTTGCTGCAGATACAAAATGCTTTCACATCTATAGAACCTTCTATTACAATCTACTATCAAAAGTTTCAAAACGCAACATATAACGCTGGTCAAGTTACCAAATGATAGATGATACAAAGTATCAGTAGAAACTAAGTGGATTAAGGGGAGAAATGCACAGTAAAATGCACAGTCAATTGTGACCCCAGTAGGCATTTTAAATCACTTCTCCACCATGTAAGGATCGCCAATAGGCCAATCATAGGTTTTAATGACTCCTATAGCACTCAAATATTATAGTTTTAAGGGGAGAAGTTACTTGAAATGCCAAAGGGAAGAATTACATCAGGTCTACAACACACCCCTACGACTTGGCATGACTTTCAACTTAACTGGACTTAGCTCTCCTTGTCCAAAAAGAAAAAATAGACAGGCAAGGGATCAGATAGATTTTTATCCATTTTTTCTTGCTGTGCTGTAGTGCCAACAACCGACTTAGTCCCCAACATTAACCATTAGTGTTGCTCCCACCAGTGTATCAATCTCGATTTAGAAGGAAAATGTAGTAGCAAAACTTATAATTAATAGCCACTTGCCTCTAGACACTATTTGGTAACATAATAGAAGTGATGGATATTTTATATTTCAACCAGAAAATTTTGGCATATTGAAACAGCAGAACATTCCACGAACATGATTGAGCGCACACTAATAAACAATTTAGAAATGCATTAACCTCATAGCGAGCACCATGTCCTGCTTGAATGATGTTTCTCACTCCTACTTTGAGCTCCGAACATCTTGTGCAACGCGCATCAGTCATCTGTTTCACAAGTAAGAAGTCAAGTCAACAATGTACACATAACAAGATTTGAAACAAATTTGAGGTACCAAATGAAGTTACCTGCATACGCTCTGACTCATCAGGCTCCTTCATTGCTCTCTCCTCAGCTGTTAAACCCTCCTGAAATTTGTTGAAAAATCATGTTTGATGAGTCACGACAAATGAGAACTTTAAAAGAAGGCCATGATTCTATTATCCTTTTTGCACACACCAAGTGTTGACTATTGCAACACCAATGTATAATGATATTACACTGATCAATGAGACCATACAAGGTGGGGCAAAAAGACACAAGCATATATTTTACTCCTGCGCAATTGGAAACCTTTAAAAATATCTGGAGAAGTCGAGTAAACCTACTCCCCAGCTCCCGGCTGAAGTATAGAAACCAAAAGACTTGCTCAAAGTAATCTTGCCCATACATTTTCCCAGCTAATACAATGCCTATGGAACCTCAAGCAGCAAAAGCATAGAAGCTATGCACTTGCATATATTCCAAGGAGCAAAAACTTAGAACTCTGATTGATGAAAAAAAGAATAGAAATAGGAGCCTACCTACAGTAACTAGATCCTCAAGACATTTTTTTCCCCTTGTCATGCTGCCTCCATACTATATAATACTGAACCACCCATAAATCCAGCTATGATAAAGACCGTACCTTTAACTCATCTGGTGACATATTTAGTATTGTTGAAGGCTCTAACTCTCCACTTAGCAGACGGCGGGCTAGCACCACTTGTTTCTGCCACAATAAGAAAGAAAAAGGATAAAGACACCAACACTATCAACAATGACTTCCATAGCAATTATCATACAAATTGAAATCTTGTGGACTTCAAACTTTTATTACGAGTTGTAAGTCTATGTCTCTATGAAAAAATGAATACATTTGCATGAGAAACTGTACAGATTCTAACCGAGAGATTGTAGGACAATGACCGCAATTTTTGGTTATACTTCTGGTAATCTGAGGAGAGGGAATCATGTGAGGCCTTCTCCAGAGCAGTAGCTGCACGGACAGCATCATCTGGCCAGTGAAAAGGCTTGCCGCCCTGTCCAAAACAGCAAAGTTTACATGTAACTGCGTAAGTAATAACATCTCGCTCTTTCTGCCCCTTCACCACTCTAGAAAACCAAAAGGATGCCGAGATGCCATAATCTGAGGAAAACACAGTGTACCTTGAGATTTGTATCCTGACGTCCATTTGCAACATCTGGGGACTTACAGTCAGTTTCATCAGAACCAGATTTTCTTTTATCACCTCCGTTCATGCTGTCAGTAGAACTGCATATGAACTGTAGCTCTTTTATAAGTTTCTCCAACCATTTGTCACGATGT
Organism: Rosa rugosa; assembly: GCF_958449725.1. Lineage (NCBI taxonomy): Eukaryota > Viridiplantae > Streptophyta > Magnoliopsida > Rosales > Rosaceae > Rosa > Rosa rugosa. The sequence continues at coordinate 44,938,329 of NC_084823.1, read as the reverse complement.
GTGTCTCCAGTTAATGCATTGAGCTCAACTAAAATACGATGGTACTCTGAGGAATTAGTCATACAGCTTCCAGGTGTTTCAGCTTTTTGATTTTTACCAAGCCTAGTTGTTGCTTCTTCCACTCTAGAAACATCAAGGGGTGCTATATTCTTTTTAATCAAATTTCTTTTGCTCTTCAATTGATCATCCTGATTAGTAGTTGGATCTCCAATCTCAATATCAGGAAGATCTACCAATCTTCGCATGGTTTTCTGAACTAGTAAGTCAATTTCATGCTGCTTATCTTCTTCATAGTCTCTGTCTGTTAGCTTCCAAAGCTTCTTCCCATCGGTGTCATACACCTTTTGCACAATGAATCCAGGATGCTCTTTACGCTTTGGCAGCTGCTTGTGTAAAGGAACAAAATGAACCACACATTTATGCATCACAGATTCTGCTGGACACTCATCACGATGAAAACTATAGAACAGCTCCCTTGTGTCTTGTGACTGCCAGTTTCCACCACCTTTTTTCTCTGCCTCTTCAGGACGATAAAACCATTGCCCTAACACCACCATGTTCCCATCTTTGAGCTGAGTGATATCCTAAAAACCCAGTTCCAATAGCATGAAAATGAAAGATAAATTCATTATAAATATGAAGGAAAATGAGAATCAGTGAAAAAAAAAATCAGAAAGGATGGTATGCTGCCTATATATCTCTAAAGAAAGGACATATCAGAATAAAGACAAAGGCAAGAATCCGCCATGGTACATCCACTTGACACAAACCAGCATGCCAAAAATCCAAGCAGATAATGAGCAAAGGGTCTATGTAAATAGTCATGGTGAAGACAACGTGAACCACAGGAAAAGAAGTAACATAAAGATACAAAATTAATTCACACTTACGAAATCAGACACCATACCCAATGTATTGTAAAATAAAATTTATAAGCTGATTTTATAGAGAAATTACCTTAATAATTGCCACATAAGGCTTCTCTCTTCTATCAGAGGGCGTTAGAAGAACCGGATCCTCCTGCAGAGTAATCACATGCAGAAAAAACATCACCACCAAGAGATTAAAAATATCCTAAATTTGATAATCCATTTCCAGATATAGAGATCCCATAAGAACCCAATGCGTCTGAATCAAATAAATAAAATCATTTCAATTCAATCTTCTAAAAAGGATATATGACAAAATATACATATTACCACAACCTCGAAAAGAAATATTAGGAAACTGGTACACGAACAAAAATGGCTGTACAACGATTCAAGTGACAATGACATGCATCAAACAGTTCCAAGTCTGCAAATACTGTCACAGGTAAAATGTACGACTTTGGAAGAACTTGTATCCATATTTAAGCATATACTAGACCACGAGCAAGAAACAGAAGAGGACAAGCAATGAAAAACCTAACCTACTTTATTTTGCTGCTATATGAAACATAACGCAAAGAAACTGTCACTGAAAATCGTAGATGAGAAAAGAAAAGAAAAATGCATATTTTCAAACCCCAGAGCTTTATCCTGAGAACCTTTTGAAAACAAAATCAGTACTCACTGTATGAAACAAAAAATAGAAGAATAGGATGAGCTATTCATTTCAAGGAACCAAACAAGAATGTCACTACATTTTGGCATATACTTCGGTGAGGACTTAAAACTTATTATATACCCTATTTGAACCAATCACTCACATATCAATCCACCAATGAAAGCTGTCAACTATGAACCCATAACTTTACCCATCATACATATGCCAATGGCCTACAAACTGGTAAAGAAAGAGCATGACTGCTTGACCCTCCAAAAACAGACAGACACATATGACAGACATATAAACTCAAAATCATGTCACTTTTAACATGTTATACGAGGGACCTCGTGGCTTCAAAAATCAAACATCCACTCTCATTCCCATGAGCTTTAAAATTCAAACATAAGTGCAAAACTTCTGATCCATTATTGATATATGCATTACTACCTCTAGGCTACACACCACTGGGAAGAGAATTCTCCAGGAGGGAAGATTGTCAACGAACAAAGGAAAAGAGTTCTATTTTAGATGATAAACAACTCTACCAAAAGTAAATAAGTGGAGTTTGTCTGAATACATAACTTGAACATTTCATATTTAGATATTTTAGGGGTGGAAGTGTGTTATACAATTTCCTATACACTGTCATTGCCGAAACTCAACCTTTTAAGTACAAGTCCTCACCAGAAAATTCAAGTCACATTCTGATTTCTTCAATTTTCAGTAACATTTTAGTTTCTTCAACTGCCTTATACGGACCAGAGAAGATTCAAAAGTAAATGAGGCCACAACTATCAACAGTGTTTACAAAGAAGAGTAATTACTGACACACTCTTTATCTAACTTAGAAAATCTTTCAGGAAAACAAGAATAAAATCAAAACCTCCCATTCCACCGAACCCTACAAATTCAACACAGAACAAACAAACAAAAAAAACCGAAAGCAACAGAGACAAACAAAAAAATTGGAATTCATAGTGCCTCATACTTTCCTTTCGCACATTTCACACCAACCAAAGAGCCCTAAGTTTTCCTATCATCCTAATTTACAATACAGGAAAGCCCCGATGATTTTGTCTAAGCTAATTGAACAATGAGTGCAATTCGCACTACAGAATTGAACCCTAAATCAACCAAAAGAAAAACGGAGTGAAAAGCAGGAAAAAAAAAAAACTACTGACCAGCTCGTATTGGTTTCCATCATACTCAAAAGCCTGGTAATGATGCCTCCGAGTTCTCCCCTTGCCGGAAATCTTAACCATCTCCCCAATCGGCTTGGCTTCCAGCTCATCCTCCTCCTCCTCTTCTTCCTCCTCTTCTCCCTCCGACGCCGTTTCGGCCTCTTCCTCCCCCTTCTTCTTCTTCTTCTTCCTACTCCTCCGCCTCTCCGCCTCCTCCTCCTCCTCCTCCTCCTCCGCCACTCTCTTCAGCTTCCTCTTCCTCGTCGACGCCGGAACTTCCTCCGACGACTGCTGGCTCTGCCGCGCGAAGTCGTCCTCTTCGTCGTCGCTCGTCGCGATCTGCGCGAACCTCCTGTTCCCCATCCCAGCCAAAACGCACCGTTTCGCTTCGAATCTTCGCTCTCTCTCTCTCTCTCACTCTCCGGAGCGCTCTCTCTCAGTTGGACAATGGGGTTTTAAACGGTGCCAACGACGTGGGTCGTGCGTCGTTTATATAGGAGGCTGGTGGGGGTTCGTAAATGGGCCTGTAGTTTTTCAGAATTACGGATTTTGCCACTATCGGCGGTTACACGTGGCGTCATACTGAAGTCATTGTTCGCCCTTGGAGATTTGCTTTCAATTTGAATTAATGCTAGAATTCTAAGAGTCTCACGCGCGTTTTTTATCGTCAACTGTTAATCAATTTGCTGACAGTAAATTCAAGGTTTATACATCGGTAAATTATCGAGAATTTGAACCGCAGCACCACAAGTAAATGCTCTTAACCACCGAAGTACTTGTTTGTCGAGCCTCACAGTCTCACACTATGGTTTGAGTGGCAAAATCATCATCTGATGAATTAAGGAAATACTGTCTCTCATTCAAAATTTGATCTTCCGAGATACGCTAGGTATCATCCCACTTACATAAAGAAAGGGATTGACAGATCACTGATGTTTTTCTTCTGCTCACTTCTTTCAGCGAGTTCCTTTAAACTAGTCCATGATTTTCTCCTCCGTTTGTTTGTCGTGCTGAAAGAGTTCTCTGCATCTGCTGCGGCTGGACTGTTTTCGGGTTCAGATCGTTTCTTGGACGCTGATTTGTTTCTCTTTTTTCTCTTCGAGTCCAACAACCTAATTGCGGTTTTCACCATTGGAGTTGTGGGACTATCCGCAGTAGGAATCTCTTCATCTTTCGTTGAAGAAGTGACGAACTTATCCACAGTAGGAATCTCTTCCTCCACAGTTGGAGTTCCGGATTTCAATTTACTAACGTTATCCTCACCAGCAGTGCTCTTCTTTGGGGTGGCAAACTTCTGAGAAATGGATTTAGCAGGTTTCAAATTTGAAGCTTTTTTGATCTTCGGGGGGCAGATCGCTTTCATATGTCCGCGTGAAGTTCCTCTCTTCACATTCCGTTCAGAACAGAAGTGACATGTATACACTACATTGTTCTGAGTGAAAGTGAAATTAGCGGGCTTCTTACTTCTTCGTCGTGCCTTTGCTCTATTTTTTTCAATGCGAATAGTGCAGTTGAAGCCAGGCTGAAGAATCGTTTCACATCTGCAAAACAGTAAAATGCTGATCAGGGTTGTGTTGTGTGCTTCAAAAAAAAACAAATTTGAAGATCATTCATTTCCTACAGGTCTGACCAAAAAGTAAAAACTACAATATATCTTGCATCTAAATAACAAATCTGCTTCAAGAACATTTTGATGTGCCATGATAAATTACGCATCTTAAAGCTAATGGAGTTGGATCTACAGAATCCGAAACTATAAGTATAAAATGACTTTAAATCTATATATAGAAGCCTTAAAAGCTCTTCAATTGGTCCAAAAATATGAACACCCACATTAATGGTGAAAGAAAAGCCAGAACATGAGGTGAGCCAAAAATGCCAATGACTTTCAGTAAGAACTCTGTTAGCAGTTAACAGTATAAAAGTAGATGCAACTAGGATGATAGTTATCTATTCAGTTTAGAAGAGTCCAAAGCATATGCTCTCTCTCCATCTTCAGAGCCTAAGCCTCCATAGATGTCGTTGAGTTTATACCTGTCTTTAGACACTGAATCCTAGATGCGTGTATTTCCATTGAACTTGGAGTAAACAGGAATTTCAAAAATTCAAACATTTACGGAGTTCTTGTAACCTGTAATGCAAGCCTATATCCATGCAGAAAAGTACCGATGCAAAACGATAATTCCACCTTTTTTAATATTTACTAAGCTCAAACAATGTATATCATAACAATAGATAGGAGTCACAAAGTCACAGCCAATTATCTGTGTTGATAATCAATCCGAAGAACCAATCCTCATAAATCCTTATAACTAAAGTGTTAACCCCTTTGTCATACAACCTACAAAATAGAAACTAAAACTGAGCTAAAAAAAAACCTTTAACTAAATGCCCTCCAAACAACCCCAAAACAAATACTCACTCAATCACTCTAATAAACCCTCTTCAAGCATTTTGTTTTCTTAGATTAAATTCATGTGTTCCATAATGAATTCAAGGAAGCTATAAATTCAACATACCTCTGGCAAGAAATCAGAGAAGGGTCAGGGGGCACATCCAGACCCTCTTGAGTAGATGCTAACTTCTGCCCAAAGAAGGCCCCCAAAGAAGGAATAGAAGCTTCCCCACTGGTCCATAAAGCTAGCCTCTGCAAGTGCTCGAGCTTCAATGCAGCCTTGGGGTTGGTGGAGCCTCCCTTGCTTTGGTTTTTGTCCTCTCTCAGTGAAATTGGATTGTTTGACCCAAATGTTGTGTTTGATGCTCTCTTGGCTCCTCCTCTCTTGCTCATTTTGGGGGTTTTTTATTTGCAGCAAATTGATCGAAGGCTTGATCAGTGAGGCTAATGAAGTATAAAAGATGGCCTGAAAGGTTGGTTATTTTGGCTCATGTCAAAGCCTTGGTTGGTATGCGGGACAGTACTGAACTGTATTGTACAGGATAAGAATTCATCAGACTATACACAAACAAAGAACATTAAATAGTATACGATAGTTTCACCACTTGGGAGTTAAGGTAAGTGAAGGCATGAAAGAAAAAGGATACCCCTCGTCACATAATGGAAACACTGCCACCTTTCTTTTTCTCTCCATCATTACAACGACGAGTTTATAACTCAAACTCTGTAAGAAGCTAGATACGCATAGCCAATGCTCCATGGCTGACAAAGTTCTTCAAAAAGAGAACACCCTAATTCAACCTACACTTAAACTAAAAGCAAAACCTAAACTCTCTCCCTTTACAAAGCCCAACTTGTTCAAACCCTTCTGCAACCAAATAGCCCTTGTAAAACCCCATATTAGCCCCTGCTTCTCCAATCAGCCACATTTCACTAATTCAAGTTCTTTAAACACCTAGAGTTCTAGCTCAGAGACTAATTTATTCCTAAATAGATAGATTGTGCTCTTGCTATGAAACTTGTTCAAAGATTAGCAAATAACCCAAAAAAGTAATCATCTTTAACAAGTATCTCTTGATTGCCAAATCATTAGTCATGAAGCTCACAAACTTGAACATGCTTGAAAAAAAAAAAAAATTAATATAAATTCATAATCGGAGAAAAGTGTTAGTTTCTATAAGCCCTAGAGAGACAGATGAGAGATAGATAGAGAAAGAGAGGAGATAGATAGATAGATAGATAGATAGATGGAGCCAGTGGCGGACGCAGAAATATTTGTCAATGGGGGCGGCAAAAAAATAAACGACTATAAAATAAAACTTTGTATTAATGAAACAAAACTTCAATCGCTACATTTTATATCAAATAGATTGATCGATTTTCATTTAGTACATGAATTGCGAATAAAGCACCCAAATAAATAATATCATAAACAACTAGAAGTAGGGGGATGGAGCTGAGTATTAGATATTACTAGTTGCTGAGCCCGCGCGGGTAGTATAATTAAAAGGTATAAGCTAAAACTGAATTACAGCAAACAACTATTAGTTAGGAATTCTTGGCTATGAGTTAGGAATGTGTGATTCAGGGTGATAGTTCCGGTTGGTTTTGTAGTTTTGAAATGTCTAATGACATTGCTGAGTCAAGTATAATAAACTTTGTTTTGAAGTAAATAACTTGCCTAGTTTGTTTGTGGCTTGAAATTCAAACAACTGTCCCTGAGGAACATCATAGTTGTGAAAGCAGCAGCTAATCTCCAAGTTAAAAAAGGGTCCAGAAAATCAAACAAACAGACCCCAAAACACACACCAATGTACATCTTGATCTCTAGCAAAAGCTAGACACACTAGTTTTAATTATATTGGCAGTCTCAAAGCTCCAGAGTCCAAACATCGATCTCTAATATGAATTGATTTTGCAGAAACAAATAGTGAGATTGTAAAGCAAACAACAAATACAGATAGATTTCATAATAAAAAGTACACTCACCTCTTTTCCTGCTGAAAACTATCCCCCCAAACTCGATCAAAATTTTCGAATCCACCTCTCCGGAAACAAACCCAAATCCTCCACCACAATCTTCTCTTTCCCACCCCAGCAACCTACGATGATTTCTGTGAAAACCTTTGTTGCAATACACGGTAGTTGAGTAGAAGGCACAGCCGAAGTAGAGGAATCAAGGCTTAAGCAAAGGATGCCAGCATGCAGAGGGAATTAGATCGGAGGAAGGAGAACAAGTATTTCGATATTGATTGTGATTGTGGGGGCGAAACAAAAATAATAAATCACTGGGGGAAACTGCCGCCACTCGTCCCTACCTACGTGCGTCCCCGCCACTGCGCCTGGAGCCTTAGTTTACTTTACTGCTGGAGCTTGGAGACGGGGAGGAGGAGAAGAAGAAGAAGAAAGACACGGCGCTTTATTTTCTCTCTCTACAGAATGGTTGTTTGGGCCTTCTCTGTTGGGCCTGATTTTACGCACAAGCCCAATAAAATCCCAACACTTTGTTTGTTAAACTCTTTTTTTTTTTTGTCTGAATTTTTTTTTGTTGAACTCGAATAAAAAGATCTAGGTTGGGCCTGTCTGTTGTTACGGCGTTTTTTTTTCTCAGTTTGTCTTTCACTTCCTCTTCCGACAAACCCTCTCCGCCAGTCTCAGACCCAATTCCCTCAAATCCCCCTCTCCGGATTCCTCACTTCCCTCCAACCCCACTATATCAGTCTCCACATCAAAATTGAGAGTACCGTGTGAAATTAGAAAGATAGGGACTGAAGTGTTTTTTGGATAAAAGTTCAGGGAGTAAACAATATTTAACCCATTAACCCTTAGTTAGTGTATTTTTAATTTTTTATTATATTTCAGGTACGATTCTTCTACTGGCAGTTATGGAATGGATTTCTATGTTGTTTTGGAGCGCAAGCAACTTGCAGAAAGACCATAGCAACTTATTACAGACACACACACACACACACATATATATCAATGATCAAGCAAACATAGCAACTTATTACAAACTGAAAACCTAATCAAAAATAGATTTCTTATATATTGAAAATCAACATTTCCATCAATAGAGAAATAATAAATAAATAAAATATAATTAAAATAAATTCGGTTTGGGTCGGTTTAAATCGGACGGTTTATGACCCGAAACCGCAACCGAACCGCTTTTATACGGTTCGGTGCGGTGTGATCATAAAACGACACAGTTTTAGTTTAGTGCGGTTGCCGAACCGTTTTTTCTGTGCGGTTCGGGTCGGTAACCGCATTTTCAGTACAAAATGCCCACCCCTACAACACATGATCACAAAGGAGGATTCCATTAAATGGTTCCAAGTCAAATATATATGAGGGGTGATCCTTAACAAGTCACAGCAAATAGCTTAGGATCGGTGACTTAGTCTGCATCGTCTTAGTCTCTCAGTTTTAGCGATGGTTCCTCTTGTAACGATGTTTGATGTCGATGATTTTATTCATCATTTAGAGTTCTTGCTGCTTCATCCAACTTCATTTTTGGATTAATTATAAGATTAGAAATCGTTCGTTAATCATTTCAGACCCAATCTATTTTGTTACTTCTTCTACTTAAAAAAATAAAAAATAAAAAATTTATCATGGCAAGACTTGCACTCATAAAATAAATACTTGAAATGTAAACATATTTGTACAAAAACCCAGAATAGAAACATAGTTGTCCAAGACTCCCATTAGCGTAATATTACAAAAACCAGAACATAAACATAGTTGTCCAAGACTTGCACTCCTAAAATAAGTACTTGAAATGTAATACAGCCATTGGTTGATTTAGCCCCTCACAAACACCAACTGATCACTGACATCCCCAGAAGCTGAGAAAGAAGCACCAATAACCCCAGAAGCTGAGAAAGAAGCACCAATAAGCAAAATTGAGCAAAACAAAAAAGTAGCCAACTCACTGACTCAGTACCTATCTTTTCATACCATTTCAATTGCAGATATTAAGATGTTAAGCCTCAAAGTTGACTAATATCTCTTAAAAGTTTTAATCAATCCGACAAAAACATTGTATACATTGCATCTGATAAAGTTTTTTAGCAACCATCAAGAAAGCCAACTCTATTATATTCAAAGGAAATCAACTGTAGAAAAAGACCAAATTCACTAACCTAGCTTATTCAAATTTTCGTTGGCAGCTACCGTCGCAGCATCCCTTGCAACTTGAGTCTCGGAGTTTATTCGATTCAGACTAGCAGCCATTTGTTCGTTTATATAACTCACCAGATCATGCGTTGCTTGTTCTGTTCGACTCTCGACGGCTGTAGCATTGACCGCTGCTTCTCTCTGTATATCAGAGATTGTTCGTTTACAAAATTAGAAATAGAGAAGTGCATGGAGAGGAATAGGGAATAGAGGTTGAGAAGAGGGTGATGGAGTACCTGAATATACTCCAAAGGGTTGTAGAAGTAGAAGCAAGCCGATCCTCTTGGGAGCTTCATGCCAATTACTGCAGACATCGATCCTTTCACAGTGAAAACCAAGCAGAGAGAGAGACACAGAGAGAAGAAGAGAGGAGAGCTCGGAGACAGACCACACGGCGCTTTCTTTTCTTTTTCTCCTTCTTTCTTCTCTAGGGTTTAATGAATCATCTTTAATGGTTGCAGCAAGTATTATGGTGAAAAGGTGAGGGCGATCAGGCTGCAGCTGACAATATTGCCAGGCTTCCTTGGGAAACATCTCATTCTCGAGACCCGGGTACCAGGTGGCTGTGTTCACTGCAAACGCATGTGGCAGGCTTCTTGACCCATACTCCACTCCAGCCCTGTCAATACTGAGCCATCACCTCTGCTGCAACGTACAGGTTTAAGTCTACTCAATAGTCTCAAGAATTAAGCTTTACATGACCATCAGGAGGTGGCATCCAGCTACTGGACGTAGCACCATGCACGTTACTACTTCCAGGTTGACTCAAGACCTGAGTTTGTACATGTAATTTCATTCCAAACCGCCTCAGGAGGCCGCGGCTGCCCTCTAATTAAATTGCACCGCGTTTCCTTCCTTCCAGTTACTCCAAAACAAAACCACCACAAACCTCAACGAATTCCACGTATGTGGTCGTGGTATTATTTAGGCATTTAAGGGAGAGTATTATTTCAGAAGTGAGGGCGGGCACGTACAAAGTAAAGACTGTCACGCATACGTTAATTATATGTGGTCATCGTTGATCAGGTGGATACACTCGCGGCTAGGCTAGCAAGAGAAACACAACAGTACTGGTTCTCTAGCTGTAGAAATATGATCGGACGACAGAGATCACTTACAAATAATGGGCTAGTTAATGTGTCCGATAGCTAGTTGGAGCATGCGGTGTAGAAACATTACAGTGAAATTTTGAAATACACACTCTACAAATACAGCTTCCAGGTTTCTCATCAACATGAGTTTCCAAATTGTTGTTGGTCACTTTCTTCAATATCCAAATTAAATTGATAGTGGAATTGGCATGTATCTATTATTGCAGTTTGGCCTGGAACAACAAACAAATCCACTCCAAACCACATGCTTTCTGGATGAATCACTGATTGCTGGACTTGGAGCCAGATGTAGCTGCGCCTCTGCTTGCCTTCACATAAGAAACGTAGTCGCTGTGGTGCATTGTATATAATGAGCTCTGGTAGCGGGTCAATCGTATACGCTTCCGAAGTGACTCGGTGATGGTCCCAGTATAGCCTGCTTTCCGCATCAATGAGTCAATTGCTTCTATTTGAGTCCAACCTGAAAACCAAAAGGGCACCAGAATAAGAGACTAAAATTTAGTCAAACATTATGGCTGTAAAACTTTTGGCTTGATGGTCAAGTAAACCTTAAACATAATGAACAAGCCCCTAATGGGACCTAGATGAAATTATTGAAACACAAGATGTTTGCAAGCAGATTTTATCATCGTCTTTCACTTTTTGCTGCAAAACATGGCAGAAATAGTAGGTATATACTTCGGAGTTTGGATTACTGTGGACAAAAACATTAAAACTGGGGAGACAAGTACAAGTGACCCATGAACACCAAATAATTGACCAAGCCTGATCTTAATCTGCAGGTATGACGACTTGGGTTTATAGTAAATAATGGATTTATATATTGCCATGAAAGAGTGGTAGTAGGATCATAGTCCTGATCTTAATAAGCATAGGATGAATTACCTTCATGCGCAGCAACCTCAGGCAAGTATGTTGCATTGCGCCTTGTACCATAGCCCGGATCAGTAAACTCAATGATTATACCATGCTTCCCAACCTGAAACAATTATTCACCGTAACCATTGAGCACAAGCCTTTGAGACTTTCTCCAGTGTATACTAAAAACAACATCTGCATTCTATATAAGAATACAAAGTTAATCTAAATTATCAATCCTGTAGTACTTCATTTAATAATAGATTAGTATGTGAACCAACATAAGCAATCGCTATCACCTAAACTTACTATTATCCATATAATGCCTACTGTTTTGAAAGTGGATAAGAGTGGACGAATTTTTTTTTTTTTCCTCATCTCATCTAATCTAGAGATTTTATTCTCACAATAAATTAAAAAAATAACCAGAGACTTTATTATTACAAAAATTATAATGGCTTACGCTCTACTCTCCCTGCCTCGGGTATATTTTGCACAGCACATTATTAAGATTGGATATCTATTGTTGGGACAAGTAAGAGTAAGCAGATCACTGGTGCATACAGTGAATTACTGCAAATTGCAAGTTACAAACACAGAAGGACCTAACAAACTTCCCATAATGATTAAGTTACTCTCCCTGCCGTTACATTTTGCACTGCAGTATTTGGGATACAAGAGATACTAGGTTATTGGTGCATGCAGTGAATTACTGCAGACAATAAGATAGAAACATAGGATCCTAACATATCCCAATGTGAATAACATACCTCCCAATCAAGGTAGTCGTCAGCAGTTTCATATTCAGTCAAAATGGAAACTGTACATTCCAAATATGGTAATTCCTTAGCTTGTATTGGGGGAAACCTGCGGTCCCTCAAAGCACTGGAGGACATTCCAAACAATAAAAAATCTTTACAGATTGAACAAAAAAAAAGAAGAAGAAAAGAAATCTGATAAGAAGTTCACATTTAACCTCAGATAGAACAGGAGTTAAAACTGGGTAAATGAGCAGGAACTACATGGATCTCCCACACACACACAAAAATAAAATAAAATTAAATTAAATTAAATACCCAGTCAATTCTTTCACTTGATTGTATAGCTGTTTTAACTTACGAACGAATGGTGTTGGCCTATGTCGTACCCACAAGTATAAGTCCTTAATTACATAATTCTATAAATTTCTAGAAGTTGGCAAAAAATTGCATTTTCAGATGTCATCACAACTCTCTTCTCCTTAGACTCTGTTTTAATTTTAACTTCTACTTAATAATCAAAGAACAACAGACTCAACCCAGGCCATATGTTTCTTACAATGAAAATCGTGGGGAAAGAATGTAGAACAAGGTCTTAGAAATATTATTCAGCAATCATCAAATTTCAAATCAATATTCTGTATGTCCAGGGCAGATGCCAGATCTGTTATTGTAAACTTGCTGAGTGGAATTAGAGAAAGATATCTAAATGTAGCTATGACTGCCTAAAAGTAATAAAGTCAGATAAAGAGAACATGAAAACGTATTATCGCATGTACAATTTGCACGCCTGCATGAATCGATACAAAGTACAAGATTCATGATAATACCTGTTTAGAGTATAGTCCTTGAATCCATTAACCAAGCCACGAGGTTCTAGTGTTCCAATACATCCACGCAAACGAGGCTCACTACCATTCACCATTTTCTTCCAAGTAACAAACAATGGACTGCGACAAAGCATTTAATATTAGAACATACTCAAGGTCCTCTTTGGAGATAGAAAACCAATGTGTGTCAACCTTCAGATCAGATATCAACAATTAAGATGCATGTCACCCACTCTCATCTACTCTAACCCACTCTAATAAAGTCCTCGAGTTTGCTTCTCAACCTAAAGTCTCAGTAAAAAATGATATACGCATACAAACAACTTTTGAAATAATTTATAAACCATGAAACAAGACGTTTCAAGAAAACATACGTGAAACAACATTGCTGGTTACTTGTCATACATAGCTCACAAAAGACAATGAATCATATAAATATCAGGAGGATGTCCTAGTTAGGGTAAGAGCAGATGCATCTCACCTCCATATAAGCTGAAGCAATAGTTCCTTAAAAAAATAACTAAATAAGGCACAGAAGGACATAGCGTTGTTGGTAACTGCACCTCTCTTCTAAGGAGGATTAATCTTATGGCCATTCCTCAACAGAGAGAAATCTGATCAGCAACTAATTCAAAACATCAAAAACTCAAGAATAGAGAGAGGATCTCTTTCACCAGAAAGAAACCACATAGTAATCCTTTTTAATGGTAAAACATTTACAGAATAACCACACAAGTCGAACTACATTCTCATAATCAACCCGCCAATGCCAAATGCCAATAAATTTTGTGACGAAATATAATGGAAACATATAAAATGAGTGAGTGGATAAAGGAAGAGAGTACTGTTGGCCATCCTCGAATGCCGGGGGAGGAGCTTCTTCAGTGTTGTAGTGAGCCAGGAGCGTGTCAAAGCAATACACCACCATCTCCTTGCTCGCCGACACCATTTTCAAGTATGATCAGTTCAATTTGACCCCGCTGAGTTGGAATTTTAGAGAATCAAACAACCTTTTTACATACCCAATTTCTGCAATCAGCCAAAGTTTACTAATTGAAGCTGTTTAAACACTTGGAATCAAAATCTAAGTCCAATCTAGCACGTAACCCAAAAAAGTAATCATCTTTAACACGTAATCTCTTTATTGGAAAAAAAAGGTTACCCATTGAAGATCAGAAACTTCAAAAAAGAATGGAATGTAAATTGCTGGTGGGAGCAAAGTGTTGGTTTTTCTATAAGCGTAGAGAGAGAGAGAGAGAGATAGGTACCTGGAGCTTTAGTTTAGTGCTGGAGCTCGGAGACGGTAGGAAGAAGAAGAAGACGCGGCGCTTTCTTTTCTTTCCGGCTTTATTTGATGCTTTGGGCTTATTATATTCTTTTTCTTTTTTCTTTTGGGCCTGATTTTTTCTTTTTTTCTTGATTGGTTAGTGTCTTTTTTTTTCTTTTTTTTTTTAGAATTGATTGGTTAGTGAGTTGTTTATTTTATGTTTTCATCTACTACAGTGCAATCTACCGCAATTATTTTACTGTTTGCATTTCTGGGATTCTTTTTGTTTTGGCAATGACATTCTGGGATTCTACATATAGTGTAGTGATTCTGTACTCGTTAGAGATCGATCGAGTTAAAACTGTTTTGAGTATGAGATTCTTGAAATATCTGTCCATCATTGGACGGCCATGAATCACCAGTTCCCACATCGTTGGAGTTTGAATTTTAGGTCAAGTATTTATTCTTTCAGCTTAAGTGAGAACAATTAAATCGAACTCTTATTTTATTATGAAGAAAAATATGTGAAATTAAATTATCATTACCAAATATTAAAACCCTCACAAATATACATTACGAAAGTTGGGATGTTTCTCATCAGACCATCATAAAATTTAGGAGTATTTTAACTAAATTTTTGAAGCGAAATATGAATGTTGACTTTGATCTTGTGGTGTTGATCAAGACCACCACATGCGTCATTCATGCATGATCATGTTGATGTCGGTTTAAGCTTGGTTGGAAGCATCTCAATCTGATATATAGTGAATGTCTTTGGTATATATGTGGAGATGGTCTGGCCATGTTTGACCTTTGTTACATGGATCATTCTTGATTGCAAACCAAAGCTGGATAGTGTTTAATTTGTAGTGCTTTTGTTCTTATTTGAGAGTTCAAAACTATTTTGAGTATGAGATTCTTGAAAGAGAAGGTTTTCCATCATCGGCCGACCATGAATCACAAGTCGACTACGTACGTCGGAATCTTAACCTCTAGCTAGCTGTGTGTGTGTGCGTTTTTTTTTTTTTTTTTTTTTAAAAAAATTATTATTGAAAGTTAAAATTCTCACAAATATATTATTTTTTGTAATTATCATCAAACGTTAAACATTTAACTATCGTTATTTAATTTTGTAATGTGTTGTCAATGTCTCAAATTCTGAATGATCAAGCAATGCTCAAATTACCCAGCAAATCAAGAGAGCTTGCTTGACATGGACGTACAGAAGGCTTCATTTGACAGTGACTATCAACCTCTCCTTGTTTAGTTCACCATAACTTCCTTCATTTCCTTCTCTTCCTCCATTGGTGATCGGATAAGTCACACTAGGTAGCCTGGAGCCTAAGATATACAAAATAATCTGATTTAGATGTTTTTCACTGCTCAAAGTCGAGTTGTCTGTCAATCTAAACCATTGATCATCAAAATTCGTAGTTATACAAAAGTCTAGTTCATCGATCTTATCAAATATCATTACATATGTAATTTAATTTAGAATGTACAGTAATTCTCACGATTGAAAAATGCAGCAATTATATAAATAAGTACAAAGCTAATATATAGTATATGATGTGTTTACTTCAATGGATTTGCTTGAAATAGATTTTTCTTAGCAACATTGTAGTTCTTATCTTATTATGTGATGATTTTCAGCTGCCGAATGCATAAAAAACACGTTCATATTTTATTTGCTTCTGTTTGGTAAGTAATCAGCACTTTCATATTTTAACCTTATTTGTTTCGTAACTTAGCTAACGATGGAGACTTGCGTGTACATTACACCTCGATTGGAAAAGGTGTGTTGATGATAATTAGGAAATGAAGCCATCCATGATAACGACATGTATAGTGCCAAACATAGGTAAGATTTGATGCATGAAATATATGTAAAACGTGTATCTAAGACGCATAAAGAGAGATACGGTCTAATTTAGGTAAAAAGCTACGGCTGAACAATTTTAGCCAAAAAACTATTTACTTTAATAACAATTCCACTAAAAATATCGAGCATAACATCTAAGACATTTACCGCTTGTTTTGAGGTAACGCATGATCTTATCGAAACTCCACAGTCTGACCACTATTGACCGTTTTATTCATCTTCACAGCATAATCATGTTGATGCCCCATTGATTATTCATGCGATTAAAAACAAGCACAAATCGAGTAAAAAAATCACCAATCAATTCAGACCTCATGCTTCCATATAAATCCTCAATCATATATGCTATTTAAAGCGTCATCATACAGTATCACCTAAAAATCTAAAATCTACCCTACAATAATATCGTGCAAACATTATTTAAGTAAGTCGAAAAGATATCACAATAAATTTTAAGAAAATCTAGCCTTATTTTTATATATAGTATAGATATACCGACCAGAAAAAGAATCAAAAACCCTAATAAGACACAACCAAGGTTTTAAATATCGGTATCGTTGTATATATCGGCACTTTGAAAAAGGGAGATGTCGGAAATATCGGGAATATATCGGGGATACAGGGTAAGAAAATGTCGTTTTTGAAAAAAGTAAATTTATTAGAAATTTAGAACTACATATAAATACATATGAATGTCAACTTCATCTACATCCAAAAAGAGACTCTAGGCGGTTGAAAAGCCGCTCGCTGGTCTACGAAAATGCAATAATCAGAGCAAGACATATGACCCATATAGTGCGAATTGTAGTGATGAACATGATAGTTATAGATCTCGTTAGAGCTGCCGACTGTTTCTCCTATAAGGGGATAATAAGGATGAACCCAACTAGATGACTGATCATATACTTCTACATATTGATTATATCCATAAGCATCATAACCAAATTGATTGTTGCCTTCATGAGATTCATTTGAGATCTCACTGCGCTCTGTGCTTAAACTGATAGAGTCAAAACTTAAGGCAATTGAAGAAACATCAGATGGGGTACTTTGATCATCAGTTGCACCTCTTGTCTACCTCCCATATCATGTCTTCTCTTGAGCACCATGGCCAGCTGTTCTCACTCCGTGGTCTTCATCTTGGGTGGTATGATCAAAATTACCTTCACATGTAAATTGGAATCCTCCATCCACAGAAGATTCTCCATAGTCATATCTTTCACCTCCACCACCTGTTCCGCTTCCACCCTCTCCACCATCATCAGAACTATCTGGAGTTGTTGTACCACCCCACGCATCATCACTATCTGAATTATCTTCTGGGTTTTTAACAACTTCTTCAGATAAGACTTTCTCTACGTTGATTCCAGCATTAGTTGCAGTTTCTACAACTTGTGGAAGAGGTCTTCCAGCTTCATCATCGAGGTGTGCAGGCATAATCCAATCATGAAGTGGATCAATGCCATTATCAAGCGGCTCACTTGCAACATGAAGTAGATCTATATAGTTGTTTTCATTGACCACATTATTCTTTGCCTGTTTATCTCGCAGCCGCAGCTT
Source organism: Rosa rugosa (assembly GCF_958449725.1). NCBI lineage: Eukaryota > Viridiplantae > Streptophyta > Magnoliopsida > Rosales > Rosaceae > Rosa > Rosa rugosa. Next base: position 44,920,777 of record NC_084823.1, on the reverse strand, counting down.
CATGTTGTAGTAGCAGTATACAAGCTTTTCCAACTTCTGATATGCCAAACGGTTCATTTGCTTGGTATGAACCATCCATTACTACTTTTAAATAATTGGAGCTTTTTTATCATCAGTATTATCACCAATAGAGATTGTCTAGGCAATTAGGCATGAACCAGCTTTCTAAGGCTTCACCATAATTTAAAATCAATAAAAAGAGACAAACATAAGCACCTATCTGCCCCTCTTGTCCGAATGAGTGTAAATAAACAATAGTCACTAGTCAGTAATCAAAGACTATAAGCCCCAAAGGGAAAAAAAAAAAAAAAACAGCCATATTTTTACCTCAAATTTTACAGATATTTCTTCACTTTATCGGGGATATATCGTAAATATCTAATATATCTGGGATATTTGACGATGTCGGAGAAATTTCGCAGAAACGGTGAAAGATAAGATATTTACCCCCCTAAATATATCGGTCCGTCGAAAAAAGGAGACATCGGGGGAGATATCGGATATATCGCAGATATTTAAAACCTTGGACACAACAGCTAGAACAGACCCACCGTGAAATATTGTGGCGAGCTCCCGGGGCAAATTGTGGTTCACCCAAAAACAACAGCTATCATCACCAGTTTACCGAAAGGAGTCAAAATCCATCGACTCATATAACCGACACGTGTCCAGCCGGTGACTTTCGCCGGTCACCGCTCTCTCTCTCACTCCCGGGCAATTTATAAGCCACAAAAAAAAAGACCCTTCTCCAAGAAACGCAAAAACGGGGAGAGATTCATCATCCAATCTTTTTCTCAACAACACAAAAAACTGAAAAAGAATTCCAATCTCTCTCTCTCTCTTTTTTCTCCCAATTCTTCATCATCCAACTCCTTTGCTCCTTCCCCAGGTTTTTTTTATTTTTTTTATTTTGATAATTTGTGGTTGCTGTGACATAAATAAAAGTAGGGGTGTTTGTATATATTTTTAATTTGTGGGTTTTTGAATTTGTAAGCAGAATCTGGGTTGTTCTGTAGCTCAAAGATTTAGATTTTTTTTCTTTCTTTTTGGTGGGTCTTTTGCTGTGTATATTCTGTATATTTAGCTTCTTCTTTCTTTTCTTTTTTTTAACTTTCTGGGGTTGGATTTAGAGTAGCTTTTTGAGCAGTGGGGGTTGTTAATTGGGGGATTTGGGTTGATGGGTCTGATGGGTTATGCTTAGTTTCTGTGTCAAGGGATTTTGGTTTTTATTGTTCTTTGACAATATAGCTGGATTTGGTCAAGAATCATTCCAACTTGCTTTTCACAAGATTGGATTGATATAGGATTAGGCTGAAATTTGACCCTGAGGGTAGTGCTAAATCTTCAGTTGTTGAATTGTGAAACTTTAGCTTGGTTTAGATTTTGTTTTGGGGTCTAAGAATGGTTGAATCATTGGCTTCAACCTCCTTTATTGGGCATAGACCGCTCTTTGCCGGAGCTTTAGTTAAGGATGTCTCCAGCAAGAGGAGGTCTGTGGATATTGTTTGGTTTCCTACAGCAAAATGTCTTGGTAGAAGGGTTATTATGTCTCCTCCTTTGCCGAGGCTGGGAGTTGATCGCTCTAAAAATTCACCGATCAATGCCCTTGCAATGGAGCTTGCGCATGAGACATATTCATTCAAGGAGGATAGCATTCCCCAGAAATGGAATTATCCTGCGGATACAGGGGTAGATCAAACTGGTATAGATCGGAGGCCTGGTTTGTGGCCACCGGAGAATAAAGCAGATATCCCTTCACTACATAACCCCTTGCTTCGGCAAGAACGGATGGGAAGTGGTTGGCTAGTTGCCATATTCGAGTGGGAAGGTGTTCTGATTGAAGACAACCCTGACCTTGAGAAGCAAGCCTGGCTGGCTCTTTGTGAAGAAGAAGGTAAATCTCCTCCCCCAGCTTTCCTTCTTAGAAGAATAGAAGGTATGAAGAATGAGCAGGCGATTTCTGAAGTTCTCTGCTGGTCAAGAGACCCAGCGCAGATGAGAAGAATGGCTGCTCGGAAGGAAGACATTTACCAAGCTTTGCAAGGTGGAATATATAGATTGCGAGCTGGATCAAGAGAGTTTGTGAATGTTTTGATGCATTACAAGATACCGATGGCATTGGTCTCTACACGTCCTAGGAAAACTCTTGAGGCTGCAGTTGGGAACATTGGTATTGAAGAATACTTCAATGTGATGATAGGTGCAGAAGATGTTCAAAGGGGGAAGCCTGATCCTGAAATGTTTGTGTATGCGGCACAGCTTCTCAAATTCATACCTGAGCGGTGCATTGTATTTGGTAACTCAAATCAAACAGTGGAGGCTGCCCATGATGCGCGGATGAAGTGTGTGGCTGTTGCTAGCAAGCATCCTGTATATGAGCTTGCAGCTGCAGACTTGGTGGTTAGGCGCTTGGATGAGCTATCTGTGGTTGATTTGAAAAATCTTGCTGCGGTAGAATCAGCTGAATTTGGTGAAGAGCCAGAGTTGGAACTGGAGGAGGAAGAAGAAGATACATCTCCGTCTACCAGGGTAGCATGTGATGATAATTTCTGGTAACTCCTGTTAAAATGTACAGATCTTTATTCTTCATTTGATTGATGATATAGTTTTATATCAACAATGCTGTGTATAAGAAAAAAAGGAAAGTGACAAAAAAAAGAAAAAAAGAACAAAGCTAAAATATTTCAGGTTGTCTGCATTAGACCACCTTGATGTTAGCATCTCTGTATTTGCTGTAAAATATAATATATGTTTACAACTTCAAATATCTACGTTGTGTTCTGCCTCTGCTTCTTAATTATCTTTGGTATTGAGATTGACTTCTGTTATCTTTTAAAAGATCCCTTCTGTGCTTGATTTGGTTTAGTTGAAGCAACTCTATGTGATATTGGCTTCTAGTTATATTGAGATGCCAATATAGAGGAAGATAATTGCAGGGTGTATGGACATAGAGTCTGTAAAGAGTATCTTCATTTTTACAAATGCTTGGTTCCTGAGTAAATTAAAAGATATAAAGTATTGTTGGTTATTTGTCAATTCTCTTTGCAATATCTGTTGGTTTTGAATCAGTTATATATGACGATGTCATTGATTACTGCCAATGAACTCTATAATCACTTATTGGCTTACTATTGCTGGTGCTTTTCTATGTCATAAAACCACAGATTCCCAGAGTTCCTCTGAGTTATCGTGTTCCCCTATCTCTACAGTAATCTTTCCCTCTATTTATTGATAAACGGCAAAGCAGCAATACTTGAGCTACAATTTATGAACTCATTTTCCTGGTTTTGTCAATTGGGATTAATGAGCAGCCGTTAGAATGTAGCTTCAAATTGTTCATTCTAGTCTTACAGCTCAAACATGGTTTAACCCTCTTGACGGGTCGATGGCAATTGCTTCATTCCTGAAGAGGCTAAGCTTTTCAAGAATGGACTGGTTGCTGGTTACCAATATTGTTAGGCCTGCGTTCCAATCAGATAGTCAAGACATGTACCCTGACCTAGATTAGGCTCCCCATTAAGGTTCCAAGTGGTGGAGATCAGTGCAGCATTATTGTATTTTAGGGCCTTAGGGGCCTTGATTTGGAATTCATATGGGGCCTCGGCTAGATCATATCAGCTCCCATTGAACTTTGAACTTAGATTACTTTTATAGCAGAAACGAGACACAAGTTAATTACTTTTTGTTTGTTTAAAACTTAGATTATATTGAGAAAGAGAAAATAAAAAAAAGAGTAACGTGAACCAAAACTTCTATGAGATCAGAAAAAGTCATATAGATTAAAAAGTATGTCATCGACAAAAAAAATATAGATTTAACACATTGAGAAATCACCAAAGAAGTTTAACACATAAAAGATGTACCAACAAAAAATGTTTAGCTTTGATTCTTTCAATGCTTTCTTCTTTGCTTACGGTTATAACTTGCTATACCTCTTATTACTGGCTACTTCTACACCTTTCGGTCCTTTCTCTTGCCAAGGACAAACGTATTCAACTTTTAATTCAATCCAAGATAAAAGTTTCTCAAAATAAGACAAGAGAACGGGGTTGATCTCTTCAAGTGTTCCTCAACCATGTCATACCAGGAGTTACTAATTACTTGATGAGTATATGAACATCTCTCGAATCTTTTTTTTATATATATTTTTTATCTAATTGGTAATATGGTACAAATTTGCTTTACAAATATGGAGCACATTGGCATAGTCTCTCATTCGTAAGTGGGAGGTTGTGAGTTCGACTCACGAAAGACTAGTTGTAGCATTTGAGTTGTTTATCTGATAAAAAAAAAATGTGGAGCACATTGAGGATGAAAAATCCGGTTTTCTTTTTGGTTTCCTAAGATTTGTTTTGGTCCAATGGCATCCTGCTGAAGATACTGAACCGGTCCTTAATTTGTTTCTGCATTCAGCTATGTGACTCATTCCTCTCATATTTCACATCTTCCTTACTCCCGTTTAGGGGCGGAGCCAGAAATTTTTTTCAGGTAAGGCAAGACAATGGCAGGAGGGGAAGAGAGGAAAATTAGAGGGAAGCTATAGATTCTGGAGGCAATTATGAAGATTTTGCCATGTTTTTGCCCAATTTCTTCCATTTTCACATACCTTGCCTACACTAAATCAGTGTAAACTCAAAAACCCAGTCTAGGCAAGTGCCTAATCTGGGCTCTATGTGAATCCGCCCCTGCTCCCGTTTGTGAGATTTGAGAGACTTAAATGCAGAAGACTTATTATGTGCGTCTCATGCGTCATTGCTTTCTCTTCCTTGCTTTAGTTTCTGATATTTGAGAGAGTTGATGCAGAAAGCATGTAAGGATGTGGACTTGGTGTTTAGCTGCAAACAATTTGAATTGAATCACATGATTGGATTCAGGCAACAAATGGAGCTGTATTCGGTGCCTAAAGCTCTGCATGACTCATCAATCCAGCTCGAAAGAGACAACCGCACTAGCTCCTAATTTGTGTTTGTTCTTAAGGAGTCGCAACTGTTTTCGAAATATAGTGAGGACTGAGGAGGATTCAAATTTTGGATTAAATGGGAACGAAGTAGCAAATTATAAGTTGCCCAATCTATTTTACTCATGAGTCCTAACTAAGGAAATTTAATGTCTGAAATTTCTACAATATCGTAAATCATAACAACATCAATGTATAAGATATGGACAACCTTATGAAAAAAAAAAAATATATATATATATTATCAAACTTCACAATTCATAAACATTTGATATCGATATATATAGTTCAATTCAATAAACACGATATCACATCGATCGAAAATATGATCCATACTCACTAGAAACAAACCCCTCTCCAGTCGGCTGCTCCGCCACCGCCGTCTCCCCCACAATATATAGTCAAGAAAAGCGACAAGTCAGTCACGTTACCAAATGATACGTAAGCCGTGACTACAAACAGTTGTTTAATCAATAACACTGTATCAAAGACCATATATAATAATAGTTCTGGGTTGAGTGACATGCATCCCTATGATACCACATGAGTCATGAGAAAAACAAAGTACATTGAATTGAAAAACATAGACCATGTACTAGGTTTAACTATTTCTTTATGTTGTGAATTAGTGGGTGAGTTTATAATCCAAGATGATTTTTTTTTTTTTTTTGAACCAAACATCAATTTCATTCGTACTCAAACCAGAATGGCACGGATACATACCTTCCCTTACCATACCAAGGACAAGTTTAGGACGTGGTATGCTAGCACCACTCATTAGACAACCAGTGCTCACTTATTCAAAAGCGAGCCTAAGAACTATGAAAACTAGTGCATAGTAATTAGGCAAAGTCTAGAAAGAAAATAACAAAAATTAAATTTGCTCCTTGCCCTTAACAGTTGGGCTAGGAGGTTGGGAAAGATAAGCAAAACAAGTCTCTTGCTCCCTAGAGACAATCCTCATGGATCCCAAATGCGAAAACTCATAGAGGTAGAGCTCATTTGTTTGGATCCTTTTGACTGCAGCACACACGATTTCCCTAGTTGGAATATGACCAAAGTTTGCAATGCATTTGATCTAGGCACCCATCTGTCCAGCCTATTCGCTTGCTGACCGCCTTCTGCCTCCGCGCTAAGGATAGTCCAGCCTCATGCCGCTGCACCATGGAAAACCCCTTCTGTCGCCGTACCCTGGAGAGGTTCGTGGATCTGCCATGGTGAACGTACCTTCACTCCTGCAGATCGGATTGCATTAGCATCAGAACAAGCTCGGAGCACCCAAGGCCCTGCCTTAATAGGTGATCGGTGCAAAGAGATTCCAGCCACCACCGGATATAGCTTCATGGTACTGCCATTGCAGACAGGATTGCACCTCCCATTGCCACTAATCTCTAGGCCCATCTCCGTTGTTCCCTGAGTCATGATCAAACAAGCTGCATTCGTCTGACCCAACCAGTTCGACCCAAATATTGCCGACAAATTCAGTTCCTCACCGACCTTGACCCCCTCACCGGCCTTGAGTCGCTTTCGACCTGGTCGTATCCCAACCATATCTACTCCTAATAGCCAATTCGAGAGACCAGCCTCGATCATCCCACTCTCAATTCCAAGTTTACTTCGGTGAGTCTCCATAGAGAGACAAACCGAATGAAAATTCGTCGCATAAAGATGACGTTGGATTGCCGCAAGAAGACAGCGAGAGACAGAGAAAGGTCTGCTTGGTGTTGGTGTCGTACACCATTGATAGAGTTCCCAGCCATGATGGCTAGGGTTTACCAAAGATAGGGACAGGCGGAGAGCCATTTACCAATGACCAAGATGATCATGTATCTATCATGGGTTTATATTATATAAAAGCATATAAATAGCGATGAAACTAAAACTAAAAGACCTAACTAGCAGCCATGCATGAAAAGGAACTATTTGGCTTGTATCATATTGACCATAATTTTCTAAAGCAGAATGAGAATTCATATTTGAATTTCTACCAACCATTTTGTATGATTAGTTTGGGGTATTTTCCTTTAAATAAAAGAGATCCCAAAAATGTGAGAAATTGAAACATTGTTTAAATTACATAGAGGACGAACAACTCTTTAAAGATGAAAAAGACTTCTAATACTTGTGTAATATATAAAGATTTAATAAGAATGTCGTTACGTCTCTTAATTGTCTTAAACAACAAGCAAGGAGATTTGAAGTCATTGAGACTACACTAAATCTTCTTCAAGCCAAATGAGTTATTTTATCTAATCCCATTTGTGTGGCTAATTGATAAGCAACCACCAATAAGACCTGGGTTTGTTTATGATACATTAAATAGATATGTTCAATATGTATGTATATTGGCTAGCTTCATGTATTTTTAAGACTAGTTTGGCTAGATCTTGAGTTAGTCTATGTTGCAGGAAAGGAAATTTGATCAAGATCGATACATTAATATATATATATATATATATATATATATATATATATATATATATATATATATATATACAGATTTTATCCAGAGCGGAGCTCCACTTTGAAATTAACGTGTGAAGTTTTAGTTTTGGGTCACTTTTCAGTCGCATATCCACATCTTGACCGTTCAGTTTTTAGGTACTAGTGTATAGATCATCTCTGCAAATTTTCAGCCAAATTGATGATCGTTAAGGTATCTAACTCGCTTAAACCAATGGATGGACTGAATCTGTCAACCTGAACCGTACTAACTTTAAGGCAGTTATCAATGCCTTAACGATCATCAATTTGGTTGAAAATTTGCAGAGATGATCTATACACTAGTACCTAAAAACTGAACGGTCGAGATGTGGATATGCGACCGAAAAGTGACCCAAAACTCGAACTTCACACGATTAATTTCAAAGCGGAGCTCCGCTCTGGATAGGATCTGTATATATATATATATATCATAAAACTTTTCATAATTTTTTACGGATACACACATGTAAGGCATGAGTCATGTATATGTTAAAGATATATTATGCCCTAATGGGCGTCCACTTGTGTAAACTAGCATTAGGGACTGGTTCAGTGCAAAAGCCAACGTGATTTGATGATTGAGATTCCAATACCACACACATGATAATGGTAAAGAAGAATATATGATGGCCCCGTGCCGTCGTCAACAACCTCACAAGTCATAATCACAAGGCTTTTTTCTTTGTAATTGACTGCAAACCTACTCATGTCCATTGGATGGTCCGAATCTGGAAAGAGAGTGGAAAAGATTATGAAAAATAAGAGACACCCAAAAGATTACGTGCACTGTTTTGAGGAGAGAAACAAATCATTGCTTTATTTTGGGTGATTTTATTTAACATATATAAGTATAAACAGTATGAATTATAAAATAGGAAAGCCTAAAGGTAGACGACCACAGGTCAAGTGGAGGCACCCACCAACTGGAAGAATGAAGATTAACGTGGATGAGAGCTACAGACCTGATTTTGGTGATGGTGGAATTGGGGTTGTTATTCGGGATGAGCACGGTATGTGTCAAGCAGTTATGGCGCGTTATTTTCCTCATGTTTTCTCTGTTTTTCATATGGAGGCAGAGGCATGTAGGGCTGGCCTCCTTTTGGCAATCCACCAAGGGTGGGAGGATTTAGAACTTGAAAGTGATTGCTCACTGATGGTTGTTGCGTTGAACACGAATGTGGAGGACCGATCTGAAGTTGGGCGTATTATCGATGATTGTAAGTCATATTTGACATTTTTTCACTCACCTCAGATTTGTCATGTCTTCCTTGAAGCAAACGGTGCAGCTCATAGATTAGCTCACCTTGCTAGTTTAAATTATCTTAATGATGTATGGCTAGAGGAAAGTCCTGCTATTATTCAAGATGTACTCTATGAGGACAATTGTAACTATAATCGAGGTCAAGGCCTTATGTCCCCCTCGAGGTATGATTCTATTTTAATGCAATAAGTCAGGCGTGGGGATGAGTCTCCCAGCTTGGCTGGGTTCCAAACCCCTTCGAAAAAAAAAAAAAAAAAATTCGACACGAGTTGGAAATTAAGAGAATTTTGAGAAGTAATTTAAATATTGGGTAAATGGGGATTATTGCAGATTTATGAAGTTATTTTTAGCCTTTTAGGTCAGCAAATTACATTCTAGAAGGAGTTTTTATCACTAACAGTGTCTAAACTTTTTTTACACCGGACAAAATAATATCAAACTTTCGAAAGTGATCAAAATGATACCTAAATTTTTAAAAACAATTCAACTTGATACCTCAGCTTATTTTCTGTCATTTCTCTGTTAAAATTGATCACGTGCGGTACATGTGAGGTGTTTTGTGGGGTTATAATAGTACATTCACACCAAAACTAGCTTTTAATAGTCGAGCAATCACAAGTAAAGAAGAATTAAGCTTGGATAGTTAGGCTGTAGATGACTAGATGCAATATGCAGATTACAAAACAATGAGGAAGAACGAGAACAGAAAAAGAGAAAGAGAAAGAATTAGAGGATAATATTGTTATTTCTAACTAAAAATTGAGTAAAAGATTGTATATACTTTTAGTTTTAAAGGAGATGTGACGGAAAATGGACAGAGGTATGAAGTTGATCAATTTTTATAAGTCTAGGTACATTTTTTATCACTTTTGAAAGTTGGTTATCATTTAGTCCGGTACAAGAAAATTTTGACCCTAGTGGTGATAAAAACCCTTCTAGAAGAATTGATTTTGAATACCTACACTAACACAAGATAATTTTAGATTGAATTCTTGAGTTTGATATAGAGTCTGATTTCCATCCTTGTATCTGTTGGTGTTAGTAAAGGTAGGGGCTTTAGTGAACAAAGTGGGGATTTGGATTAGAATTAGGTTAGCTACTAGCTAGCGGTTTGATTCATTTCGATCATAGTCTATACAATACTGAAAAAACACGTACATGTAGTATTCAGACAATTTCATCTAATAGTTCATTGAAGAGTTTTGGGAAAGTAATTTCAATTAATTAATTAATTAGTTTTTAAATAATAATTTATATTATTTTTTTGGTTCAATTATATGTGAAATACGAAGACAAAAGACATAAAATATTGTGCACAATATTTTTGGATTCGAAAATACGAGATTGAGTTCATTTTAAAAATAAAAAATACACAAATATTTGAGAAAAATACATTAGAATATGTACTATTCACAAAGTGGAATTCTAAAGCATGTTTTAACAAGTTTTACTATGAATTAGAGGCAATCTCTCTGACCTAGCTCTGCTAGGGTTTACTCGACGACTTCCGTCCTCGAAAAATTTCTTCATCATGGCTCTTGGTGTTGCAACTGTGGCTAGGAGAGCGGGGATCTTCTCCTTTATCTTTTCTGGTTGGCCTGAGGACCGCGGCGGCGGAGGTTTCCTTCATTGTGTTGTCCTGAATTTTGGGTTCTGTTTGTTACTCGGTTTCAGTGCTGCTCTGATCTCTGGCTGGGGTGTTTTGCCTCCGGTGCCGATCCAGGCGGGATCTTCTCTGGAGGTTGGTGTGATGATAGATTGGTGTGTTTTTGATTCGGGTTCGGGTCAAAAGATTTTAGCGGCAAAGTCTGTATCCTTGGCGTCGGGCTTGGGATTGGGATCGTCTCTTGAGCACCGGATCGGGATCGGCTCCGGCTTTCGGCCTTGGACTCGGGAGTGGTTTCTGTCCTTGAAGGTTGGTATTGTTTGGACCCAAAATGAGCATTTTGGCTTGACAAGGCACGTCTTGGAGAAATTGAGCCAATGTCAGTGGCTCAAGCTATATATTGTCGACAAGTTCGAAATATATATATATTTAGAGGCTAAATAAAGCCTACTATGGAAGCATGAAAAGTCAACTATAACACATTTTCCTACTTCGGTTAGGAGAAACCGAGCTAAACAAGGAAGGAGGGGTGGCAGACTGACCAAATGAACTCGAAATGAGCTGAAACTCTGCAGATCCATTCTAGACAGCCCAAGAATCATTTCTTATGAAGAGTTCCAGAGCTAGCTTTGAGTGGAAGGCCTTCAAATAATCAGTCCAATTTTCTGCAGAAGCAAAACTGGAAAACTGGACCTGTAAGAGGTCCAGCAGCATTTCCGGCCCAACCACATGGAAATAAATTCTGAAATTTTACCACAATAATCTACATTCATGGTGGATCATTTCATATGAAGAAATCGAAGGTTGAATCTGAGTTCTTAGTGGAGATAAAAATGGAAGGATAAGGGAGCAGAAAATGACTTAAACCTAACAAATTCCATTAAGTGTTTAAGTATTCAAACCTAACATTCCATTAAGTGTTTAAGTGCTCAAACCTAACCCATTATGATTTGTTTAAGGCCAAATAGTGTTGCTTGGTAGCCTATATATAGAGGCTACAACAAGTAACAAAAGAAAACCAATTCATTCATCAACAACATCTCTAAGATGATCTAAGTTCTCTCTAGAGCAACCTCTCTAAGAGCAACTCCTCTCCTTCTCTTTCTCTTACCGGTGATCACACTCCTAGTCCTAGTCTTCTCAGAAGCCAATTTTCAGTGCCACCAAACCCTCTGTCAACGTGCTTCGGTCCTAGTCTCCTCGGGAGCCGACGGTAGTGCCGCGACTAAACAACAACACAATTCAACAACATCTCTAAGATGATCTAAGTTCTCTCTAGAGCAACCTCTCTAAGAGCAACTCCTCTCCTTCTCTTTCTCTTATCGGTGATCACACTCCTAGTCCTAGTCTTCTCAGAAGCCGATTTTCAGTGCCACCAAACCCTCTGTAAAAGTGCTTCGGTTCTAGTCTCCTCGGGAGCCGATTGTAGTACCACGACCAAAGACCAACGAATTCATTCAACAAACATCTCTAAGATGATCTAAGTTCTCTCTAGAGCAAACCTCTCTAAGAGCAACTCCTTTCCTTATCTTTCTCTTATAGGTGATCACACTCTAAGTCCTAGTCTCCTCAGGAGCCGACTATCAGTGCCACCAAACCCTCTGTCAACGTACTTCGATCCTAGTCTCCTCGGGAGCCGACGGTAGTGCCGCGACCACAACGGTTACAGAACCAGCCAAGCAAGGGTAACTCCCTAGCAACCCAGCCAAGCTAAAGTCACGCTTTAGCAAGTTCTCTCTACTTCCCAGTGGTTCTCGCTCTGCTCGATCTACAACATCGAGTATCGATTGTGATTTTCAAGAAGCTCAGCAAAAGTCCTCACGACGAGGCACAAAGAATCCCACGACGAGGTTGGTGCTCTCCTCGTCTACAATCGCTTGAAAGAAGTCAGGTCAAGGGACACCCCCGACGACCGCACCCGAACGGTGCTGGCACGCCCGCGCAGAAAAGAGACTGTTGACCAGCTGCAGCAAAATTGGAGCCAAACATTTTGGCACGCCCAGTGGGACAAAACTAGAGTCTTTTTTGCGTCCATCGATCGTTGGGAAGCTATGGGAAAATCTTTGTCAAAAGAAATTTCTAAAGTAATGCTTGTCTTGATCTTTCCAAGGAAGAAGTGTCTACGAACTTTGCTCTAGACTCGCAGATAGACAAGATGGGCAATGCTGCCGTCACCTGTGATTCTGCTTTTGATGACAAGTTTGTTCCTCTCCCCATCCCAGAAGATGCAAGCTGGAAAGAAGAGATGGACATCCGAAGGATTAATACTGATAGGCATTGGGAGATGCTGACCAAATCGCGTGCGAAGACGGACCAACTTTTTCAACAGACGGAACAACTTATTCAGCGGAACGAGCAGAATGCTCGGGAAGCTATCGAACGGATGGAGCAGAGCGCTCGAGAGTTTACCCAGTGGATGGAGCAAAGTGCTCGAGAAGCTAGAGAGCAATTCCAGAAGCCTTTTTGGAACAGCAATAAACAAGCTGCTCAACATGCCGTGAACACCACGACAGAGTCCGCGACCATGCACAAGAATGACGCCAATCTGACTGCAACTCATGTGGATTCGCAACATGGGGAGGTTGACGCCATCAACACAAAGCAAGAGAGCTCCTTGAAAAGTCAAGAAGCGGCGCGCGAAGATGTTGTTACCAAAATTGAATTGCCTATAAGAGGCGATCAATTTAAAAGCAAAAACCTTCCTCTCGACCAGCCCGTCGCAGAAGAAGAAAGTAGCTTGCCCATTGTTGAATCACAGCCTTACATAGAGGCTGCTCATGGAGAAGACGGTCCACAAGAATGTTTTTCTGACAATGAAATTGTCTCAGAACAGATAGCTGATTTCTCCACTGATCAAGCCAAATACGTGGCTACTGATCAGATGCATGGGGGGCAAGATATGGCCCATGATCATCCCTTTGATCAAAAGAAGCAAGTTCATGATCATTTTAATTGTGACTCTGCTACACGTCACACCATGTTATGTGGCCAGCAAGTGGTCGTCTATAATGGCCAATCTGTGGCTAATCCTGAAGACACCATGTTCTATGACATGGTAGTTGGCGACAAAGCCGATCTTGGGACACCGTCATCTCTCGAATTGCAAATGAAGATCATGCCTCGTCAACCAACAAAGATACTTGGGGGGCAAGATTACCCCTCTCATGAGCCAAAAAATTCCTTCAAATTCTTCAACGAGAAGTATCTTTGTTCTTTTCCTATAAGCTCTCACAGGAGGGATTTTTACCCTACAAATTTTGATACATCGGAGCGTGGAATGAAGCATAGATGGCCTCCCCCATGGTCTTCTGGAGGTTAGCTAAACATAGTGCTGCTAACTTCTTTCTTTGTTTTAAATTTCCTGTCAATTTTCAGTTTTCACTTTTATTTTCGTCATTTGTGAATCATAACGGAATAGGTGAAGTCTCTTTTGTTAATATTGGCCTAAACTCCTTATTGGTGCCTAGTTCAGGTCCCTTAAGGTTAAGGGAGGCTTTTATTAACACTTGTTGAACTGTCTTCACACTTATGACCTTTCTCATCTTAGTAAGTATAGCCTATGTGAAATGGTGTCTAGAAAGGGGACAACGTTCATGACAGGTTCTTGAATCCAGAAGTGCGTGCAAATGGGCCTAAACCACTATGTGGGAGTAGCTCATGCCAAAATGGATTCTGCCTCTCTTGTTCGCCCTCCCCTACCTGGCCATTTCAGTAAGGTTGCCCAAAGGATTTGAAAGAAAATTTGTGTCTAGGCGACTATACTTGGGCCGCATGTCTAAACCTTGATTCACATTGTCTTATTGAATTCAGTTACTTATCAAAACAAAAAAAAAATACAAAAAGAGTTTCAAATTTGTGCGGAGGATGCAAAAAAAAAAAAAAAAGTTGTGTTCTTGCCTAAACAGTGGCTTGAACTTTCTGATATACTTAGAGGGCATTGGTTTTGGAGTGGGCACATATACAAGAGGCATTTAATTTGCCTAGTATGGTATCAGCAGTAATTTCAATCAAGCCAATACAAGTGGCTTTGGAGCAACAACATTATAAGAGTAGTGCTGATTCAAGACCTCTTCAGTCAAGACGAAGACCTTTGACTTCGAGGTCTGCGGGGCAATGTTTGGACCCAAAATGAGCATTTTGGCTTGACAAGGCACGTCTTGGAGAAATTGAGCCAATGTCAGTGGCTCAAGCTATATATTGTCGACAAGTTCGAAATATATATATATTTAGAGGCTAAATAAAGCCTACTATGGAAGTATGAAAAGTCAACTATAACACATTTTCCTACTTCGGTTAGGAGAAACCGAGCTAAACAAGGAAGGAGGGGTGGCAGACTGACCAAATGAACTCGAAATGAGCTGAAACTCTGCAGATCCATTCTAGACAGCCCAAGAATCATTTCTTATGAAGAGTTCCAGAGCTAGCTTTGAGTGGAAGGCCTTCAAATAATCAGTCCAATTTTCTGCAGAAGCAAAACTGGAAAACTGGACCTGTAAGAGGTCCAGCAGCATTTCCGTCCCAACCACATGAAAATAAATTCTGAAATTTTACCACAATAATCTACATTCATGGTGGATCATTTCATATGAAGAAATCGAAGGTTGAATCTGAGTTCTTAGTGGAGATAAAAATGGAAGGATAAGGGAGCAGAAAATGACTTAAACCTAACAAATTCCATTAAGTGTTTAAGTATTCAAACCTAACATTCCATTAAGTGTTTAAGTGCTCAAACCTAACCCATTATGATTTGTTTAAGGCCAAATAGTGTTGCTTGGTAGCCTATATATAGAGGCTACAACAAGTAACAAAAGAAAACCAATTCATTCATCAACATCTCTAAGATGATCTAAGTTCTCTCTAGAGCAACCTCTCTAAGAGCAACTCCTCTCCTTCTCTTTCTCTTACTGGTGATCACACTCCTAGTCCTAGTCTTCTCAGAAGCCAATTTTCAGTGCCACCAAACCCTTTGTCAACGTGCTTCGGTCCTAGTCTCCTCAGGAGCCGACGGTAGTGCCGCGACCAAACAACAACACAATTCAACAACATCTCTAAGATGATCTAAGTTCTCTCTAGAGCAACCTCTCTAAGAGCAACTCCTCTCCTTCTCTTTCTCTTATCGGTGATCACACTCCTAGTCCTAGTCTTCTCAGAAGCCGACTTTCAGTGCCACCAAACCCTCTGTCAACGTGCTTCGGTTCTAGTCTCCTCGGGAGCCGACGGTAGTGCCGCGACCACAACGGTTACAGAACCAGCCAAGCAAGGGTAACTCCCTAGCAACCCAGCCAAGCTAAAGTCACGCTTTAGCAAGATCTCAATACTTCCCGGTGATTTCGCTCTGCTCAATCTGCAATATTGAGTATCGACTTGTGAACAAGAAGAAACTTCAGCAAAGTCCTCACCACGAGGCACAAAGAATCCCACGACGAGGTTGGTGCTCTCCTCGTCTACAATCGCTTGATAGAAGTTAGGTCAAGGGACACCCCCGACGACCGCACCCGAACGGTGCTGGCACGCCCACGCAAGAAAAGAGACTGTTGACCAGCTGAAGAAAAACTGGAGCCAAACAGGTATGTTGGGGTTGGGATCGGGATCAGTCGGGATTGGCTCCGCTTGTCGAATTCGATTTCATGATTGCGTCCTGCTCTTGAGCGTAGGTGGTGGAAGTGATGCTTTGATTTGACATTCTAGGAATGATGTTGTGGGCTGGTCTTGGCTTTCTAAGGTGGTCGCCGGCATGGCCAATAGAGGCGTCAGTGGTGGCTGCGCGGTGGAGCAGTCGAGTGCTAGGGTTTCTGAAACATCGGACTGTTGGGCTCCATCTTGGTTATTGGGCTTGGATTGGACTGGGCTGTTTTGGGTGCTAAAGGCCTTTAGGGCCTCTTGGCTTTTTGTTTAAATTTCATTTGGGTCGCAAGATCTAGGTACTTGGTCTCTACTTCTGAGTTTATAGGTTTTGTTAGAATAAAGGTGCTTAATTGTCCTAAAAAGGGTGTACCCGGGAGTGCGAGGTTCTATTTTTCTTAGAATAGGTCTTTTGTATGTCATAAAGGACGGCTCTTTCTGTCGGCCCCTCTGGGGTGTGTCGTTTCTGGTACTGCTTGCGGAATTATAAATTTGACTGACCTCATTCGATTATAAAAAAAAGGTACTATTCACAGCATTAAATAGGAAACCCATAACTAATTGTGCTTCAAATATAATAACAACAACAGAAAATTTTAAACAAAGTTCTTATCGATCAAAAGAACGTGTGTGGTTTTAGTTTAGTTTTTTTTTAATTTTAAAATTAGTGCGTAACGGCTGTAAGCTACTATGAAATAGATGTTATCTGTTGGATTAATTATGATCTTCTTGAGATTCAAATTGACATAACTGTAATGCTTCAGAAACGTGTATTTTTAGTGTGTGTAATACCTTAACCGTGAATGATCCTAATCCAACAGCCTTGAATGAAAAACACTTAATGGAAAACAATAATCTTTATCCATAATTGCCTATCCTAATCAAATCTTGGTATTTATTTTCTTGGGTTTGAGTCGACATGAGAGAGTGACTCATAAGCAAGAAGAAGAAAAACAAAAACACAAAACTCAAACTCAAAGAATAATCTATGGCGTGCTGACGTGGCGGAAGGAACACTATGCCCCGCACTATTTAATCCTTCCGCACTTGGTGTTCCATCAGCAAAAGCAACAGCAACACCCACCAAAGTCTCTTCCTTTGTTTTGCCGGAGTCTCTGTTTCACAGAGATAACCAACAACCCTAGTAACCACCTTGTATCTTGTCCTAGATTTCACTTGCGTCGCCGTACCAGGTAATCCAATCCAATCCGATTCTGGTTTTATCTCATCCAATTGTTTCATATATTAGATTCACTTTCATACTGTCCCCACTGTAAAACCAAAGCTTTGATCTTTAGAGTCTTGAATTTATAGTATGATAGTTTGATGCACACTATTTTGGGCTCTGAATGGTTTTCTATTCGCATTTCATCCAAAGTTGTTTAATTTTTTGCTATATGATAATTCACCGTCACCTTTAATATTGGTATGGCATTGCTTTTTCGTGGGTTCTGTGATACTTTATTTAAGTTGTGCACTTTTATTCTGGGTGAAATGTAGTTGTTGGGATTTAATCTAAGAGTTGCAAGTTCAGTTGGAATTTTTTTTTTTTTTTTTTTTTTGGAGTAGTGAGGTTTTACAGTTGTAAAGTATATCACTTTAGATAGGTTTTAACTGGGAGCATAGAAGGTTTTTGAGTCGTTGTGATGGTTCGAGTAAAGATGGTTGATTTGAATTTCTGTTCGGTGTAGTTGATGAAAACGAATTCTATTTTGCTTTTCCAGGGGCCGCCATGGCACTCATTACACAGACAGGCTCGTCATACTGCATACGTAACGAGATGTTTCAGAATAAAACTGGACAAAATGTGGTGTTTAGTAGGGCAAGCAATATAGAGGCGTCCAAATTGAAGGACAACTGCATTGGCTTCTCTTCGTTATCGTGTAATTCTGCTAGGAAGACACAGATTTTGCATACGGACAATGCTGGAGTAGGACAGAAACGATGCCATAGTGTGGTAGTTGCAGCCAGTCCTCCCACAGAAGATGCTGTAATTGCTACGGAACCGCTGACGAAAGAGGATCTTGTAGCATATCTTGCCTCTGGATGCAAGCCTAAGGAAGCATGGAGGTATGTATTATCTTACTTTACATGTATCAAAGTGGGTTATATTTACTGCAACGTCATTTCTACTTGGTTTGAAACTTAAGTACCTTGGCCCTCTATGTGACCCAGTTTGTTGGATAACATCATAATTATAAATCTTATCATTCTCCATCCTCAGAATTGGCACTGAACACGAGAAGTTTGGTTTTGAGCTCAAATCTTTACGTCCAGTGAAATATGAACAAATATCTGAGTTGCTTAATGGGATTGCCGAGAGATTTGATTGGGAAAAAGTTATGGAAGGCGACTACATTATTGGACTCAAACAGGTAATTTCTTCTTATTTACTTTGGAGACATTATATTCATTACATGTCTAACTTCCTTTAGTTCTCTGTCATTTCGATGCTAAGATTTTCAAATTGTATATGAAAGTGATCTTTTTAACATCTGCATCCTCATATGTGTCCATTTTAAATTAATTTTCAGACCCCTTGTCATTTCCTGATTTTTATATTAAACTTGCAATTATGTCCAGGGTAAGCAAAGTATATCACTTGAGCCTGGTGGCCAATTTGAGCTTAGTGGTGCACCTCTTGAAACTCTGCATCAAACTTGTGCTGAAGTCAATTCACACCTGTATCAGGTCAGTGAAATAACTGGTTCACATGCTAGCCACTCCATGCATAAATGCTTTTAAGTAAAGTCTTGTTGGCTAATGAAGGTCTTTTTTGCGAGTTAATCTGTTCGTATGTTATTTTTTTTTTCTTATTAGGTCAAAGCAGTTACAGAGGAAATGGGAATTGGATTTCTTGGCATTGGTTTTCAGCCTAAATGGGGACTGAAGGACATACCTATAATGCCCAAGGTATTTCTTAATCCTCTTTCAACCATATTGAGATGCAGAAATGCATCATTTGGTGAGATAAGGAATTGAGATGGCACCTGCCAAAACATGCTTCTTCGGATTGTATCAGTTCTTTCTGTTACGTAGAGGCATATCAGGCACATTTTTTTTTTTTTTTTTTTTTTTTTACGGGCCATTGGAAATTGAAGTTTCTTTAATGTGGATGCTTAACATTGTTCTTTAAATAGTATCTTATTAGATTAAGATTGAAGTAAAAGAACACCAAAGCATGTAACCTTCTGTTGTAACTCTTATAACTGATGCTACGGTTAAAATGCTCCTCTTCAAATTTGATGCTGCAGTTTCTTTTGATGCCCAATTTGGTCTTGTTAGCTTTTAATTATTTTTCTTTTCATATTATTTGATATTTGGTTTGCTGTCATACTGATCAAGTGTTTTTTTTTGGCTCAGGGAAGGTATGAGATTATGAAAAATTACATGCCCAAAGTTGGCACGCTTGGACTTGATATGATGTTCAGGACATGCACCGTACAGGTAGGATAATTGCTACTAATCCAATCAGCTATTTATTGGAATTCTTCTTACGGTTGGCTATTTTTAGTAATGCGATATTCCATTGGTTGACTGAGGAGTTGGATCCTTGAAGCTCATGCTGACATTCCTTCACTTCTAGGTGAATCTGGACTTCAGCTCTGAAGCAGACATGATAAGGAAATTTCGTGCTGGTCTTGCTTTGCAGCCTGTGAGAAACAGTGATCCCGTTGTTTTTTCTGTAGATTTGTCATTTATCCAGTATCTAACCTTTCAATAATTGAAACAGATTGCAACAGCTCTATTTGCAAATTCACCTTTTACCGAAGGAAAGCCAAATGGTTTTCTAAGCATGAGAAGGTCTCTATAGTTCTATGATTTGTCTCATGTATTCCACTATTTTTCTTTCCTGCAGCATCTATATTTATTTATTTTCGGTCAATACATGGCATCTGTGTTGATACTTCATCCTTGGTAACAGTCAAATTTGGACCGATACTGACAACAATCGCACTGGCATGCTTCCTTTTGTTTTTGATGACTCCTTTGGGTAAGATCCTAGTCTGTACTTATGAAAGAAGTTCTTTGGTTTTTTTCTGTGACTGGCAGTTTTTATTTCAGAATCCAAGTATTTTAAACAGTTACAATTATTTGATGCTAGGTAATATCAGTTTGAGAAGAGACTAGCCAGTGTGTATTATATAAGACATCCTCGCTCTCCTTATATGCGTAATGTAGTTACACGTTTACTCATTAGCAGACTATTATGAATCTTAACCAAACAGGTCATAGCCTGATTCAAAACATGCTCCCTTAATAATCAATTGGCAGCCAACCAAACATTTGCTGGGAAGCTTGTTATTCTGGATATGTTATAATCTCTTAGGTTGAATTTGCTAGAATTGGTCTATTTAGTTGCTAAAATGGAATTATGGCTGGCTTGTTCTTTAATCAATCCTATGTAGAAAATGGTTTTGGATAATGTTGGAGTGATTAGGTTCAAAAAGGTATGCAAAAGCTTGTTCCCTTGTTTCTTTACTGCTTGCATCTGTTCAAGTTTTGAAGGTTTGCGGCCAGCAATATTTACTCTCTTTTGATTGTTGTGGAACATTAACATGATAATCTAATTCACTATAAGGAAAATCATAAATCAAATTATTGTCGTTCAGCTAGATGTATTCATTCATCCTCCCAAATTATAGAACCTAAACTCTGAAACAGAATGAGCCTCCCTCTAATTGATATGAGTAGATTACTAGGTCTCAAAATTTCCAATTTAAAATTGAGTTTCCAGTGGTACAAATGCCTTTTTTTTTTTTTTTCCTCTTTCTCTTCCTTTTGTTAGTTTATATTATTTATTTATTTTATATAACTTCTTTTGTGTTTATTTCCTTTGTTTGCATTTGATGGTATAATGCTTGAGTAATTCTAATTTTATTAAAAGTGGAAGTTTTTCTGTGATCCTTCTTCCATTGATAGGTGTATGTTAGTTTTTAATGAATTTTAGTTGGTCTTATATGCCCTCTGTTTGTTGATTTTGTTATGCAGATTTGAGCAGTATGTTGATTATGCTCTTGATGTTCCCATGTACTTTGTCTATCGGAATAAAAAGTATATTGACTGTACTGGCATGACCTTCCGGGTTTCTATCTATCCTTTACAGCCTTGTAATTTGACACGTTTTCTGTACTTGCATAAATGGTTAGACTGATGCCGCAGACAGGTTTATTAAGGACATAGTATGGTTGTTTTCATGCAGGACTTTTTGGCTGGGAAGCTTCGTTGCATTCCTGGTGAATTGCCAACCCTGAACGATTGGGAGAATCATTTGACAACTATATTTCCTGAGGTATACAACAATCAACAGTCAAATTTTAGTACATGGTTTATTTTTATTTTTGTATTTCCATTTTGAATTTTATATTTTATGCTATTGCCTAATTGTGCAATTTTATTGTTATTATTTTTTTTTTTCATTTAGGTCAGGCTGAAGAGATACTTGGAGATGAGGGGAGCTGATGGAGGGCCTTGGAGGAGATTATGTGCTTTGCCAGCATTTTGGGTAATAAGCATTTTGACTCTTTATGCACTGCTTCTGTATTTGTTCTTATCTATATGTATGCCACAAGCTTACATGTGGAGTATGTTTCACCTTTTTCTTAACTCCGTCCTCCGATAAAGTTGGAACATATGTTTAACATTTTGTATCTGTCCTTTAAGCCTTTTGCATATCATATGTTTGTTGTGAAAGGCCAAAATCATATCTGATTGCTAGCTATCCAGTCTCTGCAGGTTATGCCATTATCTACTAAAATTCAGCAACATCAGCTGATTATGATTTTCATTCAAATGTCAGGTAGGTATACTGTACGATGAGGTTTCCCTTCAAAATGTGTTGGACATTACTGCTGATTGGACCCCTGAAGAAAGACAGATGCTAAGAAATAAGGTGATACTAAATCCTGCCCGGCAATACCATTTGTTTTATTCAATAAAAGAGAAATTATAAAGTTCTTTGTTTTATGTCTTTGCATGCATGATTTGAAATTTGTATCCTCTGAGCACTATAGGAAGAAATTACTTTTGCTAGAGGAAGTTGAGACCAGCAGAGTAATTAATGACATATTCAAAATAAGAAAAAAAAATGTGGCAAAATTTTGGTACTCAATTTGTAAATTGTTTGATGCTATACCTTTTGGTGTGGAGACACAGAGAAGATTTATCGGGACTGAAATCACAAGATTGGCAGACAGGCAATGAGACAGCCTGGCCATTCTGGCCTAAGTCCAGCTAAAGCGATATATTCTTTTTCTTCGGAAGAGTTTCTAGGTGTTTCTGGCATAATCTGCTAACTTTCTATATTTCTCTTTTCATCTACTCAATCAAAGCTAATTTGTAGGTTCATAAATTTATTTACGTTCCTTCAAATCATTATTCTTTCATGACTTTCCAACTAAGGATTATTTTGATACTTATGAAAATCTAATTGTAAGATTATTCTTATAGGTTCCAATAACTGGTCTAAAGACACCATTTAGGGATGGATTGCTCAAGCATGTTGCTCAAGATGTTGTAAAGTTGGCAAAGGTAAAATAGGGGATCTCTTTGTTGCTCTTAATCTGTATCTGTGCATTTTTAGCTCATAGTATCCATATGTTCTTCTCCAGGATGGACTTGAAAGAAGAGGCTTTAAGGAATCTGGCTTCTTGAATGAGGTGGCAGAGGTGGTTAGAACTGGTAAGTAATTAGGAGTTGCTCTTTTCTTTTCCTTTGCATATTTTATGTTTATGTCTTTCTATTTTCGGAATATATGGTGTTTATATCGAAATGTAAATTATTTGGCAGGTGTAACACCAGCTGAGAGATTATTGGAGTTGTACAATGGGAAGTGGGAACAACAGATAGACCCTGTTTTTGAAGAGCTACTATACTGAGGTGGAAACTCCAGTGGGGTCATTTTGTGTGTAAAACCTTTCAATGTTTTCAGGTGTAATCCTAGTTGTTTCTATCTTTAGCTGCTTTCAGTTTGCGATTAGAGGTATACCTTCCCGCAAGAATAATTTATGTCATGAAAATCTTAGGCATGAGGCTTCTCATCTAATTTTCACTGGATATAATCAGATCATTGTTCCAGGTTATGTCATGGAAGGTTAAAAATAATTGTAACTTTTTTGAGTTGGGAGTCATTTGTACAACCTAATGGTATGTTGTTGTGGTAATAATACAATACGCTGCCGAGTTGAACAGAAGTTCACTTGCTGCAGCCCACACATTTATGCTGATTTCCTCTTACAGTTGTTCGAAGAGTTCTTTGCTTAATCTTATCGTTCGTTTCTTCCATGGTTGTTTGTGTTTCTGTAGCTAATTATATCTGTTATATCACATACTTGATGGTATATTTGTTAGGCCTCAAGTAGAAGAGCTTAAATGATGCAAAAGAAAGACAGTTCAACATTCCTTTCATCCTTTGGCCAAAAAAAATGTTTCATATTGATATCCACTTTAATCAATGCTGATGAGTGGCGTGCCCCATAATTTTGCCGACTTATAATGCCCCACAGATTACACTGAGGTTTTGATATAGCTAAGAGTGATTCTATTCATACCTCCTCATTTAGTATATAGATCTCTACTTCTAAATTTCACAATAAATTTTCATTTTCGCCCATTTTATTTTTATGTTGCCTTCTTCCTCCTCAAACCTAGCCTCGCTCTCTCCTCCAACCTGACTAGGTTGCCTCATAAGTGTTCATGGTCTGACATTTAATTTGCACTTTTGTCAAGAACACCATTCCAAATATAATTGAAGCTTAATATTATGCAGTTCGAATGAATCTATATATGACATGTCTTGCAAAAATTATGTAGGGGTATAACTAAAAATTCTTGACAAATGTGATTTCTTTAATCTGGTAAATCTAGAACAATTATTCTTTTGCAGAACAATGTGTCAAACTGCACAAATGCATACTTTTTGAAAATTCTAACAATTCTATCTGATAAAGTTTATAGTCTCTTACTCTCTTTCAATATCCCACACCTCGGTGTGAAGGGAATCAAAATTTATAACAAACAACGAGTGAGTTTCTGGTTTGCCATGCAGAAGGGGTTTCTGGTTTGCCATGGATCTAGACCCATCAAGAGGGTGACCACATTCACACTGCGGATGAACAAGCTCTAGCGAAGAAATGGTTGAAGAAGGGTTTTTTTTTTTTTTTTTTTTGAATTTTTTTAATTAAGGGTAAAATTAGATTTTTAGAGTTAAAAAAAAGCTAGGAGGTCTAGATACCAGTTTTGGAGGTATGAATAGAATGTTCTTATGGCTAATTGCTGTAGCACATGATACACGTTTTATTAGTGGGGATCGAGATAATTGAACTAAATCATGTTTTCTATGGTAGATACTACACGGCCTTTCTTCTCTATTGATGGTGAGAATAGAAAAGGACTGCCCCGTTGAATCATATTACTGATTTTTTTCTTCTAACTTTCAACCTTCAATCCTTGCAAAAAAAATCAGCTAAATCGGAAAACTCTACAGATGTTTGTCAGAAACACTAAGATTTCTGCCAACTTTTATCATAATGTTCGAAAAGAACGGCTCATAAACTATCTACTCATCTAACAATGACAAGAGGAGGAACCTACATGAATACTCGGCTTTCAGTGTCCCTTCCTTTTCAGCCACCTGATCCAGGTGTCTCAGCAACCATCCTCCGGAGTATTTTATCCGTTCTTTAAATAAAGTGGTAACAACATTTGTGAATTGTGCATTTGTGCTTAATATTATTCGGTTTAATCCTCGCATGTCACTCGTGGGAATATATTCATGCTTAATATTATTCGGTTTAATCCTCGCATGTCACTCGTGGGAATATATTTTATTTATCTTTCAATCATCTTTGCAGCATTACTATACTGGCTATAGTGAAAGTTGTTACATAACTAGTTGAACTGGGAAACAATGTGTATATATAGTCCTCCACGATCACCATTTTTCTTGTCGAGAAATATCAAAGTTGTTGCAGTGTACAAGCAATGGCACTCATTTCCCAGACAAGTTCATCATACTTCTGCAGAAGCATTGGCTTCTCTTCCTCTGCATTTTATTCTACCACTGCTAGGAACATACAGATTTTGCATACAGACAATGTTGCAGCACAGAAACAAGGACGAAAGCTAGAGTGCGATAGTTGCTACAAGTCCTATCACAGAAGATGCAGTACGTAGTAGCTACAATGCCGCTGACAAAAGAAGATCTTGTAGGCCATCTTGCCTCTGGATGCAAGCCTCACTACTAGAAATTTCCCCAAAGCACACTGATTTGAATTAGTCCCTATTGGGGCAAGGCACACTGATAACAGTGGCTAATGGCATTAGCCACTCTGCAGCCACTAATGAGGGATCAGTGCCCTCTATTGCAGGTGCTATTGGGACAAAGCACACTGATAAAACATCAGTGGCATACCAACACCCAAGGCAGCAAACCACCTTTTTCTTTCCCACTGTTATTGAATCAGTGTGTTTTCTCAATGCCACCAATATCAGTGGCAAAACTAGGAGTATATATAAAAAAAATAACAATTTGGTCTAGCTACAACCATGTATTTCTAAAATGTACTGTACAAATCGTATACAATTTCAAATAAAATACAACATTAACAAAAAAATAAACCTAAATCTCTTCATGTTCCTCTCTATGACTGCATCTGGTTACATCCAGCAACTATGCTTTCTGTCAGTTTCATAACTTTTATGAGAACGTTGCAACTCCACCCTGAGATGCAAAAAGTAGATTATAATTTAATAACCTGGATGTTAGTATTGAAATTGAAATGTCTTCTACTTTACTGTTAAGTACTAGTCTCTTAAGATGGATAGCAAAATCTGCACTGATTTAACTATAAAGAACTACCCATATTTCAATTTGATGCAACAGTGCATAAACAATCTTTAACAAAATATGTAAAACCAACACAAGGCAGGATTAATTGACAGAAGTGAGAACTGAAAGACAGCCTAGACTAGACCTCTCCCCTATACAAATTAAAACACACACACACACATAATATATAAATAATAAGTAGCACAAGTGTGACTAACTCAAGAGAATTAACATTCAAAAAGAGAACAGTTCTACATGCCAAAATGAAAGAGCTGTGTTGTTCTAGATACTTGATGCTAGTCAAAAAGCTTGAAGAAAGCTTACCCAGTGCAGATTCTTATGACTTAGTAATGTGGTCATAAGCAGCATCTTGGTTGTAAGGTTTCAAGCCAGAATATATATCTTCCTGGTGGTTACAAGATTATCCTTATCACCACTGAATGCAAGGTTTGGTTCCAAATCTATGAAAGGCCTGTGGAGCAAACCGCAAGGTGCAGTAAAGCAAATAGAGCTGCAATAAACACCATTGAAGCTCAGAATGCCATGAGGATTCCCATCGTGTATACTAAATGCATTTTATAAAAAAAAAACCAGGCTCGCACATGATAGTTCAAACTCCCTTAATATATTCCAACAGCTGATATATAAAATTGGGTAACGAGACAAAGATAATAACCTGTGCCAACCTCCCAATTGCAAAAGGCAACATCTCCCTGACCTGTGAATCAGGTGACTGGAGCATCTTAATCAATGGTTGTATTGCAGCCCTTTGAAACACTTGTGCCTGCACCAACATATTGGTTATTTACAACAGAGTAAGGCTGAAATAGGTGATCTAACCAAAAAGGTATTTCATTCCACCTTGCAATCTGAATCAGCTATAGCAAACTGACGAAGTAACAAACTTAATAAGAGTTCAGACATTAATACAATTGTAAAACCGGGAATTTGAGTAAATAGGTATCTTTTTCATTTTCCTTTCCCCTTTGATACAGATTTTTTATCTGCATTCCTTAGCTAACTACTGCATAGATGATCAATGGTATGGAACCAATTTGATCATCTATCGACACCAGTTTCAAGTTACAACCATCACAATGCCTCCGAATAGCAACATAATGTGGTATTTTATGACACTAAACCATTTTCCCCCCTAAAATTACCTTCTTACAAAGGTGCTATGTCCTGGCAGGTATGGCAGTCATCTGTGCATGAATCAGTGCAGATGTATAGATCATGTCGATAGGTATGTTGCTTATTTTCTTGCCAGCTTCGATTCTTCTTCTATACCCTTCCTGCACAGATGCACATCAACACAGTCAGTGAACAAGTTCTTTTTGTTCCACAATGATTCACCATGCCAGAGTTCTAGAGATGTCCATGGGACTGATGAGTTCCAATGGATTGGTGAAACACAGCAGTAGCTGTTCTGAACAATCATAAACATCCCAAGTAAATAACAAAAGTACAACGATTACACAAATGGGAACAAAGAAACTTGTAATATATAAATGATCAAAGCTTTGGGGAATAATAACATTTCTCTCTCGATGACTTTTAGCCCTTCAAATGTGTAAGTCAAATCCCACATTAGATGAATGTTAATCATACAATTTTCCCAACAACCCACAAACTTATACATTGCTAGGGGAAACAACAAGCTAATACATCTCAGATAAACATGTTCATCAACTTCATGCATCACAATCATAAATCACAAAAAAATTTAGTAATAACAGGACTATGTTTAAGGAACCCAATATTTGCTTTTAAAAAGGAACATTGAAAGATCTCTCCTTTATTCCATTTTCAATGTTCAATCACATTCTAATCAAAGTCAAAAATGAAAAACAACAAACCTCCTTAGCAAAATATGGCAAGGTGAAATGTCTTTCTAATATGTCTTTCCCTTGCGTGTGAAGACAAGATATTCAACCCCTAGTTTTCATCTCTGCCAAGGATCCCAACAAAGCAAATGTCTTATCGTTCAGCTATGCCCTACAGCTTCCTTGATATGAGAACTGACTAAGCTAGTCTATTGAAGTAAATGAAAAATCTAAAACAAGGTCAAGGAACTAATTTTAGCGTGATTGAAGAGTTTTGTACAAAATACATGCTCTCATATTCCTCGAGTTCAACCATTTAACCAAACCCACCATTAGCTTTATTCTACAAATAGCATTGCCTAATCCCCCTCAATTCAGTGTATAAACTACATACAAACCACAAACTACATTCACTATATCCGAATAAGCTTCAAGCAGAACAAGCTTCAACATTTACATGCACAAAGAAAAGTTTGATTCATTTTCACAATGCAGAAGCATATTAATCCAAAATGCATATTAACAATCCAAAGCCCAGAAAAATAAAGATCCAAATTTAACCATAAATATAAAAAAGCATCAAACTTTAATCAAAGCAGAATGACCCGTTTCAACGACCCGAGGCAAGAAACCGAACCCGTACCCGAAAACCCGTCCCGGCAAGAATGAACATTCTGGAACTGATCGACATCGAGCTTTTCTTCATGATCCCAATGGTGAAGTAAATACTATCGGACGGCGGCAAATCGACCCTGATCTCATCCACGTCGAACCAAAAGAACAATCTTTGTACCTGAATGCCCTTCAGATCCGTGATCGCGCCATAGCTCAGCTTTCCGGTGATGCGGGTCTCGTAGTACACCAAGTACTCGAACTGAATATAGCACGGTTTCTCCAAAACGACGACGAATTGGCCATCCCTGGCTGACAAGTGATGGGAGACGATCTTATCCTTACTGCAACAGTCACCCAGAAGATTGAAAACACTATAAGAGGAGAGAGAGATCGAAAATTAGAAGGGGAGAAAAAAGTAGATCTTGTTTAGGTATGGAGGAGACGGAGAGAGAGAGAGAGATGATGGGAGAAACCTCCAGAGATCTAGATTTGGTTTGAAGTTTCGGACTCAGAAGGGGTGAAGGAGTTATATTGAAGGAAGTTTTCCCTCATCGTTCGATCACCTCTTCATCACTAATCCGACGGCTAAAAATGATTGTCAAAACCGATAACTGACACGCGTCAGCTCCACGTACTACCGTGTTTGACACTGATATCAATCAGTGGGTTGAATTATAAATTAATCACAAATATATGCATATTTTACAGATTTGACCCCATTAACAGTGTCATACGCATTAAACAAATAATATTTTTTATCACTGTATACTACACACACTGATATCAGTGAGAGGAAATGCTAAAAACCCACTGATGTAAAACATCAGTGTAATACTATTTTTTTTGACACTGATGATTTTTAGTGGCTTCCTAAAGGGTGCTAATGGGGAAATTTCTAGTAGTGCCTAAAGAGAAATGGAGGTAACTATATATATATTTCAGCTTACATTTACATACTTATATGGATTAACTTATCATAAAGGCCTGTAAACTAAGTAATATAAGACCATGCACCCAATATTTTGATCAGAATTGGCGTGGAACATGAGAGGTTTGGCTTCGATTTAAAAAGTTTACGTCCCATGCAATATCAACAAATAGCTGTGCTACTAAATGGGATTGCTGAGAGATTTAAGTGGGAGAAAATCATGGAAGGTCATAACATTATTGGACTCAAACAGGTATGATTACTTGCGTTCTTTGAGACTGGATTTTCATTATGTGTTCATTATATTCTATGTCTAACTTCCTTTAGGTATATATGGATGTATATAATATTTTCGAATTCTATGTCAAACTAAATGATCCATTTCGAAATCTCATAAGTTGATCCTCATATGGATGTATATAATATTTTATTCTTGATGCGATTGTGCATCTAAGTATGCTTTATTGTTTTTTCTTTATTACAGATGCGTTTGTGCATCTCGTTATGTTTTATTGCTTTCTTTTGATGTTTTATGCATCACTCCATGTAATCCTCAATTTTCACTTAATATAGTTTGTCGTCTTCCTTTCAAAAAAAAAAGTTGATCCTCATATATATCTATACATCGTTTATTTATATTTTGGACAGCAGGGTAAGCAGAGTATATCACTTGAGCCTGGAGGTCAGTTTGAGCTGAGTGGTGCACCTCTTGAAACTCTGCATCAAGTTTGTACGGAAGTCGATTCACTACTCTGTCAGGTCAGTTAAACCAACAGTTTGTCCTTCCGATTTCAATAGGTTAAAGCAGTTGCTGAGAAAATGGGAAAACGGATTTCTTGATATTGGTGGTCAGCCGAAATGGAGCAATCAAGACATACCTCTAATGCCCAGGGCATTGTTTGATTCTCTTAAAATTCATATAGATGCGCAGGGGCATCATTTCTTTTCAATTCTTTTGTATTAGAATTACTGACAACCGAGTGCTTATATATGTTCAGGGAAGATATGAGATTATTTATAATTACATTCCAAAAGTTGGCTCGCTTGGACATGATTTGATGTTCAGGACTAGCACTGTACAGGTAAGATGACTTCTTTCAGAAATTTTTATTTCATCGGTTAGGGTGAGGAGTCTAAACTCATATACAACTTCTTAATTGATTTGTCCCCATTTCTAGGTCAATCTGGACTTCAGTTCTGAAGCAGACATGAAACGGAAACTTCGTGCTAGTCTTGCTTTGCAGCCTGTGAGGAACACTAGCTAGCATGACCCCTTGTTTTTGCTGTAAATTAATATAATATGTTATATATGACATCTGTATATCTAATTATCTATGCATTTTCAACATATTGAAACAGATAGCAACAGGCCAACAGCCCTGTGTGCAAATTCACCTTTTACTGAAGGAAAGCCAAATGGTTTTTTAAGCAGGAGAAGTTATTCTATCTATAGTTCTCATGTTACTCTTATTTGTTTGTCTATGTCATCTGTATTGATACTTCATTTAACTCGTACAGTTCTCTTGTTAATCTAATTTGTTTCTGTAACAGTCACATCTATACTGATACTGACAAGGATCGCACTGGCATTTTTCCTTTTGCTTTCGATGACTCCTTTGGGTAAATCATAGTTTCTTCATTTCACTTTGTTGTTGCTCTGTCTAGCTATCCTGATTTTTTCTGCATATATGCAGTTAATGCGGTACAAATACGTTTTCATTTCTGTTCATATGCATGCTTTATTTGTGATTCATATATTCAGGTTTGAGCGATATGTTGATTATGCTCTTGATGTTCCCATGTACTGTGTTGATCGGAAAAAGAAGTGTATCGACTGTACTGGAATGACCTTTCGGGTATAACCATCTATCCGTTATAGTTTCTGTAACTTGTGTCTTTGTTTGTCTCAAGCTACTGCCTACTGTGTTGTGTTGTAGTAGACATATTCATGTGATGGTGTTATCCGTGAAGGACTTTATGGCAGGAAAGCTTCACTGCCTTCCGGCTGAATTACGTACCGACCCTGAATGATTGGGAGAATCATTTGGGAACTCTATATATATCCAGAGGTACCATCAATAATTATCATCATCAGTATATCACGTTATGATTTTCTGATGCTATTGACTATTAGTTTATACTAGCATACGTGCCCGCGCGTTGCTGCGGGTTTTGGAAAGGACTGTGCAAGTTTTGAAAGACAGAAAATTTAGTTCATATATATAATACAACTGCTGTTAAAACAGTAGCTAACATTACCATGAATATAGATGTTCCATATCAGGAGCTAACATTACCATTAATATAAATGCTCTGGTAATGTTGAAATATATATTACAAATGCTGTTAAAACAGCTTCTCCAAAATACAGTGACTACTTATAGGCTAACCTAGTGACTATCAAAAGTAACATCAGTTACTGAGAGCTTGTGGAGGTTGTCCAAAAAGTTGCTGCCTCCATTTCTATTTACACAAACAGTGACATGATATTTCAGTCCATTTTTTCCTTGTTCAGTGTTTGTGGATGATGTTGCTGATTCAGTGCTTCCTTCCCTGTTATTGTGAAAGTAAGAAGTTATAGAAGAAGTCAGAGAATTGATAGGTAAACAAATGAAATTGACATGCATGTAGTTGTTACCTGCGGGCCTTTTTGTCTGGATTGGTAGCAAATAGTTGTCTTCTTCCTTTATCGACGGATTTTTTTTTGTCATACATTGGATGAGCTGGTGTGCCGGCACTTGGTTGATTCTTTGTGCTTGGAAACATACCTTTCACTATGAAGTCATTTGCCTCATTGATTTGGACTTGGAAAATATGAATTTGCCCTTTTGTTTGCAATATTTCCTGGGGTAATGTTTCCTGTGGAGCATAAGGGTATCTGTCTATGAGGTCTCTGCAAGTTATTCCAAACAATTGTTCAGCTGGTTTTCCTCTAAGCTTGATTGTGGCTTCACTGTTTGGATCTTCAATGGTGGCATGGACTCTATAAATGTAAAAGTATGCATCATTATTAGTAAGTAATAAATTTGGTTGCTAATTTTGTGAGCAGCTTTATGTTGAAAAGTTAGAAGAGAAGGTACAGAGAGAGTAAATTGAAATATGAGGTTATTAATATGAGAGTAGAAAGTAAGTTTCTCTGTCTGCATTGTGTTTCTCTATTGAATAACAGAGGCATTCGTTACAGATATGAACTTTTAATAGAGTGCACATCAATAAATTTAGAACAATGACATATGACATATGCCTACTTTCTTCCTTGTGACCTTTGATGATGAAAGATACGTACACAGTTCTTTCATACCTTTAAGACACACTTCTTGGACTTTAGCAATCTTAATACTATTAATCCGGTTAAAAGGAAATCCAATTGAATTATAGAATGTTGACATGAAGTATAAATGTCAAATTTTTGTTCAAATATTAAGCGACATAAGGCTACACAAAATCATAAAGAATCAGATATAACCAAGTTTAAACTCCAGCCTTGCATTGTGTAGAAACCTTGCTTCCATTCAGATCTGGACTTGACTGATTTAAACACTCTCCAAAACTTAAATCTATATATGGAAAAGGTACAAACTTGCCACCAGAAAAGACACAATTGGAAAAGAATCACCCAATAAAAGAAACTCAATACCAATTGGGTTTCTTTCAGTAATCACCCAATTGTAATAAAAAGAACATAACTTTTGAGTTTAGACGTGTTTTTTTTTTTCTTGAATTGTAATCACCTTTCAGTAAGACTTTTTTGTATTTGTAAACACAATGATCAGTATATTTGATTCACAGTATTCAAACAACATTATTAAAACTTTAAAAGTGGCAAACCAATCAAACCCAACTCACTTGTGTGATTTGAGTGTTCCCAGAATCAATTCTAACATCAGCAGTATACATGTTCACGAATCGTTAACAGAAAAGTGGATATTAGAAATTTAGATTTTACCATGGAAGAGGTATTTGCATGCTGTGGTCTAGACAGACTCGCAGGTCGCTATTTTTCTTCACCGTCAGTTGTTTGTAGCATTGTGGGCATCCCTCGTACCACCAGCCATCATGTGTTGAAAATCTGGAAAAGAAAGCTTCGCAGTACACCAATTGGTTCTGTATTAGAACATAAATATGTTAGAAATTTGAGGTCATTTTGTGAGTTGTTTGGATTAGCAAGTATATAGACATAGCTTGAATTTTTTACCTTGTATTTTTGGGGGTTAAGCTTGTTCAATTTACGCACAGTGGTTTTATCCTCTTTTTCGACTTCTGCTGCTGTTAATTGTTTGTATGGAGTGGGCAGTTTTTTGATATTATCTGTTGCCTTGGAGAACCTTGAAATTTGCAGAAATGTTGGTAGGAAACATGCAGTGAGGAGGAAGATGTGGTGTATAAAAAAATGTTAAATATTCAACTTACTCGAACTTTCTTTGCCATTACTCATGTTCCATTCTTACTTCATCATTATACTCTAAAATCCGATAAACAGTATGCAAACATTTCCATCACGAAACTAAAACCGTTATGACATCCGCAAGCCATAACCAATACATCCAAGTAATTACACAGAAAATCATAATCTAAAATGGCTGCTTCTTTTTTAGAGAGGTTACGAAAACATTTGTTTTTGTCTTTTCTAGCGATAAAGGACTTGCTCATATAAAAAGAATTTTTTGCAATGTTTTACTGTATGATTTTTGGAAAACTCTTTGCCAAATAAAGGAAACATAACAGTAACTCTCTTTTCTGTTTAGCATATTTTAACCAATTGTTCCAATCACCCGACAATCCTACACATTCAATAAAACGTTAAACAATTGTTATCAACGGTTAAATAAGTAACTGCCTATAGATTGCAGACAAATTTGATCAATGGTTATAATCACCTTAACGGTAAATCTCCACAGTAAAAATTTCATTTAATAATGATGAATTGAAAAACAGAGCCCCAAAATAACAAATAAAAAATTGAAAATAATAACAAAAGGAAATCTATCAGCTTTTCCATAAGAACTATACTGCTTCCACTTAAATAAAACATTGCATAGAAATGAGTACAATTTAAAAAATTACATTACCTTAACCAAACAAAAGGTGCTATAACAAACTCCTCCCTAACTTCTTTCAAATATCACTGATCTTGATACCTGAAATGTATTTTTTCGATCAATTGTAACAGCAAATAACATATTTGTGATTATGTCTTTCTTCGAGAGAGAAAAAAAAAATTATATTTAGTTTTTCATCTACAAAACTGATTTCAACTTATATAACATTCGCAGAATGTCATGTAGTGTACCTGTAAATAAACAAATACTTTGTTATAATGACAATCATATAATTCATAACATTAACTGTTTTTAGCTAATTCTAATCTTTATTTCTTTCAAATTCATATCTATTGCTGTTCACTCTTTTTTATCTGTAAGCTCATTGACATTCATAGAAACACAAAGTAAAAACAAAGTCAAACAAATTCATATATAAACCCACATCAAGAAAGAGAATTAATTAGCAAGTACCTATGGGTAATGGAGAAAAAATGATTACCTCAAATTTGGCGTTCTATGTTGCAGAACTCTTGGTGAAGTTTACACTGCCCGAGACAAAATAAGAAGTAATGAGTATGAGTTACATATTAGTTTTTTTTTTTTCTTCTTTTTGATTGGTACTATGAAGTGTAGTCTAGGAGACGCAAATAAGATTTGAAGAGCTTAGTACTATAATTGACCTTTTACTATGACATTAAGAAGCAAACTAAAATCCCAGTAATAATCATTAGCAGAAGATACAATAACTCTTAAAAGAAGGAGAAAAAAAAAAACCAGACCTGCATCCCTTTAATAGATTCTTAGTTTGAAATATGCTTCAATGTTCTTAGTTTGAAGTATAATACAATATTTTTAGTGTCAGATTTTATCCTAACTACATCCGTGCATGTTCTTTGGTTCAAAACAATTGATAACATAATTCAAAGGTGATCACAAAGTTGAGCAGAAATATCCAAAATGCAGCTATGATAGGCTTCCACTAAGTCAGATTGAAAATAGCTAAATTCAATGACTTCAATACATCAAAGATATTACCTCCTTCACTGTCAGTGAATTCAAGTTATTCTTGACGTGATTGAACGCAGCAGTAGCTGTAATAAATTGAAAACAGAAAATCATAAAAAATTCTTACCGGAAGCAAAGAGACCAAGACTCAGACTGCACAAAAAAAAAAAAAAAAACTCAGCTTCTGACCAAACCTCCGACAATCACAACAACGATAAAACACAAAATCCAATAGCTCAATATAACTGAAATCTAGTAGCAGAGAATAAAAAATAAAAAAAACAAAGCTCAATTTAGAGGAATGATGAATGATGGGTTGGTGGTTTCCTATGCTATTCAAGCAGGTGTAGTAATCTAAGAGCCATATTGGGCTCATTGGAGCAGTTTGATTCACTACTCAGTTTTATCCTATCGGTCCTTTCCATAACTATATGAATGATGTCCACATCATTCCAATCTTATACCTCTATTTACACAAACAGTTTCTACATAAATATAAAAAAAAAATACCAAGTTCGTTCGTTCTGATGACAGAAACCGATTCAATCTTTTGACTATAGCTGCAAATACACACAATAAATTTATCACTTACCTTTATCAAAACTACACAATCAACCATGAAACAAACCATACCCAAAACTTAATTTGACCAAAAAACAACACAATCAAAAACACACAACCCCGAAACCCTCAACTACCATCTACAGATCAGAACTTTAAACAAAACCCAGACTACATTCAGATACAGCTGCAATCGGACCTGAGAAACACGCGAGAAAATTACCCGATCAAAGCTTCAAACATTCCAACACTGCCGATTTCAATCCCTCTTCTGGCATCAAACAGATTGAAGACATGCATCAAACCGATGCATGAGAAATCAGAGGAGGGGAAAAAATAAACGGAATCGAAAATCAAATACCGAGAATCATGCTCCTCCCGTCCCCTTGCTCCTCATCTTGGTCGAATCGAAAACCCATCAACAACCCCTAAATAATCGAACTGAAATACATAAGTAATTCGAATTGAAAACAAAAGCCATA
The DNA here is from genome assembly GCF_958449725.1 of Rosa rugosa. NCBI lineage: Eukaryota > Viridiplantae > Streptophyta > Magnoliopsida > Rosales > Rosaceae > Rosa > Rosa rugosa. The sequence continues at coordinate 44,884,559 of NC_084823.1, read as the reverse complement.
AAAAACGAACCTTCAAGTCAAAAATCTTCATACCCGCCCCTCAGTCTCTAGGAAATTTTATCACTCTCTTTCGCTGTGAATTCCTCTCCCATTTCCTCCACAATCAGCCTCCTTCTCCTCGCCCAAATCAGTCGCACACCCAAGAATATGTCACAAAAACACCATATCAGACACACACCCAACAATCTTTCACAAAAACCCAACAAATAAGTGCTGAATCGAATAGAAATAGACAGAGCAACGACATGCAGAACCCATCACCCAACAACTACATACCTCCAGATGCGCAGAGCCGAGCTAAGAACGAAGAGAGAAAGAGAGGAAAAAGATCGCTTCTATCACCCCCAACACCTTTTATACCTAGGTCAATAAGAATACCGTAATTAAGCAAAGAATGAAGGGCAAAACGGTCATTTCACAGTACCGGCTCGGCTCCAGCCGGCACTGCCGATGAACAGTTAACTGAGAATTAGAAGATATTAAATTTGCAATGTTGGACTTCCCATTAATTCAGGTCAGGCTGAAGAGATACTTGGAAGAGTTACCGGGATTGCTCCTCTCCCCTACGACCCGCGTTCCGGATCGGTCGATACCGATCATGGTACGTTGGAGACCCAGATCGCCATCTTTAACGATCTCATATTGAATCGATTGTTTACCTAGGATCTATTTCTGGTGTTATTGAAGAAAATTGATTTCTTCTTCGTGATTAGATTGCCTTCATCGTTCATTGAATATGCAGAAGTTTAACCGATTTAATTCAAATTTAAAGGCATTATCTGCCTCTCTTTCATACATTGGTCATTAAATTCTTTCTATTATTGTTGTTGACATACACAAATTCATTTGATTATTTCTTTGCATTTAAAACTTTCTTTAATTGGTTAATGACTTAATCAATCCTTCAAAATAATTTAAGAGTTTGATTATAAACGTAGAGTGCATAAAATTCAGAAACCTACCCTTATCGTACCGAGTACCTAGGTAACTAGCGTACCGCGTATTCGCACCGCTACGACCCGCGATCCAGGTAACACTGCCGCGGCCTTCACCACTGTTGTTGTTGCGTATGCACGCAAGAGCAAAGAACTTGCGTATGCATTGTTGTCAGGATCTTTGCTGACAACAATGCATTGGTAAAGTAAAATTTGTTAGCGTAAACCACAAAATGCCATCAGCAAAGTGAATCTCTTTTTTTGTTTCCTCTGGAGGCTTTCTTTCATTGGAAAAAGTCAATCCTCTTCTTTTATGGGTGCGGCTATTGCTACCCTATTAACTACTTTCTTCACCCTACAAGTTTTTGATTTATTGAAAGACTAAAATACACTAATATAAAATTACAATAAAAGACAATATCTTATTAAAAATTATAATTTATTTTTCTTATTACACAATGTATTAACATATGACATGCATACAATTGCCTTCAAGTGGTAAAATGAGTCATCAAAATAGCAATATTAGTCCTCAAAGTGGTAACATGAGTCCATAAAGTAGTAAATTTTCTTAGTTGCCACATGAGCCCTCAAGTGGTAAAATGAGTCCTTAAAGTGGTAAAATAAGTCCTCAAAGTGGCAAAAATAGTTGATATATAAGAAATATTAACATATCATAGCCTTACCCCACCCTACAGAACACGTATTTAAACTTCATTCTTAATTTCTTCATTCATCGTCCTAACGCTTTCTGTTCTGTAAATGAGTGAACTAAGTAAACTTGAAATTAAAAAAATATATATATGGTGAGAAGAGAATATAGGGTGAAGAAAGTAGTTAGTAGGATGTCAATAACCGCACCATTCCTTGCTTCATTTGTTCAATGCAAGCAACATTATCCTCATAAATGCTTGTTGGCTCGTCTGTGGTAGACTTCATACCACAATTACTCCGAACATCCGTAACTATGGATCGAAGCCATATACATTCATGAATTGCTTCGTGAAGAGCAATAATCTCTGCATGATTCGAAGAGGTAGCGACTAAGGTCTGCTTTGTAGACCTCCAAGATATCGCGGTCTTTCCTTTGGTGAATACATAACCAGTTTGGGAACGACCTTTGTGAGGGTCAGAGAGGTACCCAGCATCAGCAAAACCTTCCAAAACACTTATATCATTTTGGGTTTGGGATAGGGGACGTGAACCACTATGTATGGCGTCCCTGACATTTGATGGGTCCGAATCCGTCGTCTCTCATCAATCAAAATAACTAAAATGGTCACTCCAATCAGTAGCTGATCTATGCCTAAGGTTGCAGCCCAACCCAGAATTCTAGTAAAAAATAAGTACCTAAAGGGCTAGTAATAGCCTACCCTAGAAAAGAAAAATCATTGCGTTAATGTCCTAAGTCTCTCTTTTTCCTTCCAAAGCTTTTCTTCTTCCGGTCTTCCTCAACGTTTTGATTATGAATATACATATAAGTTTAGCCCACTCGATATTTTGATTATGAATCCCCGTGACTCCAGTGTTTTCTAGTGAAAACTTCATTCATACAACACATGTACACAAAAGCAAATTAAACCAAACAGTCTCTAGTAATATCACTGCACATATACTTGCTTCATCAGCCAAAACAATACCTAAGAACTTCCCAGATACATACAAACGCAAGATCCAAAAGCCTATTATTGATCACTCGATCACTATTCCACGCACCTCAAGGTTATTCAGCTCCTTGGGTCTCTTATAGTTCTTCAACAACAATGAACAGCAAACAACACTGACAGAAGAAGCAGCCATTGCAGCTCCAGCAATCCAAGGGGGTAAGCGAAATCCAGTGGATGGGAAGAGAACTCCTGCAGCTATTGGGATCCCGAGCACATTATATCCCAAAGCCCAAATGTAGTTCAAACGAATACGGGTGAAGGTCTTCCTTGAAAGATCAATGGCAGTTATCACATCCTTCAAGTTGCTCTTCATTAGCAGAATGTCTGCTGCCTCAATTGCAATGTCAGTGCCAGCACCAATTGCCATTCCTACATCTGCCGCCACAAGTGCTGGTGAGTCATTGATGCCATCTCCCACCATCGCCACAGTGTAGCCTGAAGCCTATGAATAAGATATTTGAAGTTTAATAACCTGTTAGCATAACTAACATAAACATGAATGAACTTAAGAACTTCCTCACGTAATAGAGTCATTGTATGTACCTGCAATTCCTTCACTTTATCTGCTTTCTGGTCAGGTTTCGCTTCGGCTATAACAGTATCAATACCAACTTCATTGGCAATAGAATTTGCAGTTCCCCAATTGTCACCTGTCACCATTATGCTTCTAACATTCATTGACTTGAGTATGGTAATTACTTCTTCAGCACCTGGTTTCAGTGGATCAGATATTGCTAGAACTCCGGTCACTTCTCCATCTATGGCTACTAGAATCCCAGTTTGAGCCAGCCCTTCAGCTTCTGCTAGGTAGTCTTCTGCATCGAGTGGAACTGCAATGTTCTGGTCCACCATCAAGCTCTTGTTCCCCACAATTATTTCCCTGCCCCAAACAATAGCCTTCACCCCGTGACCAGTAATGGAGGCAAAGTCATGCGCTTCTGGCCCGGCTGGATTCTCTTCATCTTCTCTGAATTTTTTGGCATACTCAACAATGGCCTTGGCCAAGGGGTGTTCACTGTTAACCTGAAATGTATGCGTCATAAAGAACTGTTAACATACATGCTCAGATGTTGATTTTGATTCTGAAAAACATTTCAGTCCATCTAATAAAGCAGATATAGCAATTGCTTACACAGGTTAAAAGCCTACCTCAGCTGCAGCAACAAGTTCATAGAATTCTCGAAGCACCATATTTTTCACGAGTCGTGTGTTAACAACCAGTGGCTTCCCAATTGTAAGAGTCCCTGTCTTGTCGAACACAATGCAGTCCACCTACAACATCAATAATCACATTCATAGGAAGCAAACCCAAATTTTCTGGGAGGGCATGGTCATCAAGGTCCACAACTTGGTGAACCAAATAAAAATTTACAGCAGCAGTTATAACTCAAAAGGAATATGTACAATTCTTCAGACCTTTTTTTAACATTTTTTTTTTCGTCGATGCAACTTCATAATGCATGGGTGAAAATGCAAAAAAGATGAAGCTCTCTAACCTTATGTGCACTTTCTAATGCTTGACCTCCATTGATCAGTACACCTTGGGATGCACCGACTCCAGTACCAACCATGACAGCAGTAGGAGTTGCTAGGCCTAGAGCACAAGGGCACGCAATAACCATGACAGAGATCCCAAACTGGAGAGCAAGCTGAAAGCTATCCATGGACTTCGGTATCCAAGATTTCCGGTAGCCATGGAATTTTCCAGCCAAAAACCATGAAAGCCAGGTAAAGAATGAAAGCATGATCACCTGAAAATTATAACCACTTTTTAAAAAAGAAAATCCTACAATATCTTCAAGTAAACCAAACAGAAAACATACAGAAACAATGAAATTGCATTATAAGTTTATAAAACATACCAGTGGCACAAAGAATTTAGAAATGCGGTCAGCAAACTTCTGAACAGGAGCTTTTGCCATCTGAGCTGACTCAACAAGCAGTACAATCTGCGCGAGGGAACTTTCTGATCCAACCCGTGTTGCCTTGATATGCAACACACCATTTTCATTTACAGTACCTCCAATGACTGTATCACCCTTCCTTTTTGCCACTGGACGCGCTTCTCCACTTATCATACTCTCATTTACATGGCTTTGTCCCCATATCACATAACCATCCGAAGCTATCTTCGCCCCTGGAATAATTTTGATGACATCGTTCTTTTGTATCAACCGACCATCAATTTCTTCTTCACCTAAAATGTTTCCTTCTTCGTCTGGAGTCAACAAAGTGGCTGTTTCAGGTGCCAAATCCATCAGTTTGGCAATAGCATCAGATGTCTTCCCCTTAGCTAACACCTCTAGGTACTTCCCTAAGAGAATGAATGAGATTAGCATTGCACTAGTCTCAAAGAAATCTGTACCCTTAAAATGTGGGGAGGTGGCAGCTCTCAGTACGGAGTAAACTGAATAGAAATATGCTGCATTTGTTCCCAAGGCAATTAACACATCCATATTAGCAGAACCATGGCGCAATGACTTGTATGCCCCAGTATAGAACCTCCGGCCTATGATGAACTGCACCGGAGTAGACAGAATCCACCTTATAAGCTCCCCAATGCTGAGCATATTTACTACTTTCTTGTCTAAGCCATGCTTAAGTCCAGGGAAGTACATGAAGACCATGGAGGTTAAAAATACTGGAATGGTGAAAATCAAACTCCAGAGAAAATCTCTGTAGTACTGCTGAATTTCCTCCTTCCTATGATTTTCTCTTCCTGCTCCACCGCCTGGATAAATTTTTGCCCTGAAACGCCCGGATCCAGTTGTTTCAATCACATTGATGAAATTTCGGGGCCCTGTCATATCTGGCTTGTAAGACAGGGAAATTTTTCTGTCATCATGATGTATGTCTACACCTTGCACCCCAGGGAGTGCTTGAAGAGACTGTTCAAGTATTCTCATTGAATGATCGGTCCTTACACCGTCAACTTTAAGATCTATCTTGCTTATGTCTTCACCTGAATTAATAAGTATGGCTTCGAATCCAGTGTCTTCAATGGCTACCATCAGCTGATTGCAGCTCACTATCTTTGGATCATAGTGGACATCTGCTTCTTCAGTTGCTAAGGCAACTTGGGCTTTTTGTACACCATGAACTGCCTGCAAAGCTGATTCAACAGTGGAAGAGCAAGAAGTGCAAGTCATTCCTTTGATCCTTATTCTGCACACCAACGTGGACTTCTCGTTTCCCTCATCAGCAATCAATGTTGCTTGAAATCCAACATCTTCAATAGTCTCACGGATAGTCTCTGCCTAAAAGGTGTAAAACAACAGCTAAATAAGGCTAATTAAGTATGAAAAAATAAACTTCTACATAAAACTAATGGGAACAACGATGAAAAATGAAACTAGAGAATAGAAGCCTGATAACTGTTAAGAGTATAGGACAAAGTCAAGTTGAAAAATGGACTGCATCATGATGAACACATGTCGTGATCTGCTGCAGTTTGTTACACCAGTAACAGAAATAGTAGTATAAATAGTCATGCTAGCTATTTTTCATTCTCATTCAGTTATAACAAACTGTACGATTACCAAAAGGTTAATACCAATTGCCTCTCTGTTTTTTCTTCGTCTTCCTCCTCTAGCTTAGGGTTTCGTTCACCATTGTTGCTTCAATTTCAAGCTTTTTCACTATGACTATGAGTTTTAACATGTTAAAACTCATAGTCATAGTGAAAAAGCTTGAAACTCCAAAACTATTTTGAAGTGTGAAATAATGCTAGCAAGTTCATATACATTGACAGCCAAGAATCTAAAATCTTGTATGAATTGTCTCTACACAAAACTTGCTCAACTACAGATGTCTCCAGCTGGTTCAACACTCTTGAATTAAACACCTGGTATTATCTAGTATGAAAAATGAAACACAGAAAACCATAGAAGCCACTACTCTTCATGCTTAGTAGAAATCAGTTTGTAGCTAGCCACACTGTTGGGGGCATACAGAAAGTTGTTTTCATACAGTTGCAACCTCATCTGTATAAGTTCGGAGCCTCCACTAATCTTTTTGATTTCGTATCTTGGACTTATGTCTATGACGATGTTGTTTGTAGGCTTCTACTATCTTTCTAATCTAAATCCTAAACACTAAATCAAAACCTCAGAAAAATGTCATCTTAGACATAAACACAAGAGCAGCACCTAAAAGATCAGCAAAGGATACTATTTCCTGTTTTTTCTGTTCAGTTTTATCTAGGATCAAATTCTCTGATATTTCATGTTGACTTTAAATGATATTAAATAGGATGCTCAATGTTTCTTGTAATCTTGTTGCTGATAGAAACACACAAGGAAAGTTTAGCAAGAGAGCAAAACGTTTATATAAGACGAGCAAGAACAGTTAAGTTTCTGATTCAAGGTGCAAATCTGTCCTTATTGGCTTAGTAATATTGTCTACGTACGTAGCCCAAATGTTGAGCTGAATAACATGAAGTGAATCTGGTTTGAGGTCCTGTATTCTATTCAAGTTATTCAAGTTGGTTTATTAATAAATAGTGATTATGTAATTTGTAAAGTTTGTTGTATGGATTGACTTTTGTGGTTTAATATGCAAGAGTTTGGGCTGTAGTTGGTGTGAAAGAGATTTTTTTTGCTTATCACCAAAATTATTTTCTTGAGCACAGAAGTGACTACGTCAGAAGATTAAGATAAGGTTTAAGGAAACGCGAGAGAAATTGTGTAGAACACTCTCTCTTATTAGCTATAATAATAAGTAGATGAGTTATCTCCCAAAATTGAACCAAAGTCTTTAAAAACTTACAAATATAATTGTCCTAAGCTTAGTAGCGCAGTAAGTGGTTAACTTGGAAACAATATATATTAGCCAAAATTCTTTGGACTTATCAAAGTGGTATACAGGTTCTATGTGCCCCCAAGAGTATAATATCTTCTAAATAAGTACTCTGCTGCTTATGACCACTTAGATTTGAAATATAAACACAGAAACAGCAAATATAAGCAAGATCCTCAAATTTTTTAATACCAACCCTTTATTGTTAAGGGTACTCAATTTTTCTTCCAAGTTCCGTGGATGAAGATAATTTTTGTTAAAATAATTAAATCATGTTATGTCATGAAGCTAATTAGGTTTTAAACTTTTAATTAATCGAAGCTCCCTAAGAAAAACTCAATTTGGCATAATCCCAATCTCAACTTAAAGTGAATGCATGTATGCAGGAAAATGACTCCTACCCAGAAACTGAACAAAAGTAGCAGAAGTAGGTAAACTAAATCACATTTTTTTTTTGAGAAATATGAATTGCATTAATAAGCAATCTAGATAGTTACATCAGAAATAAGTACACGGGAGAGCCATTGTAGTCCATCCTCAACTCAAACTTGAAATGCAGGAAACACAAGCGCATTTTTTGCTAAAGTATGCGCTGCCTGATTACATTTCCTAGGGCTATATGTACATATAACTGAAGAGAAAAAGCGGAAAAGATTTCGCACTTCTTCAACCAAAGCACCTTCAATCGACCAATTAATATCTGCTACATTCAAATCATTAATTACTCCCAAAGCATCCATTTCCAAAATCATTAAATCACATGTTTCACATTAAATGATCAATGGAAAACACCCAACAAAATTAGATCCACAAGAGAAAAAACACATAAAAAAAAAAGTTATAAAATCTAGAAAAAACACATAAAAATAAAAAATAAAAAAAAGTTATAAAATCGAATTTTAGTGTGACATCATCATCCATGTGATCCAACAAAACGATTCTCACTGCAAAGAAAGAGTAAAGTAATGGACTTACGTTAACGAAATTGGGGAAGAACATGACTTGGGCACGGTTGTTGAGCACGTCGACCACCGCCTCGCGAATCCCGGGTAGCCTCTTCACAGCCTTCTCTACCGATCCCGCGCAGGCTGAGCAGGTCATGCCGATGACGGAGAACACGGCCTTGGACTCGGTGCCCACCACCATAGTGGTCTCCTCCGTCACCACACCCTTCGGATACTTTGGCATGGAGGGGTAGTGAGGCCTCGGCGACAAATCGCTGCCGCTGCGGCCCGCGATCTTTAACGATCTCATATTGAATCGATTGTTTACGTAGGATCTATCTTCTGGTGTTATTGAAGAAAATTGATTTCTTCTTCATGATCTAATGCAGAAGTTTAACCGATTTAATTCAATTTTATTTGCCTCTTTTTCATACATTGGTCAGTAAATTCTTTCTATTATTGTTGTTTACATACACAAATTCATTTGATTATTTCTTTGCATTTAAAACTTTCTTTAATTGGTTAATGACTTAATCAATCCTTCAAAATAATTTAAGGGTTTGATTATAAACGTAGAGTGCATAAAATTCAAAAAACTTACCGCGTACCTAGGTAACTAGCGTACTGCGTATTCGCACCGCTACGACCCGCGATCCAGGTAACACTAGTTGGAGATGAGGGGGGCTGATGGAGGGCCTTGAAGGCGGTTATGTGCTTTGCCTGCATTTTGGGTAATAAGCTCATCTCTTATGAATTTCACTTGCTTTCAACTTTTTTTTTCTGATACAGATACAAACATGAAACAAATAGACATATCATTTTGAATCAAAACTACTGAACTCGAGTTGCTCATGATAAACTATCAAACTCTAGCAACATAGGTACTGATTGTTTTTGCTTTAAAATTTCAGGTGGGTTTACTGTATGATGAGGTTTCCCTGCAGAATGTGTTAGACATGATAGCTGATTGGACTCCTGAAGAAAGACAGATGCTGAGAGATAAGGTGATAAACAGTAAACACCTATATACAAAAATGTGTCATCCTGCAAATACAATTGGGATTGATTAATTTAATAATTTTGCACATCTAAGTGTGAATTTTTTTGTCTTGCAGGTTCCGAAAATGGGTCTAAAGACACCATTTCGTGATGGATTACTCAAGCAAGTTGCCGAAGATGTAGTAAAGTTTGCAAAGGTAAATTTCTCTTACTACTGAAATAGTATGCATGTGTGTGCATGCGATGGGAGCTCATGGATCATCTGTTCTTGTACAGGATGGCCTGGAAAGAAGAGGCTTTAAGGAATCAGGGTTCTTAAATGAAGCGGTGGAGATTATGAGAACGGGTAATGACATGGCCTTTCAAATTTTTTCTTTTCCGGGGATAATATGGTGTTCATGTTGACTAGTCCATATATGCATGGCAGGTGTAACACCGGCTGAGAAGCTATTGGAGTTGTATAATGGGAAGTGGAAACAACAGATAGACCCAGTTTTTGAAGAGCTACTATACTGAACTGAAGTTGGGCACTTAAGCAGGGTCACTTTTGTGTGTGACCATCGCAAAATTTCTGGTGTAATCTATATGTACGTAGCTGCTGTCAGTTTGTGTCTTTGTGTATTCAGGCATTGGATTTTAGGCAAATGATCCTTCGGTTTCCAGGTTATGTATGAAAGGTTAAAATAAGTTCAAACTTCTTGCTTGAACTGATTTGCAGTTTTGCACAGCCTAATGGTATGTTGTGGGAACCCCATATATATATATATAATATATAATTTTTCTGATATGCCCTTGTTTTTAACAATGTAGTTCTGAGTAAGCAAAAAGAGTAAAAGAGCAAATATGCCTCTGATGTGGCATATAACTTAAACTTTTGATTAAATCTTCATCCTGGTGTGTAAAACCTTTCAAATTTTTTATAAATGATGGATGAGAAAATTATGAAATCCATAGGAATTTATAAATGATGGAATCTTTAACTCCATCAATCTAAAATTCCATTAATTGCAATTTCTGTTGTTTGGTTGTATCCATTTAGAATTTGAAATGTGTAATAAATTAAGAAAGTTTAAAACAAATAAAAAAATAAAATAGAAAAAAACCTTGTTTTGGAAATGAAAATTGAATACTGTAAGGGAATTCGTAAATGACACCTATTTTGGTGGAAATTGAAGTGGGGAATTTAAATGATGAATTCCTTCGTTTTTTTTCCACAGAGAAATTTAAAATTTCCAGTTTGATAATGCCAAACGAGGGAATTAGCTTATAGGAATTATGAAATCCTCACTTTCAATTAAATTCCATCATATTTTCCCTCATCCAAACACACTCTAAGTGTAATCAATTACTAAAAATTCAAGACCCTCACATTTATAATGGAAGCAAAGGTAATTAATCATTTTTCTTGTCAGTATTTAATTAAAAAAATCAAAAATTAAATTGAATTCAGAAAAGAAATATATATTTAAATCGTAATTGGAGCCCATAAAATCTGATAATTAGAGTAATACTAAATTCTTTTAAGGGTTTTTATCCATTTACACCATTTTTAGAGATTTTTTTCCCACTTACCCCATTAAGTTTTTTTAATTCTCTCTTACCCAATACACTCTAAGGGAGTCTTCCCTAATACCCCATTAAGATTTTTTTTTTGTTTTTAATTTTTTTTTAATACCATTTTACCCCTCACCCCTTTGTTACTTAGAGAGAGAGATAGAGAAAATGCAAGAGAGAGAAACCATAGGAGACTTCGCCGGAGCCCGGTCCCACCTGCCGGAGTCCGGTCACCGGCCACCGGAATCCGGTCACCGTGGAGGAGAGAGATAGAGTGGCCGTGGATGTAATTAATTAATTGATTTAAGGGCAAAATGGTCATTTGGTGTTAAATTAGGTAGGTGGGAATAAAAATCTGTTGGTGGGGTAAATGGGATAATTTTTGCTCATTTTGGGGCTATGGGTCAAGGACCCTTCTTTTAATAAAGGATGGAAGAATATGGAATGAAAGAGTTAAAAATGGATCTAATAATTAATTCTTCACTATTTTTTTATTTTATCTTTACAAAAAGAGTAGTGCTACATACACCAAAAAATTATACAAAAAACTAATACCAAAGGATGTGGCATCCTACGTGGCATATGTCCAGTCATCACCTTCAATTAAATAATTTGCAGCATATTATCTATCTAATAATATTCATTTTCAATTAACCTAAAAATGTAAAAAAAAAAATTAAAATAACTTCCTTATATAAAAGGAAGACGTGATGATCAAACAAACCAATCTATAACTCTGCAAATTTAACGGTTCACAGATGTATAGAAAGAGGTGGATGATTATAGATAACCAGCCCTGAAAAATTAAACTTTTTTTTTTAGAAGAGAAAAAAAAATAATCATAACTGAAACAAGTCATGTAATCTAGCTAACTAAGATGTCGCTCATCTTTAGAAATTAGAAGCATCGACCTTCGATTCTTCAACTATTGATTAAGGCACTTGAGGAAGGGTGCCTTAATCAATACTTTGATGCAGTAAGTATTCTTGGCTTTGGATTGGAGGCCCGAGGAATAGTAAAGTGCATTTGCATCAGATTCTTGTCTATAATTTTGTCCTCGTCTTTGCTTGTATTCTCGATTTCATGGCTATGGCTATGGCGAGTCATCTTCACTGTGGAGGACTCTGGAGGTGTTCTATCAAAATAAAAATTTTAATTGTTGATTTTTATTTTAAATGAAGAAGAATAAAATATGAAGACATGTGGGAAATTATTAAGATTGAGATGATGATGTGGCACATGCCACCTCATTTGGTATAGGTTTTTTGTATAACATTTTGGGATCTGAAACATTTTCCTTACAAAAATTATATGTAAGTTTAAAATTTTGGAGGCCCACACATTTGGAGGCCCTAGGCACAGGCCTATTTCGCTTAGGCCCAGGGCTGGCACAAGAGCTTCTCTTTTGATGGTGAGATAGAAAAGGATTGTCTTGTTGAATCATATTAATGATTTTTGATCTTTAAGTTTCAACTTTCAATTGGGTGCTGGGGTCTGATACGCAAGCAATGTCAGTATGGAAATCAAATCTCTCAGGTTGCAGCCGTGCCTTAAAGTCATGGAGTAGAAAAACATTTTCCAACCCCACCACTCAAGTTGCAGAGAAGCTTGTTGAATTGGAAAAGCTTTATGAGTCCAATCAGCCTGATGTTCTGCAGCAGATTCAGAATATTACTTCCCAGATCACCAATCTCTGGACCCAGGATGAAATGCACTGGCAGCAGCGTTCCAGGGTAAATTGGCTAAAGTTGGGAGATCGGAACACGAGTTTTTTCCATCACTCAACTCTACAGAGAAGACAATTTAACAAAGTCTTGCGCCTTCAAGATTCAAATGGGGATTGGTTGGAAACTGATAGAGAAATTACCAATCTTTTCTCTGCTTATTTTCAGGAGTTGTTCACTTCGAATGGCCCGCAAGAGTGGGGTGAAGTTCTGGATTTTGTGGATCCAGTTGTCACCACTGATATGAATGTCAAGCTCACTGAGTTGATTACTCTTCAGGAGGTTAAAGATGCGGTTTTTGATCTAGGTGCAACAAAAGCTCCGGGGCCAGATGGTTTTTCTGGTGTTTTCTATCAATCTCAATGGGATACTGTAAGAAGTATAATTCATGAGTTAGCCTTACAACATCAATCAACATCCTCTCTGCTCCAGGTTATGAATCAATCTCATCTTGCTCTTATTCCTAAAGTTAAGGCACCTGTGACTGCTTCCCAATTCAGACCAATTGCATTGTGTAACTTTTCTTACAAAATCTTGACTAAGATTCTTGTAAATCGTCTCAAGACTTTCATGCCATGTCTAATCACTGAGAATCAATCAGCTTTTGTTTCTGACAGACAAATCCAAGATAATATTATTGTGGCCCATGAGATATTTCACCATTTGAAGTTGAGCAAGTCTGGTGACAATTACGCATTCGGTTTAAAGTTGGACATGAACAAGGCATATGACCGCATCGAATGGAATTTCCTTCGAGCTGTTCTTCTGAAAATGGGCTTTGCAGATCGGTGGGTGGATTTGGTTATGAATTGTGTTACTTCTTCAACTCTCTCGATCCTTATAAATGGAAAACCAGGTCCATTTTTCAAACCTTCTCGTGGCCTTAGACAAGGAGACCCCCTGTCTCCATTCCTATTTCTTTTTGTGAATGATGTGCTGTCAAATATGATCATCAAATCTTGTCAACAATCTCTGCTGCATCCAGTGACAATTGGTCCCCAAAGTCTGGGTATCAGTCATCTCTTTTTTGCAGATGACTCACTGTTTTTTCTCAAGGCTTCTCTGCAAAATTGTGAGATGTTATCAAATTTACTCCATACTTTTTGTATAGCCTCAGGTCAGCTCATAAATGTGGAAAAATCGTCCATTTATTTCAGTCCGAATACTCCCCCAGAAATAGGTCATCTGCTCAGTTCAATCATGCAAATCCCAACTGTGACTGATCCGGGGAAATATTTAGGCCTCCCTACATTTTGGCATCGTTCCAAAAAAGCTGCTCTTGGTTATATCAAGGATTCTATCACCAAGAAGGTGAAAGGCTGGAAGCAAGCTACTCTTAGTCAGGCCGGCAAGGAACTTCTGATTAAAGCTATAGCGACAGCAATTCCAGCCTACCCAATGGCTTGCTTCAAATTCCCAGTTTCTCTTTGCACCCAACTCAATGGGATTTTAGCAAATTTTTGGTGGGGAAGTCAGGACTCTAATGGTCTGCACTGGAAATCTTGGGATTTTCTTTGTCTTCCCAAAAAAGATGGCGGTATGGGGTTTCGAAACTTGGAGGATTTCAACAACTCTCTCTTAGCAAAACAGGCTTGGAGAATCATTCAAAATCCTACAGCTCTTTGGGTCCGTCTTCTGCAACAACGATATTATCCGTCAGCTTCCTTTCTTATTGCCAAAAAAGGTTCTTCTTCGTCTTGGATTTGGTCTAGCTTGCTCATTGGAAGAGATCTGATTCTTCGGGGTTCTCAATGGAATATCGGTAATGGTATTGATGTTAATATTAGTCGAGACCGGTGGATCCCTTCTAACCCTCCATCAAGTCTCTTGTTACCTCAGCAGTATCAGCGCAACTCAGTGGCTTCCCTCATCAATTGGGATACCAACACTTGGAATCTAGTGGACATTGCACCCCATATATCTCCTGCTCAAGCTCAATTAATTTTTGCCATTCCAATTACTGATAGAAGAATTCTTGATTCTCTTGTTTGGACTCACACCAAAAATGGTGAGTTTTCTGTAAGGTCGGGGTATCACTTCCAACATTTTCAAGTGCATCGAGAATTATTTCAACATCCTCACAGGTCTCACAATATCCCGTCCCACTTATGGAATTGGATATGGAAGTTGAAGACCATTCCGAGAATTAAGAACTTTCTTTGGCGTGCTTGCCATGGAATTCTTCCAACAAAGGGAACTCTCACTAGAAGACACATTGCCACCTCTGCTGAGTGCCATATGTGTTCGCATCATGATGAGTCAATTGAACACGCCCTCCTGACTTGTCCCTGGATTGTAAGTGCTTGGTTTGCTCATCCTTTCTCTTATAAAGTCCCTCTCCAAACCATTACTTCTTTTGACAGATGGTTATTCTCTGTAAGTCAATTAGAGAAATCGAGTGACTTTGCTACGCACATATCTTTCTTTCTCTGGCAATGTTGGAAACATAGATGTGATTGTCTATATAAACATATTCCTCCAGACCCTATCAGGATTGCTTTGTCTTCTTATCATGCAGCAAATGAGTTTATTGCAGCAACCAAGCCTGGGATTCCCATTTCAAGACAATTGCAACGTCTTACTCAGTCTCTTCCTTGCCTCTCAAGATGGATTCCACCTCCTATGAATGCCATTCGAATAAACACTGATGCTTCATGGTTCCACCACTACAATTATGAGCAATGGCTACGGAAGGGTAGCCACGGTTGCAGTGTTTTGTGAGCAAGAGTTTCAGTCAACGTAATTCAATCACTGTATGAATGAATCTGCGGGTGATGCATGCCACATTTATTTACAAGCGTGACTTTTCTTTAAAATATTGCTTCAGTCCTCTTTTTGCATTGGTCTTGGTAAATCCCTCTCTCTCTCTCTCTCTCTCTATCTCTTTGTCGGTCACTTTTTTATAAAATATTGTTTCAGTCCCTTAAATGTCCCCCCTTCCGTCTCTCTCCCCCTCCCCTTCCCAAAAACCAGATCTGTGACCCCCACCGCCCTCTTCAAAAACCAGATCTCTGACCCCCACCGCGACCCTCACAACCCCCTCCGTTTCCAACCATCACTGATGGCCTCTCCTTCTATCTTTTTCATGTTATCTGCACTTTCCTTCACACATGGATCTGATCAATTTTATAATTGTAATCTTTTCTTCTGTCATATTGCGATTTCTTCGATTTGGCTGTAAATTTGAAAAAATTGTGTATCTTTTGTTTGTGAGGTAGAAATTTCGTTTTCCTTTTTGTGAGTTTTGATTATGAATTGAGTTTTTGGGTTTATTTCTGTTTTGGGTTTTGATCTTGAATTTATTTTTTTTTTTTGATACTTGCAGGTCGTATTGTTTGGCTGTTAAAACCCTCTGCCAACCTCATCTCTCAGGTATAGTTTCTGGGTTTGAGTTTTTATTGGTTTGAGATGGACTTTGAATTGGGTTTTCCTGAGGAGACCAATCTTGTATCTTTCTTAGTACTGCTAAAGTGCTAATATCTACTAATACTACTGCATCTAACAATATTGAATCACTGCATGAACTACCACTTGAAAGGAGTTTTCTGTTAGATTTATTTGATCCGAATCCCATTTTACATGATGGAACTTTCTGTTGTACTTTACTGTATATGAATATCTCTTTAAAGGTAGTCATATGCTTCTTCTTTCTTATCTAGCTCCTGCAGTTTGCTTCAACAAGGAATGAAACAAATAATAATAAGCCCAGAAACCTCTAAAGCTAAAGCATTAGAGAAGGTGGAGGATAAGTCCAAAGTTGCCAGGGTATACCAAATTTCCTATGCAAAATTAATTGTTTGTTGTTTTCTTACAGATTAATTGTTCCATAGTTTTCTTACAGATAATATGTCATTCATGCTGTAGTGCTAAAAATGTTCTTTGATGATTATTTAGGCATTGAAGGAAAGTGTTCTCCATTAAATATGTGAGGCAAAGCCATTGGCTCTGATCATTGATTGGAATTCACTCCTGTCTAACAAAAAGAAGAGAACTGTGATGTATTTTTTTGTATTTTGCTGCTGAGTTAACTGACTAATTTTTGTTCAAGCTGATTTACTTAGCAACTTGGATAATTACTGCTTACTCATTTCCTTTGCAATTTGGGCTTTTGTTAATTGTTCTTATACCCTTTACTAATATTTGTGTATGTTGTTATTAATTGCTGGCACATACTAAACTAGATTTCCCAACTTTCTTGCTTGTTAGCTCAATAGAAAATAGTTGATTGAGCCTTCAAACATTTAAAACCAATTGCAGGTGCTTGGCAGCAAAGGGTGAAAAGTCTGGTGGATGTGAAAGATATTCCAAATATTATCGTTCGCCATACCCAGGTGAATGGGCAAGTATTTCTTAGCTTATTTCTTCTGCAATTATTTGTCTTGCAATAAAATCTGATTGGAAGTTTAACTTTTTCTGTTAAAACTTTTTCATAAATGTAGTAAATTGTTGGTACTTTACTCATACGTAGATTGTCATTGCATAAACTGTGACATGACTGTGTAAGGATTGCATAATCTGAACTTTAACTTGCAGCATAGCCCTGGCAAAGTTTGCACCAGAATCACAGGGCACACTGAATTTTAAGTTTGGAACTTCTTCTAGAGCTGTATATTAGCCTTGAGAACTTTTTAGTTAGAAACTTGTATGTGATAACAGTACTATTGGGATGGAGTGGGTTATGTAATGCTGTATTTGGTTTGATTTATAGTACTCATAGTGACATTACTGTAATCTCTATGGTACAATGAATGAAGTTATTAATTTTATTTTCATCTTTTCTAGGCATGGTGAATTCAATACCCTGCAAAGCAGGTTAAAATCCAATGGAGATTTGTTAAATCATCATATTAATAGAACAGAAATTGGTAAATTAGGTTTGAATGGAGATGGGATGTCACGGATCAATATAGGCGTGGATAAAAGACATAGAGGTAGGGCCCCTGCAAGAGTCAAACTGAACAGAGCCACATTTCCATTTATATGTGACATATGGGCCTAAAGCAACTGGTCCACAGGGCACTGACATGAAAAAAAGTGGCTGCACCGTTACTTTGCTCCATAGACACAGATAATCGTTGCCTTTGACCTCTATACCCACGAATCATGCATGTGGCTGTTGTTCAGAATCGTGGTGGTGTTCAAAGACTCTCTTTTATGTGGATTAGCAGCAATTGCTCGTGATTCGAATGGTCGGTTGGTTGCGGGCAGAGCAATAAAGACGATGGCCCCTTCTGCAATGGCTGCAGAAGCTTTGGCTATTAGAGAAGCTATGCATCTTGCCAACACTTTCCCGTTGCAGGATATTTTCATTTCTTCCGACTCTCAAGATATTATCAACTCTCTTAGACAAAATAGCCCTGCTTCGGATTGGACAGCAACTAATATTCTCTCTCAAGTCCGGTATCTCCTTTCAACTCGGCATTTTAACTGGTCGTGGACCAGTAGAAAGGCAAACAAAGCGGCACATATTGTTGCTTCGTTAGTCTATAGTGGGAGGTGTCCTCCTAACTGGGTTCAGCACCCTCCTTCTCCCTTAGCTGCAGTTCTTGCTTTTGACGGTTTACCTAGTCCTCCTCACTTGTAGAGGCTGTTGTTTGTGTCTTTCTTTTTGTTGTTTCTCTCAAGGGTTCTTTTTCCCCTTGTGTTTTTTAATGATATTCCCCTTTGCCAAAAAAAAAAAAAAAAGTTTCAACTTTCAATTCTTACAAAAAAATTAGCTAAATTGGAAAACTTCACGGATGTTCGTCATAAATACTAAGATCTCTGCCAATTTTGACCTAGATGTTCTATAAGAAGGGCTGGCTCAAAACTCTTTACTCATCTAACAATGACACGGGAATATTTTAAAATTCATTTTTCGAATTCTGACATGAATACTTGTATTTCACACTCTATTATCCCTTCCTTTTCTGCCATCTGATTCACGTGTCTCAGGCTCTCAGCAACCACCAATAGTTTATTTAGAACATGTGGTAAACACATGCATTTGTCAATACTACTTTATATAATTCGGTTTAATCCTCGCATGTCACTCGTGGTATTAATCTTGCTATATTTTATTTCTCATCCAATCATCTTTCTTAGAGCAGCATTATTGGCTATAGTGTAAGTGGGTGCACAACAAGTTGAATTTGGTGGGACAATGTGTGTGTATATAGTCCTCGACGATCACCATTTTTCTTGTCGAGAAATATCAAAGTTGTTGCAGTGTACTAGCAATGGCACTCATTTCCCAGACAAGTTCATCATACTACTGCAGAAGCATTGGCTTCTCTTCCTCTGCATTTTATTCTACTACTACTACTACTAGGAAGATACAGGTTTTGCATGTAGAAAATGTTGCAGGACAGAAACGAGGACGTAAAAGTGCGATAGTTGCTGCAAGTCCTTTCACAGAAGATGCTGTAGTAGCTACAAAGCCGCTGATGAAAGAAGATCTTGTAGGCTATCTTGCCTCTGGATGCAAGCCCAAAGAAAAATGGAGGTGAATTTATATATTGCAGCTTACGTTTACATATGTATATGATTCATTTGCTAATCATAAATGCTTAATTGTAAACCAAGTAATAAAATCATGCTCCAATATCCTGTTCAGAATTGGCATGGAACACGAGCGGTTTGGCTTCGAACTAAATACTTTACGTCCGCTGCAATATGAACAAATAGCTGAGCTGCTCTATGGGATTGCTGGGAGATTTGAGTGGGAGAAAATCATGGAAGGTGGTAAGATTATTGGACTCAAACAGGTAATGTTACTTGTGTTCTGTTAGACTGCATTTTGATTTAGTTTTCATTACATCATTGGTTAACTTCCTTTAGGTATTATTCTGTCATTTGGACGATACATACTATTTTCAAATTCTATATTGAATAAATGGAATTTCCTTTATTTCATCCTCTTTTATGTGACTCCATATCATTTATTTTGATCTCGGACCAGCAGGGTAAGCAGAGCATATCACTAGAGCCAGGAGGTCAATTTGAGCTTAGTGGTGCACCTCTTGAAACTCTGCAACAAATTTGTATTGAAGTCAATTCACAACTCTGTCAGGTCAGTTAAACTTACTGTGTTTTTGAATTCACATGCATGCTAGGGTCACCCTTCATGTATAAATACCAACAGTTTGTTCTCATATATATACCATTTTCAATAGATCAAAGCAGTTGCAGAGAAAATGGGAATCGGATTTCTTGAAATTGGTGGTCAGCCGAAATGGAGAATTCAAGACATACCTATGATGCCCAAGGTATTGTTTAATTCTCTCTAAAACCATTAAGAGATCTCCAAAGGCATTAAAATGCTTTGCATTAGGAAAACTCAAATACTGACGACCGAATGCTTATTCGTGCTCAGGGAAGATTTGAGATTATTAGAAATTACATGCCAAAAGTTGGCTCGCTTGGACATGATTTGATGTTAAGAACTTGCACTGTACAGGTAAGATGACTTCTTTTATAAATTTTTATTTCATCAGTTTGGGTAAGGACGGCCGTCCCAAGGAGTCTAAACTCATACACAACTGCTTATTTGATCTGTTCATATTTCTAGGTCAATCTGGACTTCAGTTCTGAAGCAGACATGAAACGGAAATTGCGTGCTAGTCTTGCTTTGCAGCCTGTGAGGAACACTGACATGACCCTTCTATATATATATATATATATATATATATATATATTGTATATTCCCCTGTAAAACGTTATATACGACATATATATATCTAACATATATAACCTTTCAACATAATGAAACAGATAGCAACAGCCCTATTTGCAAATTCACCTTTCACTGAAGGAAAACCGAATGGTTTTCTAAGCAGGAGAAGGTTTCTATCTACAGTTCTCATGTTACTTCTATTTGTTTGTCCATGTCATCTGTATTGATACTTCAAGTTTCTGTAACAGTCACATCTACACTGATACCGACAAGGATCGCACTGGCATGCTTCCTTTTGCTTTTGATGACTCCTTTGGGTAAAGATCATAGTTGCTTCATTTCACTTTGTTGTTCCTCTAACTAGCCATCCTGTTTTGTTCACATATGCAGTTGATGTGCTACAAACGCAAGAATACAATTCCATTTCTAATTATGTGAGTTTGTATTGATATATGCAGGTTTGAGCGGTATGTTGATTATGCTCTTGATGTTCCCATGTACTGTGTTTATCGGAAAAATAAGTGTATCGACTGTACTGGAATGACCTTTCGGGTATAACCATCTATCTGTTATATTTTTTGTAACTTAATTATGTCTTTGTTTGTTTCAAGCTAGTGTTTTGTAGACATATTCAATGTGATGGTGTTATTCATGCAGGACTTTATCGCAGGAAAGCTTCGTTGCCTTCCAGGTGAATTACCAACACTGAATGATTGGGAGAATCATTTGGGAACTATTTATCCAGAGGTACCAATAATAATCAATCATCAGTCTATAACGTTAGGATTTTCTGATGCTATTGACTAATAGTATATATTTGCAATGTTGGTCTTTTCCATTAATTCAGGTCAGGCTGAAGAGATACTTGGAGATGAGGGGTGCTGATGGAGGGCCTTGGAGAAGCTTATGCGCTTTGCCTGCATTTTGGGTAATAAGCTAAGCTAACTAATTCATTTCTTATCAATTTCACTTGCTTTCAACATTTTTTTCTGATACACACACAAACATGAAACAAATATTCATATAATTTTGAATCAAAAGTACTGCATGAACTTGAGTGGTTAATGATTAACCATCAATAACTCTAGCAACATAGGTACTGATTGTGTTTTGCTTTAAAATTTCAGGTGGGTCTACTATATGATGAAGTTTCCCTGCAGAATGTGTTAGACATGATTGCTGATTGGACTCCTGAAGAAAGACAGATGCTGAGAGATAAGGTGATAAACACATGTTAACAAAAATGTGTCGTCCTGCAAATACTTGGGATGATTAGCATAATAATTTTGCAAATCTAACCGTGAAATTTTTTTTTAAGCAGATTCCAAAAACGGGTCTAAAGACACCATTTCGTGAAGGAATACTCAAGCATGTTGCCGAAGATGTAATAAAGTTTGCAAAGGTACATTTCTCTCACTGCTGAAATAGTATGCATGTATGTGCGTGCAATGCGAGCTCATGGATCCTCTGTTCTTCTGCAGGATGGCCTGGAAAGAAGAGGCTTTAAGGAATCAGGGTTTTTAAATGAGGTGGTGGAGGTTGTGAGAACTGGTAATGACATGGCCTTTCTAGGTTTTTCTTTTTCGGGGAAAATATGGTGTTTATACTGACAATTTCATATATGCATGGCAGGTGTAACACCAGCAGAGAAGCTATTGGAATTATATAATGGGAAATGGAAACAACAGATAGACCCAGTTTTTGAAGAGCTACTATACTGAACTGAAGTCGGGCACTTCAGCAGGGTCACTGTTGTGTGTGAACATCGCAAAATTTCTGGTGTAATCTATATGTAGCTGCTGTCGGTTTGTTTGTGATATATTCAGGCATTGGATTTTAGGCAAATGATCTTTCAGTTTTCAGTACCCAGGTTATGTAAGGAAAGGTTAAAATAAGTTCAAGCTTCTTGGTTGAATTGATTTGTTCAGCCTAATGGTATGTTGTGGATAGCCCTTCTATATATAATTTTTCTGATTTGCCCTTGTTGAGCTGTGTGAAAATTCCAGAAGGATTTTTAACAATGTAGTTCTGAGTAAGAAGAGAGTAAATATGCCTCTGATCGATGTGGCATATCACTTAAGCTTGATTTAAATCTTCATCCCGTTCGATCCAGGTGTGTAAAACCTTTCAAATTTTCAGGTGTACGTAATCCTAGTTGTAGCTATTTTTAGCTGCTTTCGGTTTGCGATTAGAGGTAGACCTTCCCACAAGAATAATATAAATGTAAATCTTAGGCAGGCCGGAAGCGTCTCATCTAATTTACAATGGATATAATCAGATCATTGTTCCAGGTTATGTCATGGAAGGTTAAAAATAATTGAAACTGGTTTTGAGTTGGAGTCATTTGTCCAACCTAATGGTATGTTGTTGTGGTAAATAATACGCTGCCGAGTTGAATAAAAGTTCACTTTGCTGCAGTCCAGTTGATGCTTCGAGTTGTTTGCTTAATCTTATCGCTCTTTTCTTCCATGTTTGTTTGTGCTTCTGTAGCTAATTATTATCTGTTATATCACATGGTTGATGGTATATCTGTTAGGCCTTCAGTAGAAAAGCTTAAATCATGCAAAATGTATAAAGGATGTTTGGGAATGGATTAAAATGATATGAAAATGTGATGAGAGAAGGTTTGCTTTTGTCAAGAAGGTTCCATTTCCCTTTGGCCAAAAAAAAGTTTGATACTGATACATTTCTCTTTAAAGAAAAAGAGACGTTGATGATCAAAATGAATACTAAAGCTTTGCTATATATACGTCAGTAGAGACTATTCTAGACTATAATCAAAGATGGTATATGCTCTAAATACATCAGTTCATGATAGTGGGCCTCTCTTGAATGGCCATAGAATTTGAATTTGGTGGTTTTTTTTTGTCATGTGGAACATTACTTTTATCAATGCTGATGAGTGTTGTACCCCATAATTTTGCCCACTTATCACCCCCACAGATTAAACTAAGGTTTTGATAGATGCCACAAGGCCTTGCTTTCTATGGTAGATGCCACAAGGCCTTGCTCCTCTTTTGATGATGAGAATAGAAAAAGGTTGCCCTGTTGAATATGATTTTTGGTATCCAAGTTTAAACCTTCAATTCTCGCAAAAGAAATCAACTAAATCGGAAAAATCTACGGATGTTCGTCAGAAAAACTAAAATTTCTGCCAACTTTGACCAGGATATATGTTCTGAAATAGAAGGGCTCAAAAAAACTATTTACTCATCTAACAATGACAACAGTTTACTAGTTTTTCGAATTCCAACTTGAACACTTGTGTTTCACGGTCTGCTATATATCCCTTCCTTTTCTTCCATCTGATTTCATGTGCCTCAGCAACTAAGACCTCCGGAATTTTTTTTTTTTTACTAACTTTAGATAAATTGGCAAACACATTTTGTGAATTGTGTTTAATAAATGCGGTTTAATCCTCGCATGTCTATTCCCACGAGTAATCTTGCTGTATTTACATACGTATATGGATTAACTTATCATAAATGCTTTCTCTGGTGGCGCCTTCTCTTTATCTGCTCAGACTACTCGAGATTTACCTATGCCTTCTTCTTCACTGCTGAAAAAGAAGAAGCCAGTTATTCGTCGGCTAGAGCGATCATCTTCTGAAATGGCTTCACAGGATACCGTGCACATCACGGCGGAGATGGAAGGTATGGCTCAAGAGGTTTCGGAGCCGAACAAGGTTAGTGGGTTGTCCTCGGTGGAACCTTCTGATCCAAGTTCTCAAGATCTAGATATTACTCCTGCCATGCAGACTGGTCAGAAGCAAACCTTGACTTACAAGAAAAGAGGTCGAGAAGAGGTAATTGTTCCTTCCCCTAAGAAATTCAAAACTATTTTGGGTGGTAAGCTTCTCACTCTCCATGCGGATGCTCTTGGTTTGGCTGAAGTTGAGGATGATGTCGCCCTAGTGACATTGAAGAAGAGGTCGGGAAGACCGTTGGGAAGCAAGAACAAGGGTCCCAGGTCTCAAAAGAAGGTTGTTTTGACCCCTTTGCGTCTTACCTATCCTTCTACTACTACTGCTCAGGAGGTTGGCCCTAAAGCTAAGGGCAAGGGGAAACTCTAGGTTTCCTGTTTCTGTGCCTACCTTTGATTTAGAGTCTGATGCTATGTAAGTTAGCTTCTCTACTTGTACACCAATTGAGGTCTCTAGGCGGGTAGAGTTGCTAAAGCAAGATCTTAGATAGTCTTGGGTTTTTTTCTCATTTGGTTAGGCACTCTAATAAGTGTGCGTATTTTACAATGAGGGTCACTTGTCGTTTGTTTGGCGGTTTGTGCCATCTAGTACGGTTGGTATGAAACAACATGTGATGTATGTGCCTTCTGGCCATGGATAAATTAATGAAGTTATCTATTTCTCAAAAAAAAAAAACTTATCATAAATGCCTGTAAACTAAGACCATGCACCCAATATTTCGATCAGAATTGGCATGGAACATGAGAGGTTTGGCTTCAATTTAAAAAGTTTACGTCCCATGCAATATCAACAAATAGCTGAGCTCCTAAATGGCATTGCAGAGAGATTTAAGTGGGAGAAAATCATGGAAGGTGATAACATTATTGGACTCAAAAAGGTATGATTACTTGTGTTCTTTGGGACTGCATTTTCATTATGTGTTCGTTTATATTATATGTCTAACTTCCTTTAGGTATATTTGGATGGTATATTCTATTTTCAAATTCTATGTCAAATTAAATGATCCATTTCTAAATCTCATTAGTTGATCCTCATATGTATGACTATATATCAATTATTTATTTTTTGGACAGCAGAGTAAGCAGAGTATATCACTTGAACCTGGAGGTCAGTTTGAGCTAGAGGTGCACCTCTTGAAACTCTGCATCAAGTTTGTATTGAAGTCAATTCACAACTCTGTCAGGTCAGTTAAACTAGCTATCTGTGGTTTTGGAATTCAGATGCAAATTAGGGTCACCCTTCATGCATAAATACTAACAGTTTGTCCTTTTATATATATATATGTTCTGACTAGGTTAAAGCAGTTGCAGAGAAAATGGGAATTGGATTTCTTGAAATTGGTGGTCAGCTGAAATAGAGCATTCAAGACATACCTATTCAAGACATACCTATGATAACCATCACAGGTGGTCGAGTTGGTAAAAGCCTCCAGGTGTGGAACCCCCACACCCGGGTTCGAATCCCGCCGACGCTTATTGGAGTTAAATCCCAATATATTCTTGGTGGTCAGGGGGGAGGAAGCGTTCTGACAAGATCTCCCGAGCACGGATTAGTCTCTGAGCCTAGGAAGCCTTTGAGGACACCGTGTGATTGACAAATCAAAAAAAAAAAAGACATACCTATGATGCCCAAGGTATTGTTTAATCCTCTTTAAAACCGCATTAGGAAAACTCAAATACTGATGATCGAATGCTTAAAAATTCATGCAGGTCTTTCTAAATGTACCCAGCAAATATCTAAATACACTCGGAAAATATTTTACACCCAGTAAATTTATAAATTTTTTAACTACACCTAGCAAATTTTCCTATAATACCCTTTTCTTTAATTAAATCCAACAAAACTCATACACCCAGCAACCCTCGTCTTTGGTTTCTTAGGATCTTCAGTGTCGGAAACCATTAAATTGCCAGAACAGTCGACAAACATAAAATTGTCCTTGATAATAGGTAATATCTAGAAAACAAGGCCTTTGGATCATGTATGCTTTATTAATCATGCTCCATTCATTGTCTTCTTCTGGTCTGCAAAATGTCATTCTCTCTTAGATATAAAGAGCCATGAACATGTAATCCGAGGTCCAAGAAGGATTGTTGATGGCACAAACTTTTTTACAGCGAACGGATCACACATGTGGATGACATTACTTCCGAGATCATCATGCTGATAATACTTTTCATATATCAAGTTATCTGGCAGCTTAAGTGTCTTTCGATTCAAAGGATGCAGTAAATTAGGTTTGGTTTAAATTTCCTTCCAAGATTTCTTCATTTAATTTCTGGAAGGTGTGCTCTTCCTTTCTCAATTGTTTGTCAATTTCTTAGAAGCTGCTTCATAGCTTTCAGTGCTTGTTGATTGATCGAAGTGCGATTGACTGCTACACAGCAAGAAAGTTAAGTTTTTTTTTTTTTTTTTTTTGTTGAATGATAAACCAAGATGAACATACCTTATTAGAAGTCTCCAAAATCATGATTGCACTCACAATTTTGTCAATATCATGTGTATTAAACCTAAGAGATGAAACAATTATAATGAAAAGTGAAATTTGGGTTTAAGGTTTTACCGGAAGAAACTACGTAACTAGCTAGACGTGAACATAGTGAACTGCTGGGTACAAATAGAAAAAAGATTTCAAATTTTATGGTTTCTTTTGTTATTATCTTAATTTACCATGACTTTTAATGTCATTTTGTCTTTTCATGTATAATTAATTTGCTGGATACATTTAGAAAGACTCATTCATGCTCAGGGAAGATATGATATTATTAGAAATTACATGCCAAAAGTTGGCTCGTTTGGACATGATTTGATGTTCAGGACTTGCAGCGTACAGGTAAGATGACTTCTTTTATAAATTTTTATTTCATCGGTTTGGGTGAGGAGGCTAAATTCATACGCAACTTCTTAATTGATTTGTACCCATTTCTAGGTCAGAATGCTAAAGTCATACACAGCTTCTTCATTGATTTATTCCCATTTATAGGTCAAACTGGACTTCAGTTCTGAAGCAGACATGAAACAGAAACTTCGTGCTAGTCTTGCTTTGCAGCCTGTGAGGAAAACTGGCATGAACCTTTTTTTTCCCCTGTAAAATGTTATACATGACATATATCTGACATATATAACCTTTCAACATAATGAAACAGATAGCAACAGCCCTGTTTTCAAACACCCTTCACTGAAGGAAAGCCGAATGGTTTTCTAAGCAGGAGAAGGTTTCTATCTACAGTTCTCATGTTACTTCTATTTGAACATTATAAAAAAAATAATTGTAATTCCTCTTTTGACTTTTCCCTCGAGTATCCTTTTCACATCAGGAATGTATTTATGTTTTGCCTGTTTTGGCTTATAACTTCCTGTAGAGAGTCAGGGTCTTAACCATTTTCCAATGAGGATTTCTATGACCTAGCAGGCAATTGTGCAGTTTAAATCTCATTGAGTAGCAAGCAAAGAGCGGAACAACTCTAGATTCTTTGTTAAACTTTCCTCCTCCTCTGACATTTCAATTCCTCTTATCACCATCTCAACACTATCTTGAAAGGGGATATCCCCAAAAAGGCTGCCTTGAACAAGGGACCTCACTGCCATTGTTGCTTGAAACGAAGTAGCCAGAACGGTTATACATTTTTCCTATTCATTTACAGGAAAATTAAGAAACAAATTAAACTCATACGCAGAGATAGAAAGGTAGAATACAACCATCATCAGAAAGAAAAAAGTATATATAAAAAGATAGCACTTACAAAATAAAGAACGAAGCAGCACCACTTGCGAGGGAGTTCCTGCATCATATTGTGAAAGATTAGAATGACCGGAATAATGAAGCGAGTACCAAACAGAAAGTACATCCATATCAATATTTGCATGAGAAGCTTAGTAGGATCAATACTCACATATAAGTTTTCAAATTTTTCGATGAAATCATCAAAATAGCTTGAGAATTCTTCCTGCACACAATAGGTAAAATTAGAAGAGGCAGAAGAATCAGCTCTAGCATAACACAGCCCCTAGAACTGTTCTGTTCTAAAATCAAACAATAGCCTTACTCGTAACAACTCAGATAATTTTAAATAACACAATTCAAACAAGTTCAAGAAGTTCAAGTTGCTTTAAAATGGAAGGAAATATATGCAATGCTTACCTCACTCATCCCGTCTGGTTTTTCTATCCTTATCGCATTACAATAGATTTGTCCGAGCAATATTGGTTTAACCTGCAATCAAAAGGTTGTGCACTCAAATGAGAAAATTAAATCATAATAGCAAAAGACTGTTCAAAAAGAAAAACTATCAGTTGATTAAGCAATTACTTAAAAACTAAATGTATATGCGATTAATACTCATGCTGCGACAAGTATCTTTTACATACTGTTGCAATAAAAGAGAGAGTATTACATTGGCAGAACATGAATGAAACGAAACCTGGCTAACAACTAGCAACTAAAATCATTTGTTAGAAAACAATGACAGAAGATCTGTTGTCAGTACCCATTGTGTGCTCAGACCACATGCGAGAACACCGAGAACACGCCTAGCTCTTTTAATGATATCTTCGTCCTCCGTATTACCTGTTTCCAGGATCATTTTACACTCATCCTGCACATAATATTATAATTAAATAAGAGATTTCCAAGAAGATCTTTCACAGTCCCAAGTCCATTCGGTTGTCAATAAGAGTTTTTGTAGGGAGAGAGAGAGAGAGATTTATAATGGGATACCTCATTCATTCTGCAGGATAGACCATAAGATGCAAAGACGGATTCCACCTCTTTCTTCCACACTTTGTTCAGATCCTCTGCAAGAGATCATAGGTGAGACTGTGAATATTTTTTTTTCTTTTTCTTTGTTTAGATCCTCCGCAAGATATCATAGATGAGAACGTAGGTAAACTTTTCACCTATACAAGACACTTACTGATTGTACAAGATCCAGCCTATATACCCATTACGATATGTTTCATCTATTTCTAGTCATTATCAAGATGCAAATATTGCCAGAATTTTTGCGCAAAATTATTTACTAAGTAATACCCGATCGAAATCATAAATTTGGCCTGCATATTGTTCTAAACAAACATATGCTCTGTCTGTTCCCACACTTCATATATATTCACAAATAAGAAAGCAAATTTAAGAGAAAGAATAAGAAAAAGAGATCGAGGAACGTACTACAGATATCATCTTTCGAGAATTCCACAGTAAAATATTTGTAAGTCGGCTTGTACATCCTTTCCAATCGAAACCCTGAATTGGCATGCAGATAAAATATATAGGAATGATCATGGACTCTGATTTGTACATAAGGCCCATATTTAATACCAAACACAAATTTATATGCGGCCCTGTGGTTAAGGCCCATGTTTCTTTACCCTGAGGTCATTAGTGATTTGATCAAGGACAAATAATAATATAATTAAATTTTACAGCATCTCGAAGGTAATATAATCAGTACTAACCTTCTTTAGTCTCTTCGTCTGCTCGTCCAATTATTAGGCTAAGAATATGTATTGCTTGGTGATCGATATATAATAGATAGAGATGTAGGGTATTTATATGCATAGTACTATGACCCTCCCATAAAGGAAACTTAGCCCTAATTACTTTAGGATAATTAATTTTCCTAGATAAAAAAGGAAATAGGTTCGGGATTGGAGAGTAATCAAGTCCATACAGCCATACTGTTAACGCTTTCGACTCAACTCTAATTTACTTTCTATAAATGAATCATCATCCTTTTTCATATGAGAAATGCTAGCAACCTTCCCCATCTACCTTCCATTTCTACATTTCTCACTCATTAACTGACATTTGTCCTCTTATTTCACTCAAAATCATAACATTAATGTCTTACAAACTAACTTTTGTATTTTCTGAATATGCCCATATTTATTGCATATCAACAAATTTATTTTCTTTCATCTTTCTATTTAAATTCGTTTCTCTTCTCTTTCCAACGAAAAATTCTTCTCCCCCATTCTCATTTTTCATTACAAAGCCTGAAAGCCCAAATTTAGATAATCATATCACTGAATAAATCATCATGATTGAAGGAGATTGATGACCTATTATTCAATCCCTGATTCAATTTTGTTTAAAACCTAGAATTTAATACAAACTACATGGTTTGAGTAGAAAGAATGCTGAGACAACAATGAAGGTTTATGGGTTTCGATCATTATTTCTATTTTTTCTCTATGTTGTGGGCGTGGGAATTGTTTTTCTTGATCTGTGCTATAGAATTGAACCCACAAAATTGGTATTTGGTTATTGTGGGCATAAATTTGTTTAATCTGGGTGTGGGAAACTTTATTTTGTTTGGGTATTGAATCGAAGAAGAGTTAGTATCGAACCAAAGAAAAATTGGGGGAGAACCAAAGAAGAATTATACAAAGAAAAAGGAAAAGGAGGAGGAGGAAGACGAAGAACTTTTCTGATCTGGGTTATGCAATTGTTCACAGAAGGTGGGTAGTGAACCAAAGAAGAATGATACATAGAAAAATGAAGAGGAGGAGGAAGAGAAATGGGAACAAGAAGAGGAAGATGAAGAGGAACACGAAGAGGACAAGGACGACCAGTTCGCAGATAGAAAGAGAGACCTGATCGCAGAGAGAGGGATTTAAATGAAGATAAAAGAAAATAAGAAAGAATTAATTGTGCTATAATTAGGGTTATATTCAGAAAATATAAAAGTCAGTTTGATAAACATTAATGTTATAGTTTGAAGTGAAATGAGAGTACAAGTGTCAGTTAATGAGTGGGAATGGTAGAAAGAGAAGGTAGATTGGGAAAGGTTGCTAGCATTCCTCTTTTCATATTACCTTGTGTGTCTTTTTGGACATAAGACCTTGCTCTGCAATCATGCAAGAATTCTAGCTTCTTTTTTTTTAGGGAAAATTTCGCAAGCAGTACACCAAGTAAAGACCACTAATAATTCTTATACATAAAGTTCCAAACCAAACATTTCGGTACACGAAATCTGAAACTCGACCCACTATCAGTACACGACGTCAATTTTTGACACCAAAATGTCCATTATGCCCTCAGTTCTTTTTTTTTTTTAATAAATTTTTTTTTCTGTTTTTTTTTTCCTTCGTTTTTTTTGTTTTTTTTTTTTTGTTTTTTTTTTCCTTCGTTTTTATCTCTTTCTTCTTCCTCACCTCCACGCTCACTCCCTCGCTTCCAACGCCGCCCTTGCCCTCCAATTGGTGAGATTTATGGTCCTACAGCTTATATTTGTAACTCGGCCAATATTTAGTCATGTGAAAAGAAAGAAAGAGATAAAAACAAAGGAAAAAAAAAAACGAAGGAAGAAAAAAAAATAACAGAAAAAAAGAAGGAAAAAAAATAACAGAAAAAAATAATAGAAAAAAAGAAGGAAAAAAAATTATTAAAAAAAAAAAGAACTGAGGGCATAATGGACATTTTGGTGTCAAAAATTGACGTCGTGTACTGATAGTGAGTCGAGTTTCAGATTTCGTGTACCGAAATGTTTGGTTTGGAACCTTATGTATAAGAATTATTAGTGGCCTTTACTTGGTGTACTGTTTGCGAAATTTTCCCTTTTTTTTAATACGAAAGATAGCTTATATTAGATATGGAAAAGCAAGAATTTTAGTTCTCCAACTAGTTTTTACATTTAACACTAAAAAGGATGCAAAGTCTTTTTAATTTGAACACTGACTATAGACATAAATTATAGGTTTTGAAGCAATCTAGCCAATATGTTTCCTAGCCTAAATGCTTCGTTCATGACTTCATGGTCTCGATCAGTGGCGGAGTCAGAATTTTACATTAGGTGAGGCCACCGGGAGTCAAGAAAAAATCTGGAAGTTTTCTTTTCTGAATGGGATGTATAAGGATTAGAAGGAGCCTAGTTTTTTAGATCTTTTTTGTCATGTAGTTAGTACGTCTACATGCACGGGGCGAGTTAGAGTTATTTGAATCAATCAGTTGGCTTATTTGGAAGGGGAGGGATAATCTGAAGCATGAAGGCAAAATGGAGGAAAGAAAACAAATTATAAACCAAGCTGAAGAGTGGTTAATTAATTACATGATTATAAGACCGCAAGGTCGAATGGGAATTTGGGAACCCATCTTACTGTTGTGCAGAGGGACAGAAATCAAAGACGGACGCCTCCAGATGAACTAAATGTGAAAGTCAATGTAGATGCAGCAATTGATTCTAAGAATGGTAAATCGAGTGTGGGTATAGTGATAAGAGATGAAAGTGGGTCACTTAAGAGTGCTGCTCAGAGGGTTATTCAAGGTACACCAACTGTTCTCGCTTTGGGATGTAGAAGGATTTAAGAGGGTTGAATTAGAATGTGATGCTACTAACGTGATAATGGCCCTCAACAAGTCAGAGTTAGATCTTGCTTTGGAAGGTGGTATATTTGAAGAAATTAAGCTTCTATTGTCAAAGTTTGAGTTCATTCCTTGGAGGGCAATACCTAGAGAATGCAATCACGTAGCTCATAAGGTAGCAAGGAAGGCTTTCAGTGGCAGGGGCATCATCTTTTGGAATTAGGAGGCTGGGCCACCTTGGCTCAATGAGGCTTTGCTAATTGATTGTCATGTTTGATGTATGGGGGTAATACTCTTTGTTATTTGCTCTGATCAACCAAAGTTTTGAATGAGGTCACATTAACCTCTATGGTTGTAATTGACCAAGTTTATTAATGAAATCTTTCATTTGATCAAAAACAAAGTGCATCATCAGAAGTTTTGGATGAAATTGAAAAACAAGAGGAGATAGTGTGTGTGTATTTCTGATTTCCCATTCCAATTGGCTCGTAAATTCTTATATGGTTAGTCACTTAATCATCTAAGTGATAAAACTCAAGTAATCATCACCCAGGTCATATGGCCATCCATCGATCTATGCCATGTGCTTCTGTTTCCTTCTAGTTATATTACCACCGTTTGCTTTGTCCGATCCCTTCATGTTTTGTGCTTCTTCAGACCTTTTACCTCCTCCATATTTGTTAACTTAGATGGTCAATTCTTGAGGTTAAATTGGATACAGAAAGAACTATAGGTATAAGGTTAAATGAAGAGAAAGGGTGGGGGGAAATTTCAAGTGCAGCTGTCCACCTGGTTTGATGGGAGTCTTGTTTTCTACGGAGGGAACATCCCAACACACTCTGCTGGTATTGAAGATGTGGATGGTTCATCCAACTCTCTTTGGCCTTTTCTCATCCAATCCAGTTTTATCTTATTGACTTTAAAAGATAGGCTCCAACTGGAATCATATCTCTTAATATCTTATTGATTATTGAATTAGACCACTCAATTAGTAAATTATATCATCTATTTTATTTTATTTTTATGCGAAAATTATATCATTTATTGGTAGGTATAGAACTATAGATCAATGAACAAGACCACCCTCTGGCGAGTGAGACATATTTTCACTAAGTGGTAGATGTGAAGACCCCATGCATCATGGTTGGTGTGTACCTTATTCTTCTAATCTTGATTTCAAATAATCTAGAATCATTAAGAATAACGTATGGCAAAAAAAATCTCAATTTGATGTGTGAAAAAAGTGAGAAGATTGGATCCCTTGTGTTCATTGGATTCCTATACACTCTTAAGGACATGGGATTTTCTTAAGAAATTATATGTTGGTTTAGTGTAAGAAAGATCAACAATCAACATTGGATTCCAAGTAGCCAATGCAACTAGTCCTAGTGGGGGTGTTGGAGAAAGATCGGCAAAAATGTTGGACAGACTGACAGGAATCTTCCATGCATGGCTCCAATAATTGTAGTTTCCTACTCTCCCTGATACATTGCACACATGGTGTAAGATATGCAATGGGAGAAGGTACCTATCTTGATCTGAAAATAACATGAAGGTTAATATGGTGCGGATTCTTTCCATAATACTAAGCATATATACTGGGATTTTAACTCACTTATACTGACATGATGACATAAAAAGTACAGAGTTATTCACATTCACTCAAAAGTCATAATAATGCATATTTTGTAAGGATGTAAGATATATTAAAGTACAAAATATAGCTCAAACAATTTTGTAAGAGATTTTTAGTGTTGAAATGTTCATTGAGAATGTGCGTTCAATGCTCCTTTTTTTATTGTTTTTGGTGGGAGTCTTTTGCCAATGATAATTTCGTCGGCGAAAATGCGTCCCTTTTATTTTATTTTTCTTGGAAGCATTTGTCGATCATCATTTATGAAGCTCAAGATAATGTTTATTTTACCCAACATGCATGCATCCTGAGAGGAAGATGCGCGTATTAATGTATGTATTGTTGTTGTCATAACACATGTAGCTTCGAATATGACATCTCTCTTTCGGATACTACTTCACATTCGTTAGAGGAATACACAACATTAAAGACAGTGATCTCCCCCTAATATGTGCAAATAACTACTCGAATTAGAGAGAAGCAAACAAAACCCACCAAATTAAGAAAATGGGCGTTTTTGGAATCTTGTTTGTGACAGAAGTGAAATGAAATGGAGAAGGGATGGGGTTGATATAGTTGAGATCGATTGAATGTGGCCAGAGGTGCAAGCATGAATCTTGTTGTCGCTTTCCTTTATCCAGCTCACAACTCTTGTTGGGAGCTTGACATGCCTCTCTGAACAAACCCACATGAAATTATTAAATGGAAATTTTGTATAATTTTCAATTGGTAGCACACAAAATATCACAGATCGACTTGAAGAAGAAAGCTTCAAAACAAAGCCTAACACCTACAAAAAGGGGCATTCCCCATTCCCCATTTCACAGTTTTCATCCTTCCTTGCTTTCTCTTCCTCTTTAGCCTCCCAAGCCTTTGTTTTCTATAGTCGAAAATGAGAGAAATCTTGCACATTCAAGCCGGGCAATGCGGTAACCAAATCGGAGGCAAGTTTTGGGAGGTAATGTGTGATGAGCATGGGATTGATCCAACTGGAAAGTACAATGGGAATTCTCATCTTCAACTTGAGAGGGTCAATGTCTACTACAATGAGGCTAATGGGGGTCGATATGTGCCTAGAGCTGTGTTGGTGGACCTTGAGCCAGGAACAATGGACAGCTTGAGGACAGGTCCTTATGGGAACATTTTCAGGCCAGATAACTTTGTGTTCGGCCAAAATGGAGCTGGGAACAATTGGGCTAAAGGGCATTACACAGAAGGAGCTGAGCTGATCGATTCTGTTCTTGATGTGGTTCGTAAAGAGGCAGAGAACTGTGATTGTCTACAAGGTAATCTTGAACCTGTATCTGTCATATATAAGCTTTTCTGATTAATTTCCTCTCCTTTTACCTGACTAATATCCCATGGCTTTGATATCTTGGTAAAGAAGGAACTCAAAATGGGACCTTTGCGCATATTATATTGCTAGGTTCAAAATGGGATTAAACTAGTCTAGCGTTGACATTTTTTTGTATTAATTCTCTGCCCAAAACCATAGAAAAAGCACAAGCACAAAAGATGTAAGATTCAACCTGGTCAGCAGCTATTGGGCTCAACTTGTTGGGCTAAAGTGACACCATGCTTCGATATCAGCATTTTTTTTTTTTTTTCCCTTCTATCCTAATTCCTAAACATGTATCCCGCAGATTTGAGGTTCCAAATTAGAGAACTAACTTCTAAATTTTTGCTCTAGCAATTCTAACCCTAAAATGTTGAACCACAAACTTTCATACTTGAGAAATACTGTTACATTTCATTTAATCAGATTCAACGACAACTTATGTTATCAAACTATTTCAATGATAGAATTATTGATAGTATTCATTTTAAAGTCCATTTCATTTTTCTTCTTTATAAAAGTTCTATTTTTGAAATGCAATGATAGAGATCTATCCAACATGAAACATGAGGAGTACTACTTATGTGAAATATATCAATTCAATTAATGGAGTGTTTTTGTTACAGGCTTCCAGATTTGTCATTCCCTTGGAGGTGGAACAGGGTCAGGAATGGGAACCCTACTGATATCAAAGATCAGGGAAGAGTACCCTGATAGAATGATGATGACTTTCTCAGTCTTCCCTTCCCCTAAAGTCTCAGATACTGTGGTTGAACCCTACAATGCCACCCTCTCTGTTCACCAATTAGTGGAAAATGCAGATGAGTGCATGGTCCTCGACAATGAAGCCCTCTATGATATCTGCTTCCGAACTCTCAAGCTCACAAATCCAAGTTGTAAGTAGCATTTTCAGCTTCCTACTAAAACTTGCATCCGATATACATGGTATATAGTTTTGTAAATATTTAATTATCGGTAAGCACTTCGACATGTTATAGTCAAAAAACTCATCTAGTACTACCATGTATGTTGTGTTACTAAATTATCAATTTGAACCATAAGTTACATGCATGGGACGCATGAATCTAGTAACATAACATACCATATATACTAGATGCACGAGTAGTCGATCGCAAGAGAGATTTAAATATAGTGACGATGCATTTAAGAGCTAGTTTCATTTCAATGAATTTTTTTTAAGTGTAATTAACTTGTCATATGCATATGGGGTTTTTACTATCTGAACCTACATTTTTACAGTTGGTGATCTGAACCATTTGATCTCCACAACCATGAGTGGAGTCACATGCTGCCTCCGCTTCCCAGGACAACTCAACTCTGACCTCCGAAAACTTGCCGTGAATCTCATCCCCTTCCCACGCCTCCACTTCTTCATGGTTGGTTTTGCACCCTTGACCTCCCGCGGCTCCCAATTCTACCGTGCCCTCACCATCCCTGAGCTCACACAACAAATGTGGGACGCCAAGAACATGATGTGCGCCGCAGACCCCCGCCACGGCCGATACCTCACTGCCTCAGCCGTGTTCCGTGGCAAGATGAGCACAAAAGAAGTTGATGAACAAATGATCAACATACAGAACAAGAACTCCTCATACTTTGTGGAGTGGATCCCAAACAATGTCAAATCAAGTGTTTGTGACATTGCTCCAACCGGGTTGTCCATGTCCTCCACATTCATGGGGAACTCGACCTCGATTCAAGAGATGTTTAGGCGTGTTTCAGAGCAATTCACAGTCATGTTCAGGAGGAAGGCCTTCTTGCATTGGTACACAGGAGAAGGTATGGATGAAATGGAGTTTACTGAGGCTGAGAGTAACATGAATGACTTGGTCTCAGAGTATCAACAATATCAAGATGCTGTGGCACAAGATGATGAGGAAGAGTATGAAGAGGAAGAGATGGAGAACTGAGGACAAAACTAAGTTTTGGGTTGGGAAGAAAAATCAACTATATATGTAATGTTATTGGCTCTCTATTGAGCTTAATTAATTTTGAGCTTATGCAATTGTGCTTGATTATTTTGCTTATCAATAAGGGGGGTTATTGTAAACTGTTCATGGGGATTTGTTGTCATCGTGATGTTGTGAATATATGATGGTTGCATTTTATGTAATTTGTCATTCTGATTACCTCTTAAGTAATGTGCAATATTTCATGGATAGATAGGAAGAGTAATGGACAAAGGGAAAGGGAAAGGGAAAGGGGAAGGGGAAGGATTAAAAAAACAAAAAAAACAAAAAGTAAAAACATCTTAATGCGGTGAAGGTGGATCGAACACCTGACCTTCAGATCTTCAGTCTGACGCTCTCCCAACTGAGCTATCCCCGCAGTTGTTATGTTCTGCTGTTCGATTTTATTTGTTAGTAAAATGAGTTAATACTATACTAGGATGCTTGTTACACTTACACATGACCAATAATTATTTTGTGGTCTGAAGTCTGAACCTACATCTGGCTTGTTAAGTGAACGAATCGAGTAATACGGTGTACAACTTGGCTTGCTACCTTTTTAAAAAAGTGAACTCGACTCCTTTAAGCAACAAGCTATGCTTGATGCGACTAAATTACGAATTTTTTTATATATATTGTTAATTCTAAATGAAAGGCTAATTAATTATTGTTAACTTCTCCGATCTAGTCAACTAGCATTTTATCTAGTGGATGAGATTCCAACTTTGAATTGCTCCTCCTTACTAATACTAGCCTTCATGTATACATGCTCCGCAATTTCTTTTTTTTTTTTGAGAAAATAAACAACAAAATGAATGGATTAAAACAATTATTGTATAGAGAAAATAGTGGGAGCGAAAACTTAGTTGTGAGATATTTTTTTTATTTTTTCTTAATCAAATTTTATTTTACAATTGTCATATTTACCCCTTTGATTTAATTAGTTTTCAAAGTTTTTTAATCTTTTAGGTATATATCTGTCGAAATTTTTGGTTTTAACTAACAAATTTTCTTCTCTTAATAAAATACTAGCAGTGGCCTACACACAGCGTGTGAGGGATTTTTTTTTTTTTTTTTTTTTTTTTTTCAGTGTGTGTGGTGTAGGTAGTTAAAAATTGTGGAAACTCCTACCACGTCTCCACTACATATAATTGAATTTCTGTTTTTATTTTTTATTTTGTTAATTGACTTTACTATCCCTATTGCAGTATTGCTTATTTCTGATTCAAAGTATCTTAATATATAAGGGGCAAATTGGTAAAAAAAATCAGTTATGTAGAGCAATCTCTCTTTTCTTAATAATAGTATAGAGATAATAAATAGAAAACTTCATAAAAATTTTAAAATTAAAAAATCGAGTAAGCAACTCAGTTACCGAATTCGTACAAATATTTTATTTCAATTATTATTTTTGTAAGAAATATAAAAGTGAAATTGATTTAGCCATATAAACTGTGCTTGAGCAAACAAACCAAGCTTCATAAGTAATTAATCACAGTTTGATCCTAATTTGAGCAATCTCATGACTCGAGAGCTTACAAACTTACTCGTGGAGCATACCAAATCTCAAGTTTGGCTTCTTTCATTTACAAGTCATGCACGTTCAAATTAGCTAAACTCAAACTTAGCTCAATATGAACTCGAATTGTACCAACCAATTAATGTACAATCTTATTGCAATTATTGTTAAATCCTGTGGTAAACTTGTGGTTATAGCTTATAAGGTACATTGATAATTTGTTAAATATAATTCTTCTTAAATATCCTTCTGTTCTGTGGTAACAGTTATCAAATGGGTCCATAGCTCAGTGGTAGAGCATTTGACTGCAGATCAAGAGGTCACCGGTTCGAACCCGGTTGGGCCCTTTTTTCATTTGTTTGTGTTTCTTTCCTTTTTCTTTATTTTGTTTATTATTAACCCCGTTTCAGATTTTTTTTCTCTTCTTCATTTTAGTCTTCTAAGCTAAATTTTCTCAATTACCATTGGATTTAATTTTTTTTTTAATTAATGGAATACTGAAATTCAAACTTTAAACCTCTAGTCAACAAAAAACTTTTTTTTCTTTTTTTTTTCTTCTGTGCGAAATTTTCCCAATTACATACCATTGGATTTATTTATTTTTTAATTACTGGAATACTGAGATTCAAACTTTAAACATCTAGTCAACAGTTTGTTGGAGAGAATAACCAAATGCTAGTTAGTGTTAGATTCAAACTCTTGATGATACAGTCCCCACAACCCTAGAACTCTTTCATCAAATTTTATAAATACATAAAACCTGGAACTGATCCAATAGCCGTCACGTTCAACTAAGGTTTGAAACCTAGGATATCCACAACCCTAGAATTTAAGCATCGATCCGATGAAGATGATGCCGATAAAGATGGTGATATCAAGAATATACTCACGGCTCACTGCTTGTTTTGGCCACAACGACGATCATGAGATGTGGAGTAGTAGGCAAATCCCAAATGATGTCATGGGATTAGTTCTGCAACGCCTACCTCGCCCAGATTACATCCAGTGTCGTGACGTATGCCCTACCTGGCGAGACATAATTGATAGCAGCTCTGTTGCCCCTCATCACCTTCTGCCATGGCTTTTACTCGATTCCAAACATCTCTTCTTCATCAAAGACGGTTTCCTTCTTAGTGACCACCGGAAAATTTCGACACTCGTTAAGCCACGATGTGTTGGATCAATTGAGGGGTGGTTGATCATGCACGAGTACGTTAAGAAAAGCCGCTACTTCTTGAACCCGATTACAGGTGCTCGAGTCATACTTCCTTCATCAAAATGCATTGAGAAAGAGAAAGTTGTAGCCTCTTCGGTACCAACAAGGAGAGAGCACTGTTATGTGGTGAGCCTTAATTTACTTTCTGGCCGTTTGGCTTTTTGTAGGCCGACCGACCAATCATGGACTCCCATCGAAGCTTTCGAACCCGAAACTGAGAATGCCCTCGATTTTCGAGATGTAGAAATAGTTGCGGGAAAACTATATGCTGCAACTAGCAGTGCATTGGAATTTCTAATGGTGTTTGACATCAATTTGAATGGGGG
Source organism: Rosa rugosa (assembly GCF_958449725.1). NCBI lineage: Eukaryota > Viridiplantae > Streptophyta > Magnoliopsida > Rosales > Rosaceae > Rosa > Rosa rugosa. Next base: position 44,844,280 of record NC_084823.1, on the reverse strand, counting down.
CGTTCCTAGCTATACAGCTGAAAGGGTAGTTATGCATTACCCTAGTGATGGTGGGATAAAACTTGACTATAAGATGTACTTTCGGACTTGGTACCTGGTAAAGGATTTTGAATCACATGAATTGTTTCTTATTTTGCGTAACACTGCTCTAGCCCAGGTGACTGAAGGATTTCAAGTGTTGAAGTTGGAGCACTGTGATAGTGGTGGTGGTGCTCGTTGGGTGGAGATTGTTGACCTTGGTAGTCGGATATTGTTTGTGAGCATGCTTAACAATAAATGCATCTCTTCCGAGAGAGGTCTTAGTGGCTCCAATGATAAGGCGCTTGAAAGAAATTGCATTTATTTTGCTTTTGATTGGCATAGTACTGAAACATCACCTATAGTCGACTTTGGGGTGTTTTCCCTGACAAAGAGGAGCGTCAAACCCTTGAGTTGTCCTATAAATCATTTGAGCCGAGAGTTGAATCAAATTGTGTGGTTTACACCAAATCCTTGGTAGCTAGGTTAGTTTAGTAATCCTTGGTGACTTATGTCTTCCATTATGCTCAAAGATTTTCAGTTTCATCACTCTAGGAAGTGCAGATAGGCTTACGAATTACAATTGAAAGGTCCACCAGTGGAGTGAGTTCTTGCTCAACCCTCAGTCCAGTAAGTTTTAATAAGATTGATTCCTTGCTCTGAGCAAACACAGTGCACCAACACACCTACACTGGTAATGCTTCTTTTCTTGGCATTAGTGAATGTTTGAAATCTTTCCCTGGCTCCTATTGCTTATCGCCAAGCAAATACGGTAGCGCTCAGTATGCGTTGACACAGTTGCGAAAACTTGTTTGGAATCATGTCCTGATTTTCTTTTGATGTAATGCTTGCTGATTGTAACACCCATTGATTTTAATATAGGTTATTTCCTCTCAAGAATGAACACACCTTTCCACGGCAAAAAAATTCGTTGTTTGCTTTGAGCTTTCTGTCCAATCCAAAATTGAAAAAGTTTAACATTCATTTTGAATGACCCCTTAACCAGATGGTTTCCAGTTTCTACATGATTTTCTAAGATGATTGAGAATCAAAACCATGACATGTTTTCCAGCCAACCCCAAATTACCTGCATATCTAGAAGACAGACTCATATACACCACTTGGTGCGGCAGCACGGGCATGATTTCCACAATAAGAAACAAATTTTATTAATGAGCGCTAACATAACATAAGGAGCTGATGTCATGTCGACAGGAGTGACCATGACAAATGGCTCTGTACATAAATTACAACCATGGTAATAGCAATTTTTTCTATTCACCCTGTCAATGCAACAACGTCCACAACAGTTTGAACCCTTTACAAAAATAATGTTCCATATGCATCATAGTAATTTCCCAAGATTGTTGTATTGGAAACAGGTAAATGAACAACAATGAAGGGCACATCTGTCGTAAACAACGTAAGTGTCCATGTTACTCCCACACCAAAGAGACCAAACCAACCCATCCAATAGTATTGCAAAAAAATGCTTCAAGATCACAACAAATGAACCAGCCACGCAAATAGAAGATAAGGATCACATCTACTTCAACTCTGAGGCTTATCTTCAAGACTGATTAACTTTTGAGTCTCTGATCAAGTCACCAAAAAATTGAGATCCCTGTGTCTGCAGTCCCTTGCTCATCTTTCAGAAAAAGAGAGTCCAATAAAAGGAAAAGAGACTCAGGTTTGATCTTCACTACTAAATTCTCAAGCTGTTGCATTCCTTTTAGTTTCAAGTACAGAACCCTCTCTGAGGGCTACTTGTGCCTCATCATCCCTTCCAAGTGAAAAAAGAGCTGCAGCTTGCAAATAGGATGCAATGTGCCAAATAGGGGAAATCACTTGGGCTTGTGACGCATCATTCAAGGCTTCCTGTGGCATTTCACTCATGAGATAAGACAAACTACGGCGTGCATAAACTGTCGGAGAAACCATGGTCCCAACATCAATAAACTGCAGGTTACATGAACAAACTGTCAGCTTGATGGCAAATATACTCCCTTTCAAATGGGGAGAGGACATTGGGCTAGGTTTTGGGCTAAGGGTTAACGGAATTGGAATGGTTTAGCCTGAGTTTGGACCAGCCAATTTAAAAAGGTAAGTACAGGCAGGCCCAACTACATGCCTTATCATACTTATAAGCCCAACTATAGGCCTTATCATACTTATACAAGTTTGAAAACTTTATATGGCACTCAGTCTTTACTTGTGCAAGAATTGATTGCCAAATCTGGACATGTACTCATAAAGAAGGGCAGCTAACAAAATCTAACCTGAGTGAAGCAATCAATTGCAGCTCTGAAATCTTTATGACGGAAAGAAACATCACCCTTTTTCTTCGAGTTCAACGTGTCCTGCATTTGGTTGGTCCACATCTGGAATGAAAGCTGAAAGATAGAAGAACTCCTGATTAGCATACTGCATACCACAACCTATAACTGAGCAAGTAATGTAGTGTGATACAAGTTCAATGGCATATGTAACTGCAAGACAAATGTACCCAGTAGATGACAAAATCACAAAAAGCATAATACATCAGTCTGGACAAGCATAATACAATGCTGCATGGTTTAAATGTGATGAGAAGACAAGATTTAAAAAAGAAGCGCACAAATCTATTATTGTGCATACTGCAACTTAACAAGAAGCACATTCCACTTGAACCAGTGAACGTAGTATTAAAGCTAAAAGTTATATCATAACTAATTGGTTGATACTATGTCATTTTGGGGGTATAGTCATATATAGATCTCAAAGCAACTTCATGTTTTTTTTTTCCCCTTTTCTGGCTAAACATGCATCTTCATGTCACTGAGCACAAGTACTGATGAAGGATCAAAATGTGTCAGGCCAATACATCAAAATAAATTCTGTATCTTATTTAAATAGACTAACTAAAAGAAAATAAAAATGAAAAACATAAAAACAAAAACAAAAACAAAATTGAGCACCACTATTGGAAATCAGAAGGAACTATCGACATAATACAAAGAAATAAAAGACAATAGAACTGAAAGATTAGTATAGTTGATTATGGAGAGAAGTATCAAAAGCAGAATGGTAATTATCGTAAATAACTAATTAGAGTACTTAGCTATCCTCAAAATTAATATATCAGATACGAACCTCAGTCGCTGCTCCTTCATCATCCTTATATCCAATACTTTCTAAGATCTCATGGATGGCCGTCAAATCCATCCTCACACAAGCTTCACCAAGCGGTGATAGACTAGGTAAAGCTGCTGCACCATGTGGTATACCCATCAATACATGAGAAGGAACCTGCAGAAAAATTTACTTAAAGCTCATCTAGATAGCAAAGTACCGTTCAACTTTTCATGATGAAGCACAATGACATGATCTAATGTTTAGGCTGATTGTAACAAGCAAAAACTAATAATTAAAATATAATAACAAAATAACACATAAAATCTGTACATAAAGTCATAAACAATAGAATGATGTACAACGCTTCTGGAACACATAAATTTTTCAAAGCCTGCTTAATGGTAGTGGTATAACCCACATACCCAAGAGAAATTGAAATAGTGAAAAAATCACAAAATTTGATATGTGCCACCGTATTGGAAGAGAAGACCCAACCACAAAGAATAATACCAACCTCAGTGTCCTTCTGGAGAGGAACCAAAGCAGCAACTAATGACTTTGGATTAGGACGCTCTCTGGGTTCATATTGCAAACATCGTGAAGCTAAACGTACTAACTCAGTTCCCTCATCATTTGTAAATTGGCCTTCCAAACAAGAATCTGTTAACATCTGAAGATTCCTGTCCCGAATAAGGTCGAGTGCCTACAACATTACACAAATTAGATGTGAATTTCCATAAAACCAAGAACTTAAATGCTCAAATGAGAACCACAATTTCACCAAAAGGACTCTTATGATAGAGCACATGCATTTTAAGCGATAAGGAATGCTGGAACCCTCAACCTTCAAAAGAGTTCAATGACCACGATAATGGAAAACAACATTCCACGAACAACTCATAAATATAATTTTAGAGACTGAGGATTTATGGAATATTACTTCCTTGATCATACTTACTCCTAATCAAAGTTCAAGTATGGTGCACGTACTAAAACTACTCATAGAATAAATACAGGAAACATCATAGTGGTGCATAAATTTGACATCTTGAAAGCGTCTTATTGCAAAGGAGACTTACATGGCTTGGAGGAATATGTTTTCCACTGAGAAGGTCAAGCAAAAGGGTGCCAAAGCTATACATTACACTCTCTGCAGTTACTCTCCCTACATAAAGATCAGATATATGATATTCAGAAGATAAAATAACCAAAGAGCATCAACAATTAGACTTCACAGAGAATATTCATTGGTGGTGAGGATTCAAAAGCCACTTGAGTATGTTATATTAGACATATAGATAAGAATAAAAATAAATATAAAATATCTGCCACAGATAATGATTCAGTGACAACATTAGAACCAATAGCAACAAAATACATTATATATGCATGTATGTGAAACAAGATGGAAACCATATAATGCCTTCACCTTTACCATGGAAACATAAACAGAATCAAGGTTGGCAGGTACGCACAAATGTGTGGACATAGGTGCGAGTGTATATAAAGAAATAAGAGATTGGAGTTCTAAAAAATTGCCCTTATCAAATAGCATATATACGCATATCTGAATAATTTAGCCTACTTCATGGAACAATGTAAAATTATGCGAAGTTATAAAATAACTGGTGGCCCACATCATAAAAGCTAACTGTTTGTCTTTAAAAGGTTCCTTCTTCTCAGAAAGAAAAATATCTACATAAATAATTGTCAGTGTGTTCATCTTGAAGCTGAGAAAAATTACATTCTAAAGATATATATACCTGTCCTTAGATACTCGGGAGGAGTAAATGCCAGATTTGTGCTGTAGCTTTTCCCATCTCTACTGTTTTTCATCATACCAAAGCATGAAAGTCTAGGGTTTCCCTCCTGAGGTTTGGTAAGAACAATTCATATCAGACTTAAACTACAATAGAGAGCTAAAAACTATACTGTAACATTAGCTTGAAGATAAGAGAGAATGAAGAGGTACTTACATCATCAAAAACTATTCTATAAGCATTCAAATCGTGATAAAGGGCACGTCCTCTACTGGTACAATATTCAAGAGCCTGTGCAAGATATAAAGCCACCCGTAACCGCATTGCCCACTTCATGGGTTGGGTTTCCCCTGAGTGAATACAGAATAAAACTCAATACTGAACGGTTTTGTCTTATAAAAACCAAATAGGGGTAACGCAGAATACAGAAAAGATGTCAAAGATAGGAAAAAATAGTCATAAATTCTTCAACTGAATGGAAACTACACTTGAATGTGGAAACCGGAGAGAAGTCAAAAGATAGATATTACTTTTGTGCCTACCCCGCAATAATATTCCAAAGAACAAATAATAAGAGGCTTTTAGAAATAATCGAATGGGAAATATGACCAAACATATTGTCAAATAAGAAGCTACTGCATCTTGAAAACAGAAGTGATCATGAAAATCTTAGCAACTGAACTACTACTACTAATTTTATCTTTTATGTTTTGTTAAATAGGATTATAAATACCTTAAGCTCCAATAGTGCAGAATTATAATTAAAGGGTTATATGTTTAATGGTATGTTAACCATAGATAAAAGCAAGACACAATTGCTTGATAGAGAAACATAGACACTCAAACTTATATATATACAATTTTCCATCACTACTGAGAGCATATCAGACTAGAAACAAAAACTGAAGACAGAAAAGATAATGGACTTACAATGAAATAAATGCTTTGCCAATGTATCGTTGGGCATATATTCAGCAACAAGTAACCTCTCATCACCTTCGCAACAACAGCCAAGTAAATTTGCTAATCGGATGTTGCGGAGCTGCCCCACAGACCTTGCTTCTTCCTAAAATTGAAAAGGTGAGGGTCAGAGAGCAAAAACTAAATAAAATATAAAATATAAATATAAAAATAAAAATAAAAAGAAGGGAAAGGGGGAAGGTGATGCATTAATTACTATCTACAGATTGCAACAAATGAAAGATAGTACAATCCAGATAATGCCCATATTTCTATTACTATCAACAGATTCGAATATTGCAAGACAGTACACTACAGATAACGTGCATATTTCTATATATTTCAATAGATATATGGCGTAGGTGCAAACATCATTGAACTACTTAAACTCAGTGGGGCATCCAATTTCTAGACATGCTCTAAAAAAATTGAACCTCTCGTAGTATGAGAGGGAAATAACTCAAATTATCAATAGTTTAAGTGATAGTTTTGTATGGAGAGGGAAATGATGTATTACCTACTGCCCTAAGAATTAGAATTTTTCTTTTTAAGTTATTTAGCAATCAGCATCATCAATTGGTTAAAACATCTATAGTCACTACATAATGAGTTTCTCTTTTTTAATAAAATCTTGTTTCTCAAAAGAAAAATTATGGGTATTTTCAATAGGCAACAACAAAAAACATCAACGTGAGAAAATGTGAATGTGGATCAATGAAATAAAATTTCAGGTTGAGAAATAGTGAGATCAGAATAATCAAGAATCAAAGCATGCTTACCAAAAATTGACGAGAATCGGGCCAAGCTGATCTATTGAATCTTTTGACAGCAATCCTTCTTTGATTGTCAAGCTTCCCCTTGTAAACAACATTAGGGGCTTTCTCCCCATGTTCAGAAACTATATTCTCAACAGCAAACCCTGATGTCGCTGTCCTAAGTTGCTCAATTGTGTATTCATGAAATGCAGGCAAATCAAGTTCATTTCCTTCCTCATTTTCTACAAAAGAACAACAAACTAAGACATTTGCAAACACTCTAAAAGGAGCAATAATGTGAAAAGAAAAGCCACTTCAAGGGTTCACTTACCCACAGTCTGGGGCTCAGGAACTGGTACATTATCTTCTGGACCTCCACAACACGCATAGAGCTTCGAACACCCACACCCCATCCCAACACCAGAATCCAACAGCAAACACTAAAAATTCTCTAAGCTTCAAATCTTTCCAATAGTTTGCAAACTCAAAACCCTCATCCACCTCAGTGCCAACCCATTAGGCTCTTCCACTTCGCAATACCTGTAAAACATTCATCACCCAGAATCTACAATCAGATGGAAAACCTCAAAATACCCATCAAAGTCCAGCTCATTCTCTCCATTATATGAAACTACCTTTAATAATTCTCCACCAAAAAAAAAAAAAAAAGGAAATCTTTTTGTGACAAAAACAGCTTCTTTCCAATGTTCCTTTCCGCAGAAAGCAAAAGATGCAATCACAGGTCAAAAACAAATCCAAATTTCAAGGATTCAAGTCAAGGGACACTTTATTCCTCACACTAGTGCTCAACACCCGAATAAGCACAATGAAGCTAGCCATGAACAATCAACAAATCTCCAAACACTCAGCATTCAGCTAAAACAAAACCACACCTCTCCAAACTCTCCAATCTCACTATGATCCAAGCTCCAAGTCAAATTGAGTCCACAAATAGTAACTCACCCAAAATCCCAACTCCCTCAAACACCAAAAAAGCTCCTTCCTTTACGCACAAACGCACTTACCCACTTCCCAAAATCACGCAAAACAGAGACCCTTTAGCTCAAATCAAAGATCAACCCAACCAAACCACACTATGCTACTACAGAAGAAAACTCACATAACCCCAAAATGAAACCCAAAAAACTCAAAAAAAAACATGGTTAAAGATGAAAGCTTTCATTACCTGAAGGAATGAGCGAAGCAAAGAAATGACCTTCACGATTGGGTCAAAGGCAATGAACGATTTTGTTTTCGTTTCTTCTTCTCAGGTTTATTTTATTTCTATTTTTGCCTTTTTTTTCCTGAATTTGGAAAAAATAAAATATATAAATAATAAAAATGTGAGTTCAGACTTTGGACATTGAGAGTTTGAAGGAGTTTGAATCCAAGAATCGTCCTCGTCTTCTTCGCTGTCGCTTCGGTGCTTTGCCTTTCTCTGCTGGTGATGACTGAAATTGCTGAGCTTTGAGATTTAGATGAGAATTCTATATATTATAATAAAAAGTTTTAATTTTTTTTTTTTTTGAAATTTAAATATATTCAAGTTTTTATCGGTGGGTATTGTTGTGGGCGTGTGGGATTAGTCCTTACATTTCTGTATTTCCACCGACATGACCCCTTTTTTCTGATTTTCCCACACCCAAAAGCCCCCATAATCAATTGCCCCCAGCCAGAGCTCTAAAGGACAAACCTTCCCCACAAAAAAAAAAAAAAAAAAAAATTAGATGGAAACCCACTATCTTAAAAAATAAAGAACAATATATTTTTTTCTAGAACAATAATCTTCATAGTTGTTAGGCCCCGAAATGAAGTAGTAATAGTACAAAGGTCAAATTTTTTTATGAACTATAGCTCAAATGGCATGAAAAATGATGACAAGGGGTTAGCACGTTTATTTCATTATCAAGATAATTACTTTTACTTAAAGTTGTTTTTATTATTTTTTTTTATAGAGTGGGAGTCATTTATTTCGTGAAATTTAAATGGAATCTACTTGAAATGTTTGCTTCATTTATATGATTCCGGAACAAAACATTCTCGCCTATAATTTAGTCTCTCCGCGTTATCTATCTTTCTATTTTATTGTATTCTTTTTGAAATTATTTCTGCATAACGCATGCTTATATTTACATGTGCAAGAACATTATCGTCTATTTTTCTTTTGCAATATTTGTATATTTGTTTTATCATATTATTTTTGTTATTCAAGTTTATATAGTGTCTTTGATCAAAAAAAAAAAAAAAAAGTTTATATAGTGTCCAATGCAGTTTAGGAAGACAAATCTTGTAAATATTTAGAAATAACTTGTTATTACATTATATATACATATATATATATATGGATTATACATTAGTTATATATTTACCTGCTCATTTGTGTAAAGATAGTTCAAAATATGTATAATTTAACTTGTCTAATGGTATAACAAAAGTTTAGTACATTCATGATTGTTCGCTTTTGTAGTTGTAAACTTTTGCTTTCCCCTCTGGCATTTGGGTGGTTGGCATGTTCACCACTTTCCATCCCGAATGTCTTACTTCAAGATCTCTTATATCAATATTAAATTATGTTTGCATAGAGTATTGAGTATCAGCGTATATCTAGAAGTTGTGTAACATTTGACAAAGAGTTATTCTTTTTTTTTACATAAGAGATTTATTTAGCAATAAGTGAAAGATATTGAAGTAATCAAACATTTGTATAACAAAAAAAAACAATGGAGGGTGTCTTGCCACTCTCACATCTCACTTAATTTATAAGATTATAAAATTGTATATCAACATTGCTTAAAAAGTAAAATGCTATCTTTTATACAAAACATGTAGTACAAAAAAGAAGATCAGTAAAACAATTACTCACTTAGTTTAAGTGTCACTGAGTTTGTTGTTAGTGTAATTATAGCTACACTATTGTAACTAAAGTGACAACATCGACTTGCGAAGTTAGAGTGATATTAGATTTTCTAATTGTCTTGTGTACGTGTACTAGTTTCACTAAGGGACACAGGAAAGTTTGGAAAACATTCAAAGTGAATTGGTCCATGACAAAGACTTGACTCAACTAATCCTGTAATGGAATCTTCAAAGTTTATATGCCTACAATCACGTAGTGCAACAAAAACAGAGGCTTTGAGACCATTTTTGTAAAAGGGTTGAATTCCTACTTGTACTGCACCTATATGCAAATACGTGTAGTCTTTCTTTTTGTGTTCTGCTAAAGTTTTTAGAGTTAACATTTGAATAGTTTGATGGTCAGAACCTACTTCAATTGTTTGTTCTTGAGTCTTAATCGAATATAAAGTTTTGAAGTCAAAAGTTCCTACTTTGTATATTTCGTTGTAGCTTTTCTTGGGTAGTTTCCAATTTCCTACAATTTCAGTTAGGCTATGAGAAGACCATCTTTTATATCTTCTGCAAACTTTGAAAAATTAAATTAGAGTTGAAATTTCATCCTGCCACTAGACGGTAGCGACACTATGCCAATAACCTCATCAGACGACAGAGCTCAGACGACAGACTGGTTGTTTTCTGTCGTCTGATATATTTTAACGACAGACAGTGCAAAAACTGTTGTCTGAATATAGCAACATACCATGGTAAGTTAGTTTTGAGAGTTAGGTTTATCTTCATACAACAGTTATCTGTCGTCTAATCAAAGGAGATAAATTTGATTTCGGTTTGGGTTATATCTGTTTTTTTTGTTAGTATTTAGACAACATTTATCTGTCGTCTCATCAAAGGAGATGAATTGACCTTTTAAGTACCAAATTTTTTTGGCACAACGTGAAGAGATAATGAGATATAGTGCCAAATTTTAAAGATTTCTCTCTCCCCGATAAATCTATCAAAAACTCAAAAGAATGGTTTCGCTCCCCAATTTTCAGATTCCCTCCTCATCCAATTTTCTTATTCCCTCTTCAATTTTCAGATTCCCTTTTCACCCATATCGAACTCCCTCTTGGCTTGCTCATTACAACAGAACAAAAAAACAAATTGATTTCCTCTCCTTCAGCTCTCCTTGACCTAATTTCGCTCAATCAACCTAGATTGAAGATTGAGGACCATTCTCGCCTCCGGTAACTTTCGATCTTAGTTTCTTCAATTTCATTCCAGATCTTTACAACTAATTGTTCTTGCTTTGGCTAGGTCTAATAGTTCATTTCGTACTGTTTCTGATTCAGTTGATTTAGGAACTGAACGAAAAATTTGAACTGATTCAATTGGAGAGCTGATCTCTGGGCACCTCCTAGCCAGAAGCCAACATCAGTTTCTATCTCCGTATCATGCACCACCGGTTGATTTGCTTAAGGTTTGTAACTTGTTAGATCTCACCTCTGTTGATATACATGTTTAGTATTCGGATCTGGAAATCTTTTGAATTTCTGATTTGCCATTTTGGATTTAGATAAGGATATGCTATTATTTTTCTCTGTGGCTTTTATTCTACCACTAGATTATATTCTCCTCTTGCGCAATTAGATCCACGTCTTCTGATATGATATGAAGATTCAGCTAGCTGATCTCTTAGAGTCTAGTTTATCTATCTTTGGCCCTTATAGTGTTCTAGTTGGATTACAATTGTATCTGAAAGAGTCCAAGAGAATAAAGTATTAATTTTTTATCTGTGGAGAACTAATATAAGGTGTGTGTTAACTATCAATTTTTTTTTTTTTTTTTTGCTGTTTCTTTATTTGGTGCGCATGCAGAATCATGGAAATCCAAACCAGTCATGAGCCTGAGCTTGTATTAAAAAACTTTACAACATGCGTTGGTCATCATATTGGAAGGTTACAATCCTTATCTCGTTTGAAGGTTGCAGATCATATTTTGCTTTTAGCTGATTTCATGATTACTTTGGCTGTAACAATTGGAGTTATTATTGTTCATCTTGCTGAAGCTTCTGTTAATTTTTTACTGGATTTCCTCTGTTTCATTGGAGCAATTTTATTTTGTTGTGGACCTGATGGTATACTTGCTCATCATTCTAATAGTGCAACAAATCTTTTATGTGCAGGTTCTATGGCAACAAAAGAAGTTGCTCATTGAGGGTGGCATTTATACATATATGAAGATTCAAGTTTTGGTACTCGTCAACATAATTCAATTCAATGAGACTGATAATAAATCATCAACTCTTGTTACATATCTGTTGCATTTCAGTACTAAATTTTTTACATACATGGTGTCTTCTGAAGTTATGATAATTTGTGATTATATATGGAGGGTTCAGATGTTGTATTCGATTAGCCATTCACCACTTATCTCTGTCACTATTTGGATAAAACTTCTGCTTGTCAAGACATACTTGTTGTAGATCAGAAACTCCAGTTTGTGATCCAGAGAATTTGAGGGATGCAAATGTACCACTTGTTTCTCTTTCCCTGTCAGGTACTGTCCTCAGTCATGTAGAGAATTCACTCATAATCTCCCCCACCTTGGTCAAGTTACCATCTTCATCAAGGGCTCCCAAAAAATACAAAACCTCTAGTGCATCCATCATTGTCTCAGGAGCAGGAGGATCCATGAAATCATAATGACTCAAATCCTCTTATACTAGGGCCCTGACTAAATTATGTTTCTTTTTGGTCCACTGATGTGACATAGGAAGGCAGGGTATTGCCACATCTACCATAGCATGCAGTTTATGTTTATGTCTTTATTCTTTATTGTATCATAATTGTAGATCTTAACATAGTCTTTCCCATCTTATACACTCAGGAATGTGGTCCTCGTTTTACACTCAGAAATTAACAGTCTTTTCCATCCTTTTGGTGAAATGTCCTCTACTGGTAACACATGTGAGTACTCGGATATGTTATTATGCATTTTGTTCTATTGTTTTTGACTTAGAGAAAGAAAATATGGACCAACTGAAGTAAACTGCAGGTCCTTTAACGTGAACAACTTAACTGGACCAATCCCTGCCTTCTTGGGAAACATTAGCACTCTAAAATACTTGTATGCTCTACCTCTATCTCCATCTAATTCTTCAATGTGTTTGTTAAATCAAGTTTAATTTTTGTTTGATTTAGCCTGCTTTGATGAAAAGGAGAATATGTTTTCAGGAACCTTGAGACTAACATGTTTTTCTAGAACTGTTCCTCCTGACCTTGGGAAGTTGGTTAACTTGCAGAATCTGTAAGCTCCTTCTTTTCAACCACAATTTGTTTTACTTTTTTTGTTTTTATTTGAAGTATTAAGTAGTTGAATAAGCAACTACCAACTGATTAGTTGGCTCTGGTGTCTACAACATTATTAGTACAAACAATCTCACAGGAGTATTGCATGTACGTGTCTAATTCTGACCTCGAAAAGACCATATTAAGGACGTTGGCCAAAGGTGCAGCAACATCTCTAAGCTTTACAGGTGATTAATTACTTGTACTTGTGCTAATTTTTTATTTTTATGTATTAGAATGAAGTTTACTGTTGGTATATATAATTAAGCAATGATAATTGTTAATAGTTGGACTGTTTTTAGTGTTTGTATTAAGAATTTCATGATGATTATGCTGATCGGCTATTGACCATTGAAGCCGATCAGCATAGTTGGTCAATCTTTTGTTCCTTTTGTGCTTTGAATTGTAGGAGTTCTATACATTGAAGAAACCAGCTATTCTTAACAATAAAAGTGTTGTACAAGTAAGTGATACCTCCTCAGTCATTTTCTAATATTTATTTTAACAAAGCAATGTTGGTACTTTCTCATTTTCTTAAATCTCCTCAATTATGGCTTCTAAGCTAGAAGTTCTAAATTCTGGGTATGTTTAATGCAGGGTTGGTAAACCTGAGAGGAAGAAGTCTCAGAGTTGGTATGCATTTTTAACATCTGAACCATCATCATATTCTAACATATACTTGTGTCTATATTTACTAGCTAATGCAAGCAGACATTTGCATTCTTTCTGTGCCTAGTTCAGTTTTAATATTTTGGTAACAGTTATTCGATATATGTGATTTTAGATTTGAGCTGTTCACATTTGCATTCTAAAGCTCAAATATTTATAAATTGATCCACATGTTTTATAATTTTTTTTTTCTATATCATTTACATTTGAGTTGCATATTCTGCATTACCTGTCGTCTGGCTTGCCTCTACTCATTCATATGGATTGAGGGAAGATGAATTGTGAAAATGTCATTTTATCTTTTAACAGTACTTTTAAGTTTAGAATATTAGTAGGCAATTATTATTATCTTCACCTTGCAATCTTATAGTAGCTATACAATCTTATAGTAGCTATAAACATATTTCAAACTGTTGCATGTGTTCAAAAGGCAGAGTGTTGATGATAAAGTTCAGAGAAGAAGACATAAGACATATCATTATGCTTTGTCTCAACCAGTTGAATGAGAGCTAGACTTATTTCTATTGTGAACAGTGGTCATTGGACGTTGGCTGTTGTGAATCTGGATGAAGAAACCATTCACTTCATGGATTCGTTAAAGAGGCTACTTCAGGCTAGATCGATTTTACTTTGTTGAATATTTGGAACAATTGATGTAGTTTGGTGGCTGCTTGAAGTGGTAGTACAGTTTTTGTAGTGTTTATCAATGGATATGTTGTTAGTGGTTTCTAGGTTTTTGATGAATATATGGTACAAAGTGATTTCCACTTTCTATATGAATGGTATATTTTGGTTTATATTTTCAGGTTCTGATGAATGTATGCTACATTACTGTGGTTTCCAGGTTTTAGAATGTATGTTGCTTTATTAAGAAAAGAACAGCACATTGAAGCCAAATTTTGTGGTTGTAAACCAAATCACACAACATAAAAAGGAAAACAACTGAACATCCAACAACAGAATTCAAGCAAAATTCTGTTGTTTGAAACAACCAGAATCCACAGACTAAGATAAGAGTTTATAGTCATAGTGTTATTCACACAACAGATTATTGTTGTGTAAAATCATTTCAAACGACAGATGTAACAAAGAAACTTTAAAATTCTACACATCAGACGACATTTTATTGTCGTCTCACATTAAAACAGACAATAGATTTTTTGTAAAGTCTGTTGCTAGAGTTTGACAACAACAACATTTGACTATCGTTCTATTTCATATCTAACCACATATACTTACAATTTGTGCATATTTAAGCACATTCAGACGACAGATTTGTTTTAGGTGTATGTCGTCTGAGTGAATTTCTGACGTCGGACTTTACCCGTCGTCTGAACGTCAATCAGATATCAGCTTACTAGACGACAGATTTTTTACATATCAGACGACGGTCATGGTCTGATGATGTTATTGGCATAGTGCGACCATTTGACAAAGCAACTAATACGCTGCCAACCTAGAGCATATAAGGCACATGGAGTGCATATCCTGGCACAAGGCCCTACCAGTCCTACACAACAAGTGTAGACCCTTATTTCACACCAAAGGCGCGACCAAAATAAACTGCAGTAAATAAAACTGGAAATAACATAACTAACTAAGGTCGGGCCCAAAAGAAGGACCCAAGCCCAAGCAACAATAGAGGGAACAGGAAACCCACAGACTACCAGCTGGGCTTGGCCCAACCCCACAACAGCCACCGCCGCCGGACCCTGCACAGAGCCGCCCCGCCGCCTTCGCTAGATCGCCGCCAGCGATCCGTCGTCGCGCCTAGGAGACCTGTCATCCCAGATCGAACACAAACCCTGCAAAAAAACCACCTTCGTCGCACCATAGAGAAGCCGTGTGGAACCAAACCAACCCAGATCGGGATCAGATGATCCTAACCAGATCGGATCGCTCCGAGTAGCCCCCAGCCACGCCGCGCTGGAGGCCTCACCGCCAGGTTGCCTCCAAGTCCGAGATCGAATCCGTCGAGTTGGCCAGCGAAGGGAGAACCAGAAACTAACAGTCGCGATTTTCCCCTCCTTCACCTCCCTGACCTCCACCGTAGCCTCTCCCATTGGAACGAGAACGTTGATGGAGAGACCCAGCCTCACACCAAACTCACTCGGAGCCCGGCAATGGCCCGTCCGACGACAGCGTAGAGGCACGCCGCCGGACAGGGGTGAAAACCTACTATTGGTCTCTCAGGCGCGTGCGACGCGTTCCAAAAGCACAAATGTTTTAAAAATTAATTTATCATCTGACGGAAACATAGTAGGAAAGCTGTGCTAAAGCTGGCAATTATGCTACGTTGTAATCGTGTTACATATCGAGTTATCTTTCCGTTATGTCACTGCTATTTAAAAGCAAATGGAGCTGCCAGTAGGGCGCTCTTTAATAGTTGGTGCTTGTTAGAATACAAGTATTGTGTAGAGATTCCTGATATTATTTCGGGACATACTCTAGTTGCTTATTGTAATAAGGGGTTTAGGCTCAATGTCCCCCCCTTGTATTCGATAGTTTCATTAATCAAGGCTTGAGGGCAGCTGCACCAGCCCTTCATTAAAAAAAAAAATTAGAGTTGAAATTGAGATAACCGATTTTGGCCTAACCAAAATTAACGTGCAATTCGGTCGATTTAAGGTAGTTGTCAATTTTCAATGAGAGGAGATCCACCCTAATTTAATATAGGAAACACTAATTACATATTAGTCAATTTTTTTATTATTGAAATTGAGATAACCGATTTTGGCCAAACCATTATCCAACGATAACGAGTTTGAATTGCCATTTCCCCCCTTTTATGGTATTGCTCGCGGAATTATGGAGAATAAGGATATTTGGACAATAAACACCTATATGCACTAAATCGATATTATAACAACAAAGAGTAAGATACTTTTTCCAAATAAGTTGAGTTGATGACTGTATGACAAATGTATTTAAAAAAAAACAAATAAAGTTACATTTGTTGATAAGCCATAAGTTTTAAAAATAAAAAACAGAAGCATCATTAATTTAAATTAGCAACATTTGAACAACTGTTTTATGATAATGGAGCAATCTTGATCTCTTCAAACTTTATAGTTAGAAAGCAGCGCTCTCAACAAACCCTAGCCATTTTAGGCTAGGATTTCATCACTTTTATCATGCAATTGCTAAGCTTCAAGGTTGCTGCTTATCAACACCACCATCCTTTGCTCTTGACGTCACCCTCCCTCAAGTAGGTCATGTGCAGAGTGATAGGTTCTACGACCGATTCTCGTCGATTGTATGCATAGGGGTTTCAATTAATCTCTCATGTCTAATCTTGCTGGTAGTTTAGGGTTCAGGCTGAGACAATCTGGATACTCTAGATCCTATGGTAGTCTGTAGTGGAACTACAGATCACTGCGTATTCCTAAACCTGGGCTTGATGGTGAGGTTACTATGGTGGCTGGGTTGGTTGCTCTTAACAATGGCAGTTCAGGGACTACATGATTGCCATGGTAGTTTCCTACGACGGTTGCAATGGTGTTGAGGTTGTTGCCTGGAGCCATTGGGTTTAGACCCAAATTTTCTAGGGCTAACCGTTGGGCTTGTGGGGCCCACACCCAAGTGTGGGCCTCATTAGATTGTTGCTGTTTCAAGCTCAATTTTGATAAATGGCAACATTTCACCATAAACGAGCAAGGGTTCGAAGAAGAAAACTGGTGTGGGGTAGGATGGCTTGCCCCTATTTTCTTTTTCCAAAGGTTATCCTCCAACCCTAATGGGAAGAGGGTGCAACTGCTTGATTATTTGCAGGTTGGTTAGCATATACTTGTAAGAGGTGATTCTATGAGTCTTCTTAGAAGTGTTATGTGTTCTCGTATCATTGCGTGCTAGGCGTGAGTGGCTAGCAACATATATTTCTACCTTTAAAGGCTAGACACTTATTTTTTCTCCAATAAAATATATACATTATGATAATGCTTACAAAAATGTATCCACTAAGACGAGTTTAGGAAAGCATGTTGATTTAAGCAATTATCATACAATCAATTAGCAACTTTATGCCACCTTCAATTTTGATTTACCTTTAATTTTGATTTTTTGAATATCACGCTCTTAATAATTAGGGCATGAAAGAGTTCTCCAATTTTAAATGCAAGATAGTCGATCATATTTTCGAGCCAATACGTTGGTGGCCGTTAAAAAAAAAAAACCATATTAACATAACTAGCATAATTTCTTGAAAATTGAGAATAACCCCTTACTAAAATCATTGAAATTTTATTTATAAAATAAATCAAGAGAGTTTGACTCAATAATTAATTTTGAAAATGTGGATTTCATTAAAAAGCGTGCTAAGATGGTCATTACACACCCTTCTTCTGACCACCTATATCCGAACTAATCGCTCGCTTATTTAAGCAAGTTTATAACTACGAAAATTCTAAAACATAGTATATGGGCATAGCACCACCAAGAGAGAGGCGGACCCTTCACCTTCAGGCTTGATGGTGGGACTTGTGTCTTACAGTGTCAAGGCCCTTCTAGTGAGGGATCCTTTTTTTTTGTCTTTTTTAGAGATAGGGAATTAGACCAATTTTTCGATCATATTTTAGCATCTCAACCGTTTAGTTTTTAGGTCCTAATGTGTAGATCACCTCTGCAAATTTTCAGGCAAATTGATTATTGTTAAGGCATTCAAAACTGCGATTTACAATTATATGTATGAACGGTTCAGGTTGGACAGATTCGGTTCGTCCATTGATTTAATCTAGTTCTATACCTTAACGATCACCGATTTGACTGAAAATTTGCAGAGGTGATCTACACATTAAGACCTAAAAAATGAACGGTTGAGATTGCGATATGTAATCGAAAAGCTGGTCTAATGCCCTATCCCTAGAAAAGACCAAAAAATGGATCCCTTAGTGGAAGGGCCCTCATATATATATATATATATATATATATATATATATATATATATATATATATATATATATATATATATATATATATATATATATAAGCATAACACCACCAAGAAACTATAATTTCTCCTTGTCCTTCAAGCTAGGGCCAAAAAGTTGAACTGTATAGGTCAACCGCAGAACTTTTTCAGCGGCACGTTTCTCAACTTTGGGATTCATATATTTAGATTCCTTAGGGTCAAAGATCTCAACCTCATAAGAGTGATTAAAAGCTGGTAAGCCTTCCATAGCCTTAAAAGAAAAGATCCAAAAATGGGGACCAAAGCCTAAAATAAATAGCCAAAAGCCAACCTAAAGCCTAAACCCTAGCTGCAACAAGGGACCGTGAAAAAACCCAAGAGTTTTCAGCATTCTTGGGCCAAAACGTAAAGACAATGGGCCCTCCATGTTCTATGGGCACCTAGAAACCGGCGGGAGGAACCATACCCACATCATTGTTCCTTGACGTCCCCTTCATCAGCCAGATTTCAGGGTATGTCACTGTAGCATCGTCGCCCCATACTAGCGCCAGCACCGCGCCTATATCTGACTCAATGCCCATCGACGTCACTAGTAACACCAGCGGGCAGCGACTATTGATCCATGCTTGACTCCACCTCGATAGCAAAATTTTGCTCCATTTTAGAATAAAGCAGAGTATTGATCACCCCCACCATCATAGTCAGCGGTCTAGCCATTACCATATGACCAACCCCTAACAGACACCAGGGTCAGTAAACGATTTACGCTCAGTCAATCTAGATCAAAACCCGCAACCTCTTGAACTTCGACATTGAAATATCAGCCAATGCCGCCAACAAGCAGAAGAGAAAGAAAAACGATCTATTGGATCAATATCATATTGACTCACCAATCTTTCGGCGGAAACAGATGACTCATCGACAAAAGACGTTAGGCTGCGGCCATCAGACGCCTAATAGATGTGTTTGATCTCTTATAGGGTCTATGGAATTCCTTGCCATGACAGTTAAAGTTTGGTGATCTCAGTCGCTCGCTCTTTATCTCTCATGGCTCTCATCAAGATAATTGTTTTTTTTTTTCCGACACAGTAATTAATAAAATTAGATTACTTTGAGAAAATATAAATAAAACGATCGGCTTATAAATAAAGCCCATTAAGGAATGTGTATACATGGGAATGCAGATAACATCAATGGATGTTAATGTCATGATGTGACCTGCTCAGTAATCTAAAGTGATAAAGTAATGGCAACATGAGACAACTATCAACATCATTCTTATTATTTTGGTATTTCCAAGTGTTTTCCAGGAAGAAAGAGAAACCCAAAAACAAAAAATATTTTAGTCCCAAGTGTCTAGCTAATCCAATCAAAACCATGCAAAATGCTAGGATATGAGCTGTTAGTCGTTGCTCTACGTGTTGAAATTATGATCAAAGAGGTCGAAGGGGTCAATCAAAACAATAGAGAGAATGTAGCTACCTTAGAAATTTCTGGAGAAATGAGGTGCAAGTACCAAGTCTTCTTTGTAGGAATTCAATAAGCTGAAGCAAAATCTGATCTCTCCGGATTCTTTGCTCTATGACAACAGACAATATGGACACCAAAAATATTCATATAGAGTAGAAGAGAGGAAGGGACCGTGAACAAGTTTCTTTTGTTCAAAAAACATGGAACAAGGAGTGCTTCATAATGATCAGATCTTGAATTAAAATTAATAAGTTTATCTTGTTCTGGAATTTATTAAGTCTCCCTTGTTGGTCCCTTGATAATTTCATATTAGCTAGCTCAATTGCTTGTACAAGATTTCTCAAATGACTTTTCGTGTATCACATATTTTTCGTGAAATTAATAAGGTAGTTGATGCTTTGGCGAATTATGGTACGACTTCTCCTAATATGGTGTGGTGGGATGCTCCACCATCTTTGTAGATACCTCTACTAGTAAGCTAGTTTGCTATCTCACTAAGCATAAGTAACACCCTCTTAGGGGGCCCACAAGCCATAGTGGGGCCAACCGCAACATGCATACCGTAGCCCGACATATAACCTACCCCGTGGTAGTCGGAAGCGGTCAAGACCTCGCCGGGAAGCAACCTTTCCGGCCTTGCCAATATGCCTCCACAATATGCATTTCTAGACTAGAATGAGACTTCTTGTCCCACATTGAAGAAAATGTAAAGGAAGGAGCCTCCCTTCCCTATAAAAGGAGACTCCGTCCCACTTACTCCATTATCCCATTTACATCTCTTGTAATCCTCTTTGGGCCGCAAGGCCTAAACACACTAGTTAAACTTTCAAGTGGACGTAGTTTCCCGCTAAGGCGGGAGATGAATCACTATACATCTTGTCTTCTCTCTCTCTCTTACTCTCTCTTTCTTCAACGTTAATTAGAGCCTGCGGTTCAAACATTAACAATATTTTATTTTATTGCATTGTCAGAGTGACCAATTGGGTACTCCCTAATTTCAGTTACGATAGCTTGTTTATTTTTCGTTGCTTTTGTAGGGAGGTTTGGTTTGGTCCCCCTCCTAAGTTCCTTCTTTTCTTTTTACTTTTTTAATAAATTCAAGTAAGGGGAAGGCCCCTTATTTGCTTCAGCAAAGAAAAAAAAAAAAAGGTGTTTAAAATGATTTTGGTATCATATCTCTATTCTCTAAACAACTAAAAAACAAAACTTACGCTACAATTTCACGAGGTTTGGAGCAACTGACTTTATTGGTAAATATACTATCGCGTATTCTAACATTGTGTCTTTGAATTGGGTTTGAGACACATGGTGCGGCGACCTAATTCAATCTCTCTGATCCACCACTGCCCGAATCGGCCTTCACGGGAACAACAGTTCCATAGAGCCAATGGATCCAGTTTTGGTTTGGAATTCATCTCAGTCAGTGATCATGCAAATAACGTCCGTCAGTCCCCTGGAATGTTTCACATGGATTCTGCCATTTTAGGACTTCTGGTAGATTAATGTTGTATAATGAAATATGGAATGATTTTAAAACTAACCCTAAGTGGCCATGTGGTCCTAGGTTGACTAGGGCCCAACCTACTTGGGATAGGCCGTACATGCATTTTTTTTTTTAATGTTCTTGGAAAGCTCCTTTATTTTTTTTTTTAAGAATATCATGTCGATATATATTAATACTCAGGCCAGAAAGGACCATTACATATGCTCCTTCTACCATCTCTGGGTAGATAAAGAGTTTGTGAAAAATCACAGCGATACATAGATTAGGTCCGATCATTTAACGGTACCCATGCTCACTTATTCAAGCAAGCCTACAGACTATGAAAACATAGTAAATAAGCAAGCCCAAAAACTTACAGTTACCCTAAAAACAAAGGAAATAGAGCTCCCTAAAAAACTGAGGGAAATATTGAAAGTAAACAAAGTTACTAACATAGAGTTGGGCCTAGGTCAAAAAAACCAAGCTCAAAACATAGCAGACCAAACAGCCCCAAGAAAGAAGCCCAAGCACCGGCCCAAACAAAGGAGGGTTTGACCCCAGCCCAGACCATCCTCAGCGTCAATGGTCAACTGCCTCAACCCGAAGCCGACTGCCGCCGCCGCAAAAACCAAACTCTAGCCCCCGCCGCCGCCACCTACAGCCAGACCTCGCCCAAAAACCGCTGCCACCCAGCGAAGTCCGAGCAAGCCACGCTGAAACCAAAACCAGTCTGATGCAGGCCAACTAGCCACCGCTGCCACCGTTTAGTTCCTCCATCACCGTCATCCAGCAGGGAGGTGCCTTGACGTCGCTCGACCCACGTTGTACCGCTGCCCACCGAGCCCAAGACCTTGTCCGGAGCATGTCGCCAAAGCCAACCCGTTCAAAACCAAGGCAGAACCTCTCTCCAAGAAGCACCCAGGCCGCTAGTATTTTATTTCCCGTCCGGCAGCAGCCACTAGCCAGCGAGGCGAGCCACCGCCGCCCATGGGCGCCACCGGACAAGAAGAAAACTTTGCAAACTCAAGACCAAGAAACAGTCCGAGTTTTGTGGAGCTAGGTAAAATATTTATGGATTATGGTCTAATTGATCTATAACGCTTTTGTGGCCATAAGATTGTTAAATCAGGCTTCTATTACATAATCCAACCACTATCCCGAGTCCGGACTTACCGACTGAATCAATTCAATGCTACAAACTTCTTGATTGTGGTTTTCGTACCATATCTAATTTACATATAGCATATAATTTTATTGACTAATAAATAGCACAGAAATAAAATAATTTATGTGTATCTCGATTTGTTTTTCATTTTGATAAAAACTATCCGTTAAAGCCCGATTCATAATACAACAAAAAATGAGAAAATTTTCATTAAATAGAATTGGTTGTAGGTATACAATTCACACCTCTAATGCTCTCTCTCTCTCTGTTTTTTTTTTTTTTTTTTACCGGCTATGCTCTCTTTTCTAACCTAGTTGCAACCTTTGCAAGCTATTCTCTTGTTAATGGTACTCTTTTCTCGTTTTGAAATTTTGTCCCATAGGAATAGGATTATATCTAGGTAAAGTTTGAATGAGACCACTTTTATTGTTTTTGCCACTGTCTCTTTTGCTAAGCAGTTTCGACTGTCGAGGCTTCAGCCATCACTTGTGTTACTTTGTGCTGTCTTTGTGAAGCTGTTTTTCCTCTCTTGCATTAGCTTCAGAGTGAACAGACTCAATTATTGGACTTTGACTTTTGTCCTGACCATCGCCCTAGGCGGAGGCCGGAATAATTTTCTTACTACTTCTGTCGTAACTTTTGTACTTCTGCCTTCAATACAATATTACAGTTGATTATTCACTCTAAAAAAAGAAAAACTCCAGGGAAATCCGACACGTGTGCACATAACCAGCCGTGCAGTACGGTTTTCCTTCAAACTATTCAGCACGCACGTACAACCCAACCACGCTCCCACTCTTGGCGTTCAGCAAACGACCACATCACTGCCGTCCATCCAACCCCCCATCCATATCCCACAGTGCAGGCGGCGCGTGGAGATTTCTCCCCCAAATCATTTCAGAAAAAAACAAACCGAACTAAAACGAAACATACGGCCCATTGGAAAAATATCTAACCCAAAATAACCTTCTTGGAAACCAGTTAGAACTTAGAAGCAAAGTACTGTTCCATTTCCGTAAATTTTACCATTTCAAGACCCATATACGTAACTCCACATCTCCTTTATATCACCCCGCACGACTAACCGACCCAGCAATAGAAAAAGTTCACCACCACACCCACTCTCTCCAGCTCTCTCTCTCTCTCTCTATCTGCAACAAGAAAAAGACAAAAGAGGTACGCTGCAAACCCTAGAAACCACCACTCTGTTTGATTTTAGGGTTTCGATTTTTGATTCATGCTTTGTTTAATTTTTGTATAGGAAGCTAGGAAGTGTGACTGTGTGTGTATATATAGATAGATAGATATATATGTATGTGGTGTTGGATGAGTTGGGGTGTTGATGGGTAAAGGAAGACCTAGGGCTGTGGAGAAGGGGGTGGTGGGGCCCAATTTGAGTGCTTCATCGTCTTCTTCGTCGTTGACCATACCATCTGCACCTGTGTATTACCCTAGTGAGGATGAGTTTAGGGATCCTTTGGAGTATATATGTAAGATCAGGGCTGAGGCTGAGTCCTACGGGATTTGTAGGATAGTTCCGCCGAGTAGCTGGAAGCCCCCATTTGCTTTGGACTTGGATTCGTTTACATTTCCGACGAAGACGCAGGCCATTCACCAGTTGCAGGTGAGGCCTGCGTCGTGTGATTCAAAGACTTTTGAGTTGGAGTACAATAGGTTTTTGGAGGATCATTGTGGGAAGAGGTTGAGGAGGAAGGTGGTTTTTGAAGGGGAGGAGTTGGATTTGTGTAAGCTGTTTAATGCTGCCAAGAGGTATGGGGGGTATGATAAGGTTGTCAAGGAGAAGAAGTGGGGGGAGGTCGTGAGGTTTGTGAGGCCGGTGAGGAAGGTGTCTGAGTGTTCGAAGCATGTGTTGCATCAGTTGTATCTGGAGCATTTGTTCGAGTATGAGGAGTATTATAATAAGCTGAATAAAGAGGGGGGTAGGGGTTGTAAGAGGGGTTTGCAGGAGGAGAAGAAGGGTGAACATAATGCTGAATGTTCTAGCTCCAAAAGGAGGCGAACAAATAATAACGATGGTGAGAGGGCTAGGGTTCGAAAGGTAAAGAAGGAAGAGGAGGAACATGATCAGATATGTGAGCAATGCAGAAGTGGGTTGCATGGGGAAGTGATGCTTTTGTGTGATAGGTGTGATAAGGGGTGGCACATATACTGTCTCTCCCCGCCTTTGAAACAGATCCCGTCAGGGAATTGGTACTGCCTAGATTGCTTGAATTCCGATGAAGATTGTTTTGGTTTTGTGCCCGGAAAGCGTTTATCACTGGAAGCTTTTAGGCGCGTGGCTGATCGGGCCAAGAAGAAATGGTTTGGGCCAGGACATGCGTCTCGGGTGCAAATAGAGAAAAAGTTCTGGGAAATTGTGGAGGGTTCCATCGGTGAGGTTGAAGTTATGTATGGCAGCGACCTGGATACTTCCATTTATGGGAGCGGTTTTCCGCGTGTAAATGACCAGAGACAAGAGTCAGTTGAGGCCAAGATATGGGATGAATATTGCAGTAGCCCATGGAATCTCAATAACTTGCCCAAGTTGAAAGGATCAGTTCTTAGAGCTGTTCATAATAACATTACTGGTGTTATGGTGCCTTGGCTCTATATTGGGATGCTGTTTTCATCTTTTTGCTGGCATTTTGAAGATCATTGTTTTTATTCAATGAATTATCATCACTGGTATGTACTGTTGTACCTCATGCACTATTTATTATCATAATTGAGATCATTTTGGCTTTAAATGCATAATAAATTATCTGTTAGATGCTCATGAGAGGCTTTGAATGTCCACATTCTGTGGAGCAAGATGAGATGCCAACTACCACTTGTGTGTGTGTCTGTGTGATGAGAGAGAGAAGAGAGGGAGAGATATGTGGCAAACACACAGAATTGAGTATGATTAGTAAACTTTAAGAAACAACAAAAAAAGAAAAAAAAGAAAAGGGAATGAGAAGGAGATATTTCTTCCTTCAGTAACAAAACTTGACTTTTCAGGAACCCAAGCACACAAGAGTAGTGTTATTTGATTTCTGTTCACCTGTTGATGCTCTACCTTGAAAAGAATTAAACAAAAATGGTTTAGGAAGGTTTCTAACAAAATTGTTTGCTCAAGCTAAGGAAAGGAAACTGGACATTTCGTGGAATCATATGCACATTTAGTGTACACTTTTTAAATAATCTTATGTGATGACTCCTGATGCAACTCAGTCATCATGAATATAGATTCATTTGTGAAGTTTTAAATGTTGAAGTATTTGTAGTTGATAATGCCGTTTCTGATGTGAAACTTTGATTATAAGTATTGTAAATTTGTAAGTTTTTCCATCAGGTTGCTTGTATTTAAGCTTCATCTTATAGGCTTCATTTTATAGTCATGTTCTACTATTGTCTAATTTGGGCTTCTTATGATGAAGATGACACCATATTTACAGTATTATTGTTAGCCTCATTGTTTATGGAAAAGAAACAGCTTTGCATCTGTTGGCAAAGAAAGCAAATTATTTCAGGACTTGAATAAAATTTGTGCTTCATAGTTTAAGTGTATATGGGTTATGACTTTTGTATCTTGTCCTTGACATTGAGCAGCTTGGTTGCCTTTGGACATTTGCATATATAACAATTAAAAAAGAGAAAATGATAGAAAATTATTTTTGTTTTCTCTTCATAATGTATGGATCTTTCCCTTTTCTTCACCATATTGATGCCTTGATAAACAAATTTTGGCATGTGAACATTCAAATTTACACATCACTTTTGGTTATTAGATCTTCCCCTGTACCTTTTTATTCTTCTGGATGTGATATCACTGTTATAGTATTCACTCTTGTAATGTGATCTCAGGGGAGAGCCCAAATGCTGGTACAGCGTCCCTGGTAGTGAAGCCAGTGCCTTTGAAAAGGTATCTCTTTGATTGTGTCAATTGTTCAGGGTTTTGATTGTGTTCTTAGAATAACTTTTATTTATCATTTAATAGCATCCTTACTGTAAATTTTTGCATGTTTTATTTATGTATCCTCTTAGTTTTTAGAATTTATTTCTGTGGCAAGGGAATGAACTTTATTTTATTTCCATTGTTCCTCTCACTTCTTTCTGTAGGGAATCTTTGATTAATCTAATCTTTCATTTGTTGAACTTTTTGTGGCGGTTCATCGTGTGCCAACCTAATAGTTGTTTCTTTCCAAGGCTGTATTAAGTTTTAAGTTTTGTCACATTTAAGACTTATAGTTTCCATTTTCTGCAGGTGATGCGTAACAGTCTTCCTGATCTTTTTGATGCACAACCTGATTTGCTCTTTCAGCTTGTCACCATGTTAAATCCATCTGTTTTGCAAGAGAATGGAGTTCCTGTATACAGCGTCCTACAGGTTTGAGCACTTTGAACTCTTTATCGGCTGTTCTTCATCTTCTTCTTCTGTTTTTTTTTTAGACGTTTAAGGACGATTGCTGATCTCAATTCTTCTCTGGGAAGAATATGAATAGAGAAAAGCAATAAGAACTTACATTTTTGTGCTGCTAGAGATTGCAATTATAAATAGACATGTCCTGGAGACTTCCTTCGTTATTATTATTATTATTTTTTACTTCCCTTCTTCTAGTTAAGGAAAAGCGGTGAGGTACTGAAATGAGGATACGGTAATTTATAAAATTTTGAAGAAACTAAGAAGTTGTTAAACCTGTTTTGTTTGTGTTGTTACGGAAGTTAGAACCAAGCAGCCTGCTTCAGGTTGCATGAACCAGATATATTATCCCTATTAATGTATCAATGGTTTAGGAATGTATATTATCCTCTCTGTTTTATTTTTTTTTATATTTTTAACATCATAACAGTATCAATGGTTTCCCTTCAAAATTTACGGATGTATATTATCCTCTATCTTCTATTTGTAAATGATTTATTCTGTATTTTTATTAACTTTTGATGGTGTATTTTTCTCAAACCTGATATGACTCTTTAATACTGTTAGGAGCCTGGAAACTTTGTCATCACCTTCCCCAGGTCTTACCATGGAGGTTTTAATCTTGGTATACCATTTTAGTTTTACAAGTTGCTATTGATCAATTGAGATGGTGCCCAGTTAATTCACATATGCAGGGGTAACCCTTTGGCTTTCGGCTTTTCCAGGTTTGAATTGTGCAGAGGCTGTCAATTTTGCCCCTGCTGACTGGTTACCTCATGGTGGGTTTGGAGCAGGGCTCTATCAGCTTTATCATAAAACTGCAGTTCTGTCTCACGAGGAGCTCGTTTGTGTGCTAGCCAAGGTTGTTAATTATCTGACATGCAAATATCTTTTCGTTTAAAATAGGTTCAACAGATATTTACTAAAGAGTACAAGCCTGTTTTGGAGGTGATGGATACTCCAATTTTTCCTTTGTTCAGTATACATATGCATACAATTGATACTTGACACTCGCTCATCAAAATTCATTATTTAAGTTTCTTTAAAAAGACAAAGCAATTGTTGTGGTATATATTAATATTATCTCCTTCACATTTTGTGTTTTTGGGAAAGCTTCAATTATTGGGTCAGCTTTCTATGATTCGCTGCTGATGTTTCCAAATGGATTTCAATCCTCAAATGCAACTTTTGACAATTTATGATATTATGGGACGATGAACAATACAAAATAATTCCAAGGCTTGTTTGTTTGCTATATGTTAGTTTTGTCCTACCAGACAACCTTTATTTTGGACCTCTTGGCATATAGCTTTTGTTCTAAAATACAAGTTTTATGCTACTCACTGGCTATATTATGTAGGCTCATGTTGGATGTTTGTACGTCTTCTGAATGAAGTCATAGTAGTGTGGACTGGGGTAGCCCAAGGGTTACTTAGCCTACATTTATTAATATATTTTGTATGCCATGTTTTGAGTAGCAATTTTTTTTTTCCTTGCTGCTCATAGAAATGCTTCAAAAGTGTCTCTCTTTTATCATCAGTTTATAACTATAGGTGGTTTATTGCTCTGCCTTTAAGTAAGTTGATTGTACGTGTCATGTGCTTAATATTGATTTGGTTTAAGCAGAGTGACTGTGACAGCAGAGTATCATCTTATTTGAAGAAAGAATTGATAAGAATATGTAACAAGGAGAAAACCTGGAGAGAGCGCCTTTGGAAAAAAGGAATCACCAAATCATCTCTTATGTCTTCTCGGAAGTTCCCTGAATATGTTGGTACTGAGGAGGTATTTGCCACAGTGCATTCAGACGTTGTATTTTGAAATCATGTTGTGCAATTATATTTATATCTGTTTCCCACTTTTTTTTTTTTTTTGTAGGATCCTACGTGCGTTATATGCCAGCAATATCTTTACCTCTCTGGTGTGGTTTGTCGTTGTCGACCATCCACATTTGTATGTCTGGAGGTATGTGATTCTCAGACTCAGTTGTGCGGAAGGTCAATTTTAACATAAATTATATTTCCAGTTCATATCACTCTTGCATTGATTTACCAAAAACTCACCCTAATTTAAGAAATGTGTTGAACTGAAAATATTTGCCTTTTGTGCAGCACTCGGAACGTCTTTGTGAATGCAAATCCAGCAGACTCCGTCTTCATTATCGCCATACACTTGCAGAATTGCACGACTTGGTGCTTGCAATGGATAAACATTGTGGTGAGGAGACAACACAAAGTAGAACAAAAAAAAGACAACTCCAATGCTCCAATGAACCGACTGCTTTAACAAAAAAGGTATACACTATCTAATAAATGTTATTTTGCTAAATGCTAATAGTTCATGCGGTGCTAAACATTTGTTTCCAAGTAAGCTAATAAACCAATGTGGCGCCTAACTGCTTCATATGCCCTCTTTTATTAGTACATGGATTTTTGAATGCATATTAGTTTTCTGAGACCATGTAATGTGTGTAGGTCAAGGGTGGTCATGTTAATTTTGCCCAACTTGCGGACAAATGGCTGTTGCGCTCATCCAAGATTTTCCATAGTCGGTTTTCCAGAGAAGACTATGTTACTGTATTGAAAGAAGCTGAACAATTTGTTTGGGCTGGTTCAGAGATGAATAATGTAAGTTGTAATTGTTACTTACGTATGTTGCTTTCAAATTTTCACTTCACCAAAATGATTTTCATTTCCTTTAAATTCGGAATATAGGTTCGGGAAATGGCAAATAATTTGAAAGAAGCTCGGAAATGGGCAGAGGGTGTGAGAAAGTCTGTACCTAAAATTGAAAGTTGGTCATCTCATCGCGACAAAGATATAGAGAAGATTCACTTGGAATATATCAATGAGTTGCTGAGTTTTGATTTGTTGCCCTGTGATGAGCCTGGGCATCTTATTTTGAAGGTTACAGTTTAGTGAGTAGTTGTAATTTTACTTTGATCTTATCCTTGGTGTACCATTGTAGAACTTACCCAGATGTGCTCTTTTTGTTTGTTTATCTTTTATACAGGATTATGCTGAAAAGGCAAGGATACTGATAGAGGAAATCAATACTGCTATGTCTTCATGCCCAAAAGTATGTCTATATAATGTTGCATGCTGTTTTATCAATATCAATATTGAGTAATACATTAAGTGAAACCCTATTTTTATTCGTGGTAGTTTAGAAAAGAGTAATAACAACCACTAGACTCTTAGTTCAAATCTCAATTTTTTCTTGCACTTAACTTTCTTCCTATGTTGTATACCACTCCTACTTTCTCTCCCTTCTCAGTCTACATATCATCTTTTGACAATATTTTAAAGATGAACTTTTGTGTCATTCTAAGTTCATTCAAGATCAGAGCGTAATAGTTATATGATTATATTGCAAGAGCTTATAAAACTGTCAAGTGATAGCACCATTCATTTACATTCTGATGTCTGATTTACTTCAGTCATAATGGATTGAAATTTGTTGTATACTGCAGATCCCTGAGTTGGAATTGTTGTACAACAGAGTTTGTGAGTTCCCTATTTATGTAAAAGAAAGTGAAAGGTTACAACAGAAAATTTCATCTGCTAAGGTAATTTACTTCAGATTATAAATTGCTCTAAAACTTGTCTGATTGACTCGTCTATGATGAGTTCGCAACAGTATGGATGCTAATGTTTGTAATGGACTACTAGTTATACAAAGTATTATTAGTAGATTGTTTCTTTTCTATTGTTTTTTTTTTTGGTCTGAATTACTAGATTGTTTCAGCTTATGGCAAACTAATGTTGATAATCTGGCTTTATCATCGGGGCAGGTTTGGATAGAAGGCATAACAAAATGCATCTTGGAGAAACAGCCTGCTGCAATTGAGCTTGATGTTCTTTACAAGTTGAAATTGGAGGTATAACTTTAAAATGCTGTTTTTAGCTGAAATTTGGTTATGTTATTTCTTTTTTCAATTTCTGGACTCTTTATTATTATTGTTATTATTTATCTATTGTCAGAAACAGTGATCAAATGCATACAAATTTTTTTGGTTGTTTTTTATTTTCTTTATCCATGGTGATCTGAAAAAACTGATTATAATAAACAGATCCCAGAAGTCGAAGTTCAACTCCCACAGATAGAAATGCTTTCTGATATAGTAGGGAAAGCTGAATCATGTCGAGCTCAATGTGTTGAAATTTTGAAAGGTCCTATTAACCTCAAGGTTAGACAAATGTTTAATATGTTACCCCCCCATAGATTTTTTATTTTGTATTTTCAAGTACTCGTATTTATAAAGGTAGGGCTTTTGCAGGATATTGAGGTGCTTCTTCTAGAATGGGATGCTTTTACTGTCAAAATACCAGAGTTGAAGCTTTTGAGGCAGTACCACACTGATGCTGTTTCTTGGAATGCTCGCTTTGAAGCTGTTCTTATGAAAGTTCATGAAAGAGAGGATCAACATAATGTAGTTGATGAGTTAGAGCACATTCTAAAGGATGGGGCAACTTTGAAAATCCAAGGTTGTGGCAAATGCTATCTTTGTCAGTAGTCACATAAGAATAGATTGATATTATAGCTAACAGTAGCTTTGTTTTTTTAATCAGTTGATCAGATGCCTTTAGTTGAGTTTGAGTTGAAAAAGGCTCGGTGCAGGGAAAAGGCTTTGAGGGTAACTTACTATTAGTTCATCTTTCTTCTCCTCCTCCCTCTTTCTATTAGTTTACCCATGGCTCCCACTCCTTTCTCCCTGCTCTTGTGTTTTCTTTACAGTGTAATTTACTATTAGTTCATGTTTTGTCTTCCTCCCTTGCTCTATTTTTCCACTG
Organism: Rosa rugosa; assembly: GCF_958449725.1. NCBI lineage: Eukaryota > Viridiplantae > Streptophyta > Magnoliopsida > Rosales > Rosaceae > Rosa > Rosa rugosa. Next base: position 44,812,603 of record NC_084823.1, on the reverse strand, counting down.
TTTTTTTTTTTTTCCTTTTCGTACTTTGCTGTGCTTGAACTTCAATCCAGTGCTCACTTTGTATATGTTACATGTCATCAATACAGACACGAGAATCTAAATTGTCTCTGGACTTCATTCAAGAAGTGATGGTGGATGCACAAGGGTATGCCTCTTTACCCCTTGATTCCTGTTATGTGTGAGTAAAACTGATGTGTTTTTGCATTGACCCTCCTTCAATTGGTATGTCCCTTTCAGTTTACATATTGAGGGAGAACAAATATATGTTGATATGTCCAAAGTACTTGATGCTGCCATCCAATGGGAGGAAAGAGCAAAATATATTCTTGCACATGGAGCTCAAATTTCTGACTTTGAGGATGTTCTTAGGTTTTTCACATACTTTAAATGTTCTTGTTTATCATCTTGAGGTTTCATGGATAAGTTAATTTGCTGGTTCTAATAGTGACTTTAATGTTTTAGGAGTTCGGAAAACATACATGTGACTTTACCTTCTCTCCTTGATGTCAAGGAGGCACTATCAAAGGCTATGGCCTGGTTGAGTAGATCTGAGCCGTTTCTTGTGCATTGTTCTTCGTTGGAATCTGGCTCAAGTTCTTTGCTGAAAGTTGACACCTTGAAGGTTTTTGACGTAGACTTTATTTTCTTTGTTAAAAGTTGGTAAGCTTTAGATTATAACAATATGCTCTAATGTTGCAGGAGTTGATTTCTGAGTCAAAGAATCTTAAAGTATCTATGAAAGAAATTAAGATTCTTGAGACTGTTTTGATGAACTGTGAGGAATGGGAGCATGATGCTTGCTCTCTACTGCACGATTCAAGATGCCTATTGGATATGACGACCATTGGTGAGGGGATAAGTGAGGAACTTATTTCCAAGATTGAAAATGTACTTGGAAGAATAGGATCCATGGAAAACACTGGTTTATCTCTTGCTTTTGACTTTGTTGAGCTTGCAAAACTCAAGGATGCTTGTTCTCTGCTGCAATGGTGTAAGAAGGCTATCTCTTTCTGCTCTGCTGCTCCTACTCTCGAGGTGAAACTTTTTATTCCTGTAACAATCAATTTTGTTTTTCATGCTTGTGATATATCTGTCAATAAAGTGAACACGTGGTTTGATGCCTATCTACTAGTTATCATTCAAAAGCCTTATATTTCTCAACTGAATGCATTTTATCTTATAAGAGATCTCACCAGACTTAAATACTCCCATGACTTTATCCTCCAACTTTTTGCCTTAAACTTCCAACGACAATTGCTATAGATCAACATTCAAATGATAACACCATTATTATGCCACCTTAGTTTGCATGGTTGAAGATGTATGCCATCTGTATGCATCAGGCTATTCAGTTTGTGTTTTTGTGTGTTTTAACTGCCAAAATGTATAATAGAAGTTCCTTTTTCTTTCTCGTTTTTGGTAGTTTGATTATCTTATTACATGTCTTTCAGATTAGCAAGTTTACAGTGACTTCTTTTCCTTGTAGGATGTTGAGAGTTTGATGAGTGATGCGGAGACTTCATGTTGTACCAATGCCTCTGGTGCACTCTGTGACTTGTTGTTTGAAGGAGTCAAATGGCTTAGGCAAGCTACAAAGATTATTTCTGCATCTAGGAATTCTACAAGATGCAAGTTGAGTGAAGCTGAAGAAGTTCTTACTGATTCCCAGGTGCAATCTTTGCTCCTTTGGTTGCTTTTTCGTATTTAACTCAACTGACCTGGATGATTTAATACTCAAGTAACTAAATTATATCTTTTATGTTTGCAGAGTATTAGTATCTCCTTCCCTCTGACAGTTACTCAAATTGAAACTGCCATTGAGAAACATAAGTAAGTATTCATGTCTTTGACCTATTTTTTATTTTCGCTTTACATTGTTAAATGAAATCACTTAATTTTTCAATTGGAGGACTTTGGACACATTGTTCCATTGCTTATCATGCATTACATAATTTTGTAACCTTGATAAGTAGCTATGCAATTCATGCTTGCTACAAGTCCAAGCTATTGCAGAATCTATTGATGATTCCTCTTGAGCTGCATGAATGAAGCTATATCTTAAGCACTAGACACATAGAGAGAATGCATCTATTAACTGAGAGCATCCCAAACCGGGAATATAAAACCTAGTAAAAGATTTAAAAGATCTCCATCCATTGCCAATTGGGAGTTTTAATTTCTGAATGGTATGACAGCAGGGGGTGTGTTGAGGACTCCCAATTATATGTCATCTGTGAGGGGATGTTTATGCGTTTTCTAATTATGTGTTTATTTACTTTCCAAAGTTTATTTATTCATTTGGTAAGATTATATTGGTTCTGCTGGCGGCTGTGATAGAAATAGTTGACATTGGATTCTAGTGGTTCAATATATAATCGATATAGTAGCAATTCTTTGATATTTATTATTTAATAACATTGAAGGATTCGTTTCTCTTAAAAATAAATAAAATTTGTTGAGAGTGAACACTAAAATTACCCAGTCTCAAAACTTGTATTTTAGAACTTCTAGGGTACTGCTTGAGCCAGTGGCTTCGTGTCTGCTCATATCTTGTTATTTCCTGAAGTGATCCGTCACACCTTTTTAATCCTCTTGATCAATATGACCGTTGGATCTTAGTATTTGGGGTATACAATTACTTTGGTTATATTCAGGTTACTCAGTGGCTTTCAATAGTTGAAAAGATCTTCACTTTCATTTTCTTAAGTATCAAATCATCTGTGTTGTAGGTCTTGGCTAGAGCAAGTGCATCAATTTTTCAGCCTAAGGCTGGGGGAACGATCTTGGTCTGTTATATTACAGCTAAAGGTATTATATTTATTCATGTGCATGTACATGATTTACTGCTTCAGATTACTTGTTTTTTTTTTTTTTTGGTAATTTTGTAATGATGGGTTAACTATTTCTATAGGATAGTAAGATTAGACCAAACCCTTGCTGGTTATTGGGTAGGTAGTGGCAATCTTGAAGTCATGCAGATACTTTCTTTTCGATGCAACAAATTTGGATGTTGAAGTGTACTATTCTTAGGCTTCATGATCTATGATTGTTGAAGTGTACAATACTTGGGCTTGGTGACCTGTTGTAAAGCTTTTGCATTTTCCTTTCTTAGAGTATTTATGTAATTGACATGAATGAATTCCAAATGTATCTAATATTACATGCAGGAGCTTGGGATTGCTGGTGCTTTCTATTGCTCAGAACTAGATTCAATATTATCTGAAGTTGAAAGGGTTCAGAAGTGGAAGCGACAATGCATGGATATTTTCAGGATTGTGGAGGAGAATTCACTGCTTGGTTCTCTAGAAAAGGTTTCAAATTAAAATTTGTTATTCCATTTTTATATGTCTGCATTATGACTTTGTGAGTCAACAAGAACCAACCTAGATACTTAATAAACTGTTTTTAATGGTTCACAGATACGACAGAATCTGGATAGATCTATGCATATATATGACAAGGCACATGGTTTGAAAGAGGAAGGTTCTTATGCGTGCTGCTCCATTGGTTCTCTGGATCAGGAGTTTCTTACCTGTTCTTTGTGCAAGGAATGGTAAGGTATTTATTGTTATTCTGTTATTTGGCAGGTTCTTTGACTTTAAAATGTTGTTATTAGTACTTTTAATATTTTGACAGTAGTTGATACATGAATCCTACTTTTGCACTTAAATCATATATTCTTGCTGCAAGCAAATTTTAAACAAGAAATCAATTCTTGCTAGAGTTTTTCCGCTGTTACAAATCGATATCTTTTTATGAACAGCTACCAGTTGCGGTGCTTAGGATCTTTGACAGTAGATGGGAAACAGTCAGCATATGTGTGCCTGTGTTGCCAGTATCTAGTATCTGGAACTTTGCAAAATGGAGGAAGTCCTCGGGTATGTGTTGGTTTCTAATCACTTTTGGAAGGAACTTGTATGGTTGTATCTATGTATTTTAAGATTCCTTTTATGTCGTGGAATAGGGATTTGGAGGAGTTCGTCCAGCACTGCAAAAGATTATTGAACTCTTATCTGATGAAGAGGATTTCTGTGTTTGGTAATTAACTCTACTATGAAGCACTTCTTGCAGTAATAACGATTTGTTTAGTTATACATCACAATAAGCTTCAGGAATTCTCACTATAATTATGTACTTACAGTATGGAAGAAAGAGAGATGTTGAAAGAGGTTTTGAAGCAAGCTCGGGTATGCAAGAGACACTTGGAAGGAATAGTGGATTTTGCATTAGCTTATTCGGACAAAGATCTGAGTGTCCTCTTTGAAAAACTAGCCACTGCTTTAAAGGTATCTGAAGGAGCTTGTTATAGTGTACAACTGTTTTCTTTAAAGAACGTACCCCTCCCTCTGTTACCCCATTTGCCATCTTTTACCACATCAAAAATCTCTTGATGGGAAATGAATTGCCATATAGGCAAAAGTTTGAATGCCTTCTGATTAAAAATTGGTTTGTTATGCAGGCCATAGAGTTGGGAGGTTTTTATGACGATGAAGGTTATTGCAACCTTACATTGGCAATATCAAGATACTCGTGGAAAGTCAAAGTTCATAGATTACTCGAGGGTTCACAAAAGCCGACAATCCAACAGATTCAACAGCATTTAAAAGAGGTATATGCTGCAGCCTGCTGGTATTAGTTAATTTAAAGCGAGTTCTTATTTCTCAAAATGTATTTCTTGTGCAACAATTCCGTAATACTATCTGTTGAAATTTTAGTATAATGGTTGGCACAAGACTTGGAATTGGTCGACAGTTTCTTTGTTATGTCCAGTATATGGATAGAAATTAAACATATTTTGGAAGTTGAGCCACACTATACTAAGTTGTACAAACCCTAAACTTTGTGTATAGTTCCTAAGAAAGCTAGAATGCAATTATGTATGTGGTTTAGTTTTTGTTCGAGCAATTATTTATGTTGTGCTCTAATGTGTTCACGACGCCGAGTTTTGTTTGCAATATGTGGTAGAGAGTGGCCGTGAACATTCCACCTGAAGATTACTTTAAGCAAAAACTTACGGAACTGAAGTGCGGTGGCTTGCAGTGGGCAGATAAGGCTAAGAAGGTTAGAGCATTGCTAATCTCTCTCTGTCTCTGTCTCTGTCTCTGTCTCTCTCTTATTTTGTGCTGTTCTTTATGTGCACAGGTTGCTGCTGATTCTGGGGCTCTCCCTCTGGAGAAAGTTTTTGAACTTATTTCTGAGGGTGAAAACTTACCTGTTCTTGTAGAGAAGGAACTTAAGGTAACAGACTTGGCCTTTTCTTATTTGTGTGTCCTCGCTTTTGTAGTAACTATGCTCAAAACTATGTTTGATGGTGCAGCTATTGAAAGATCGGAGTATGCTTTATTGCATATGTAGAAAGCCTTATGATAAGAGAGCAATGATTGCATGTGACAAGTGTGATGAGTGGTATCACTTTGGTTGTGTGAAATTACGTTCCACACCGAAGGTTTACATTTGCCCTGCATGTGAGCCTCTAGCAGAAACATTGTCTTCATCAGCAGTAGTTGATAGTGAGAGGTCAGACTGATCCCTGTAAAATGTAGCCTTCGTCCTATTTTTATTACACCTTCGTGTCTTTTCAGTAACTTGTTTTGCCTGTACTCTTATGCAGATGTGCTGATGCCAAATTTGTAGAACCAAAAACACCCTCTCCTAAGCACACAAAGCCCAGGATGAGCCCAAACAAAGATGAGTTTATTGCAACACAAAAGATGGTTGCAAGAACAGATGACGCCAATGTTTTTAGGTCTTCTAGTGGGATAGACCGTTTATGGTGGCGAAATCGGAAGCCTTTCAGAAGGGCGGCTAAAAAACGAGCTGAGCTTGATAGTCTCTCTCTATTTTCTCATTTGCAACAATGAGTACATGGGCATTGAATGTTTAGCCATTATTTAATTTATTCATTGATTATAATTGCTTTTAGCTCAATTAGATAGTCCTAATTTCTTATTCAATAGGGAAACAAAAATCATTTGAGTTGCTTGCTCGTGCTTGGCCGCGGGTAGGGTTTTGATAATATAACTGCAACTGCAATTGAGGTTGGATTAGCAATGGAGATTTTTACTCCCAATTCTGAATCAGGGTGGATAACTGCTTCAAATGTCGTATTAGCTAAACGTTATAACAGAGAACAATTATAATGCAAAGTTCAATTTATGCAAATGAGATTGTATCAGCAATGGAGATTTAGTATATACTGCCACATTATTACATGGTACTCGGATTTCACACATGGCCACTTGTGACTTGTGAGGACAACGTCTTTATACGAGTCCCCAATTCCCCAGCTAGTATTGTCGTTGCCGCATTTCTCAAGTCTTTCATCTTTTTTTTTTTTTTTTTTTTTTTGAGAAACTGGAATTCATTGAAAAATGATCAAGGATTACATGAGGACGGAACAGCCATCCTTAATTCTAAAACTAGGCCCTTATATCAGCCTGGTTACATTCCAGCAGCCATAATGGCAACTGATCAGATCAAGTACAAGTGTTACGCTGCCTAATAGCATAACTTGCAAGTTCATGGGAAACTCTATTACATTCCCTTGGGATATAGCCACAAAAGATTGTACTAAAATGCCGCATCAATAGTTTGATCACTTCCACCAGGTGCCCGTCAATTGCAAGGTTCTCCTCATCTGTTTGAATTGCTTGTATTATTGCCTGAGCATCCGATTCAAGTTCCAAAGCACTATACCCTTGCTCCAACGCCAATTGTAACCCACATGAGATTGCCAAAATCTCTGCATGTCTAGGAGTAGTGACACCAAAGAGAGGAATGGTTCTTGCCACCGCGATTTCCCCTCTGTTGTTTCTAATAACAACCCCGGCACCACCAACTCTGTTATTGGGTACAAATGCACCATCAGTATTCACCTTAACAAAGCCTTGTGAAGGAGGTTTCCAGCATTTTTGTTTCTCTTTTGCTCCCCTACCCGTGGATATCATCACTGCTCTAGACTCATCGTGACTACTCTTTGCCAGTTTGTACGAATAGAGCGCATCAAATCTTTTATTCTCAAACACCCATTTATTTCTATCATGCCAAATTCTCCACATAATAAAAGCAAACAGATCAAGCTCCTCTTGTACAAGTACCCAGCTGGCATGGTCAAAGAATTCCATGACAGAATTTTCCTTCCAAGTAGAAATGATACTACTGAAAGGAGATAAGGCCCACATCATTTTTGCATGCTTACAATTAAAGAGAGCATGAATACTTGTCTCACCTTGGCATCCACAACGTGGACAAGATGCATCCATCATAATGTGACGTCTATTTAGGGTGGGAGAATATCCTTCATAGCCCGCCACATGAAAATCTTAACTCTCTCTGGAACCTTTAGTTTCCACAGCCTTTGCCACATCTTTTCCATCACCTTCATATCAGATCCTTCGCCAACTGTTTCCTCTCTCAACTCCATATCTATAGCCAAATTATAGCCACTAGAAACTGTGTACTCCCCCTTTGCTGTGAAATGCCATATCCACCTATCCGATTGTTGCCTTCCCGGAAGTGGAATGGAAAGAATTGCCTCCGCATCCCCGGACACAAAGTGTTCTCGGATAAAGGCTTCATTCCATCCTCCTGCCCCCGACATCAAAAAGCTTACCGGAGTATCCAATGCCACACTTGCCGGAGTGTACGGTTTGAAACTTACGGGTCTCGGTACCCATGGGGGTGACTATAAATCCCCGTAGTTTCTCCATTTCCAATCCGTCGACGGATACCCCTCCATAATAACTCTCTACCCCACAAAAGTGACCTCCATGTGTAAGAAGTATCCCTGCCTTTGTTTGCTATCAACAAACTTGAAGTAGGGAAATATTTTGCTTTCATCACTCTGGACACCAAGCTTCGTTCATCATGGACCAATAATCTCCATACTTGTTTAGCTAGTAAGGCTTGGTTAAACAAACTAATGTTTCTAAGTCTCATCTTGAATAAAGAAAAGAAAAAATAAAAAAATAAATCCTTCCTCTGATAAAAGAAAAAATAATCTCAAAATTTTTAAATTCCTTTAAAAGTAAGAAAAGAATAATGTTATGTGTATCATCACTTGCATCTTATCTTATGTGTTAGTTGATTTGATACGAAATTATCTAGATTTTAATCAGCTCGTGTTTAAAACCTGCTCACCTAAGGGATAGTTTTTAAGAGACTATGAGGGACAAGAGAATCTGACGGCTGAAAATAAATGTACAGTTTTAAGTTGTTATAATTTTTGCTTGCATATTTAAGTGGTTTAGATGCATTTGTCCCTCCACAGTTCTTTAAAACTGTCTGTTAGGTGAGCAAATCTGTGATTCACTTAGCATTACTCGCAAAAAAATTATTTTATTGAGAAAAGAAAAGGAGTAAATACTACACTAAAATAGGCTGGTCCAAGCTCATGCTCATGTGGCCCAATTATCTGCTCGGGTCCTGGTCCGACCCATTTTCATTTCCCCTCTTTTTAACGTCCCGGGTTGAGGTAACAGAATCACCTGCAAAAAGCTGACGAACCACTCCAAGTGTTCGACGAAATGCCTCACTGAATTTGACGAAGGCGGCGCAAAGATGAAGTACGTGAGGCCCTTGAACATGTTCCTGGATTTGCACAAGGCCAAAGCTCTCCAACGCGGCGGCCGCTTGCTCGGTCTGGACGTCGGCGACAAGTACGTCGGCCTCGCCGTTTCCGACCTCGATAACAAAATCGCCTCCCCTTTAAGGTACTCTCCTCCAATTCAATTTCCTCTCCAGTGTTCATCTGTATATGATTTAAGGCTGAGTGTGTTGGTTGCAACGATCCGCAGTGTTCTGCTTAGGAAGAAATCAACCCTGGAATTGATGGCCTCTGATTTCCAGAGCTTGGTGAGTTTTTTATTTATTTATTTATTTAATTTCAGGAGTACTCTACAGTCTTAGCTGCGGCTCGGAATTTCAGCTGCTTGTGTTGTTTTTTATATGCAGGTCTCCAAGCTTTCTCTGGTGGGCTTTGTAGTTGGCTACCCTTTCGACAGACAGCGAGGCACTCCTGAAGTGTGCATTCTTAACCTAGAGTTATCTATAGGGACACTCGTTCTATCTCTGTTTTCATGATTTACTTGTCTTTGTCTTAGGCTGTCCAAGTGAAGCTTCTGATTGAGGATCTCTGTAAGACGAGAAAACTTGAAGGCATGAAGTATACTTATTGGGACGAGTGCTTTACTTCAAAGGTTGGTGCATTCATTTGAGAGAATTATTTAAACACTGGCTATATATGAAGATTCCGATATTAATGCAAGCACAACATGTTATCATATACTGATTACTGATGGTTGAAGTTCATAAGTATGGCCACTGCTTCTAACTTGGATTTGTCCCATGATAATTGAGGAGGTATCATACTCCCATTTCAATTTCATACCCCTCAAGTTGCGTTTTACTTGCAACTGTTGAAGATGTTGCTCTCACTCTGAGTGGTAGCAGAAAACCAGCTTAGACTTGGTGGTTAAAGCCAGTCTAGGCTATTACTGCAAATTGCTTGTATGCGTGATTGTTACCTTGTAACTGATCTAGATAGAAATCTGAACTACTAATTTGCTGAACACAGAATGTCGAATTACTGCTAAAGCCTTTGAGTTTCCATCCGGTTCAGTCAAAGACAATTGTTGACAAGTTTGCTGCTGTTGGTATACTCCAGGTAGTGTTGTAAGTTCTCTTTTGTTAGATAAAATCATCAAAAAGTGATGGGTTGTACTGCATAACAACGAAGAAAAAATCTAAATTTTTGGTTGCTTTTGAGTATAAAACACTGACGAAATCGAACAATCTAATAAGTTCTTAGTTCATTCGGTCATTCCAGAATAGCTCTTTTGGAGTTTTGGTGGAGTATGATAAATCAATTTTCTCTCATTTGGCAGGGGTACCTTGATTATGTGAACAGGAAGCTGACGTTGGATCAAAAGCCATCACCTTTGCTGAACTCCTCATGAACAAATCAGTTGGCAAAGACAGATGACTGTTTTAGCAGATGACTCCGATTTATCCTTTCATAAATTGTAGTGTAGGGAACTCTCTCTCAAGGAAAACCTAACTTTGTACATCATTTGAAGTTCTTTCCTTCCCCCAAAATCTCAAACTACTTGTATGAAGGGCTTATCAGCAAATTTGCCACTGCTTTAATATAACGCAATGCTATTAGCAATCTGAAAAAGTAGTTATGTTCATTCGGGAGTGCCAATAATAGCTCCCAAATTTTAAAAGATCCTTGCTTTGAAATGAGCAGAACTAGCAGATACGAGTACATCACCATCACCATCACCATCACCATCACCACTGAAGTAAGAATGGCGAGTAATGCAACATGTCGTTTGCTTTAGCAGTGTAAAGTGTCTACAAGTAATGCAAAATGTCGTTTACGGACTGTTTGATATGGAGCTCACAGTCTCACTTCTGACCTGCTAATTCCGGACATTCTATTCCTCTTGTTTCTCAGCCACCAACAACAACAGCAGAAACGAGAATCGGCTCCCACCCATTTCAGGTATTTGCGCAAATTGTTCTCTGTTAGTTCTTCATTCTCTCTGTTTCAGGTCCTGATTCTTAAAGAGATATTTGAGCTTATTTCTTCAATCAAACAAAGAAAGTTAAGTTCTTTACAGTAGAGAAAGAATTCCCTTGGGGGGAGAGTTCTCCAGTTTAATGGTGGGGATCATCCACTAACATGGTTGCAATTGGGTATTTACCAGTGCAACATTTTATTTTCCAGGAAAGCTTTCAAATCATAAATGGCTTCAAACTCAAAGCGTCTCAAATTATGCTCACACAATGAGGATAGGATCAGTGGGTTGCCAGGTGCAGTTCTTTGCCACATTCTTTCCTTCCTTTCAACCAGAGAGGCTGTAAAGACTAGCGTTTTATCACATAGATGGAAGAATGTGTGGGCTTCTGTTCCCATTCTAGATTTCGATGAAGAAGAATATTACCTAGAATATGTATTTCGTACTTTATCACGGCCAATAGGATATGACCCGGATTGGTTTGCACAGTTTGTGAATCGTGTGCTTTTGTTTCGTTGCCCGGGAGACATTCATAGATTCCGCCTTGTAGCTACAAGGATGCATGATGTTTCTCTTATTTATGCTTGGATTTCTACTGCCATTAGGCGTAATGTTGTGGAGCTTGATCTTAGAGTTGGCACTTCTACAGACCCACATTTTGAGATCCCCAAAAGGCTTTTCATGTGCAGCACATTGGTGAAGTTGAAGCTGTGGCTGCGCCGAGATATTAGTGTCATTACTCCTAGGTCAAATTGTTTCCCGTGCCTCAAGTTCCTTCATGTTACACTTCTGTATCCTGATTCTGACTCAATGGAGAAGCTCTTTTCTCGTTTCCCTGTACTTGAAGATCTGATTATAGATGGAAACCTTGAAGACGCATCAGCTTTCAAACTTGATATCTCTGCACCTAAACTAAAGAGACTACAAATTAGATTGACTGTCCATAAGTTTGCTATGGGTTCTAATAATTTTGTAAATTATGTGTGCCAAATTTTCATTAATGCTGATGCTCCAGACCTTGAAGAGTTAGATATCTGCTCTGATGTCTTGGTGAGCTTTTCTTTGAAGAATGCCAACTGTCTAAGCAAAGCTGAGGTAGATTTCTCTGATGTGAAAGAGCTTGAGGACCATGATTGTTTCCTTGGCCTAGTTGATCGCATACGTCAGATTTTTGCCGGAATTTGTGATGCTAAGTACCTGACAGTTAAAGCTCCAATTTTGACGGTAAGTATGCTACTTGTTCTTGCAGTGGTTGATAGCCTTTTTTGTCTATGTGATGGAATTTCTCAATGGAATGTAAGCTATATGATGGCGAGGAACTGTTTAGTTTTGCTATTCTTTGATTGACCTATTTACTTCATCGTATCTGTAGGCCCTTGACATTGGAAATCAACGTCTTCTGCCTACATTGAATAATTTGAGCCACTTGGAGCTGCAACTTGAAACTTGTCGATGTTTGCAATCACTGACAACTTGGCTCAAAATATCACCAAATTTGGAACATCTCAAGATATCAACAAATAGGGAACATCTTTGGTTTGCAGATGTTAGTATATCTGGAATTATTCTTGTGACAAATGATACCAGTATCATTTAGAAAGATTTCAATTTAACTCACTCATTTTCAATCATGTTTAGGACTACAAATATTGTGATGATGACAATGAGGATATTCTTGTACATGAATGGGGTGCACCAGAATTTGCAAACATTTGTTTGGTTTCACACCTCAAGACTGTTTGCCTATGGGATTTCAAGGGGTGTCCAAATGACATGGAAGTGGCAAAGTACTTGGTGAAGCATGGCAAGGCTTTGAATAAGGTGACTATTTATACTCACTTCAGTGAAGACAAAGAGATGGAGATACAGTCTCCCATCACCTTATGGTCGAAATTTTCAAAGTTCCTGAGGGGTTCCAAGACTTGTAAAATTCAATTTAAGACGATCGTTTCAGATTCTTCTTTGGGAATATAATTTTTGTGCACTCTTGTACATGTAACTATGCATGTGTTTTAATTTCTGTCTTCTTTATGGTCGATTTCTAACTTCTAAGTTCCCAAGGGATTAAAGACGATCATTTTACAATGGATATTTCTCTGGGAATGGAACACGAGTTTATTTATGTGCACGGCTGTTTTTAACTGTTGTTATCTTCTATTTTCTTAATGATTTCTTCTCTCCATCTGAGCCCTGGCTGCTTCTGGTCATGAAAGTGATGGTATTTACCGCCTAATCATTGAGGAGTTTTAGAAGTTGCTTGGCCTAATGTATGAGACTTACTGTGTTTGTTCAGAAGAAAGTCTGGGACTTGTTTTCACTTGGGTCACAGTCAAATTTCATTCAATATCCGAACTTCTTATGCTCAGCCAGTCTGCTTCCACAGTATAAAATGAACAAAAGTGTCCGAGTGCCAAAGTGTATGCAGTGTCCGATTTCTTCCATGTTTAAGTGTCTGTCCTGATTAACTGATTCTGAATCGATGGAGAAGCTCTTTTATTGTTTCCTGTACTTGAAGACTCTGGTATAGATGGAGTTGGAACAAACCCTTGGGGGAAGATTCTGTTTGGAGCAATCTCTGCGCCTAAACTAAATAGACTGCAAATAATTAAGTTTTAAGGTCCATGCATCAGAATCAGATATGCTGCTAATAATTTTGTAAATTATGTGCCGATGGAAATTACCAGTATAATTTAGAAAGCTTTCAATTTAACTCACTTATTTTCAATCATGTTTAGGACTACAAATATTGTGATGATGACAATGAGGATGTTCTTGTACATGAATGGGGTGCACCAGAATTTGCAAACATTTGTTTGGTTTCACACCTCAAGACTGTTTGCCTATGGGATTTCAAGGGGTGTCCAAATGACATGGAAGTAGCAAAGTACTTGGTTCAGCATGGCAAATCTTTGAATAAGGTGACTATCGAGTGAAAACAAAGAAATGAAGTCACAGTCTCCTACTGCCTTATCGTTGCAATTTTCAAAGTTCCCGAGGGGTTCCAAGACTTGTGAAATTGAATTTCGGACAATCGTTTGTCACAGATTCGATCTGTGAAATATAACGTGACAAGTCTTACTTTCTGTCTTCTTTATCATCGTTTTTTGACTTCTAAGTTTCCTCCAAACAATCATTTGGCATGGATATTCTTTGGGAATAACATGCGTTTATTTATGTGCACTTCTGTTTTTAACTGTGAACTTTTATTTTCTTTAATGGTTTCTTCTCTCCATCTCAGCCATTGCTGGCCTGGTTTTTAAAGTAATGGTGTTTACCACCTTGTCATTAATTGAGGGTGTCGTTGGTGTTGCTTGGCTTTATGTGAGCAGTATGTTATTCCTACTGAGTTTTGGCTTCAGTACTATAGCTGGAATTCTTGGGGAGGATTATGTTTTTGAGTCTTGATATCTCTGCACCAAAAAAAAAAAAGAGGCTTCAAATAAGTATGAACGTCCATGCATCTGTTGCTGCCAATAATTTTATAAATTGAGTTTTCAGTTCTCATTAGTGCTGATGGTCCAAATCTTGAAAAGTTAGATATGCATGGTGATTTTATGGTGAGCTATTCTTTGAAGAATGCAAAATTTGTAAGCAAAGACGAGATTGATTTCTCACTAGAATGGGAAACAAAATTGATCAGTATTGGCATAATAGGTCTCCAAGAGTAGTAGCAACAAATTGGAACGATTCTGGGTTTCGGCATGGCAGATTGATGGTGGAGTCCTGGTGGTGTTGGTTGGTACGATCGCTTGGCTGCCCTATAGATTGCTTAGTAGATTTCTTCGGTTTATGTAATCTTGGCTTACTAGTCACTACATCGTTTCTACTGGTTTAGTCTAGGTTACTATCCTCTTAAAGTCTTAATACAGTTTGGCTGGCCTTACACTACATGGCCTTACCATGGTTGTGTCGATTGGCCATGTTAAACTTCTTGGCACTTTGGGACAAAGTTCAATTTTCTTAGAATAAATGCACCGGTGGATCCAATTGCTGGTTTTTTTGAGAAAGTGAATTGCATTAAAAAGCAATCTAGATAGTTACATCAGAAATAAGTACATCGGAGAGCCATTGTGGCCCTTCCTCAACCCAAACTTGAAATGCAGGAAACAAAAGCGCTTTTTTAGCTAAACTATGCGCTGCCTGATTACATTTCCTAGGGCTAAATGTACAAATTACTGAAGAGAAGAAATGGAAAAGGTTTCGCACTTCTTCAACCAAAGCACCTTCAATCGACAAATCAACATCAGTAGCATTAAAAGCATTGATTACTCCCAAAGCATCCATTTCCAAAATGATAGCTGTCGATTGAAAACCTGCCTGGATAATAGTATGAAAACCCAACACTGCTGCATATAACTCCGTAGCTTTGACAGAGAAACCACCCTTCATCCCCTTTGAAACTGCTAGCATTAGATCACCATTCTCATTACGGAGGACCGCTCCCAATCCCCGCAAACCAAGCTCAAAATTTAATGCACCATCCACATTCAGTTTCAGAAAAGGAAAAGGAGGCCGTGTCCAACTGACCTGGGCAGCAGGTCTTCTAACAGAACAGCAAGATTGTAACTGTTGCTCTTGGAAATCTTGCTGCAACTTTAAAGCCTGGGCATACAGAAAATGAGGGCTGAACAGTTTATTGGGTAAAAGGCTTGAATTGTTGAATGCATCGGTTAATTTTCAGTCGTATCAATATGTTGGATCCACGCAAGGTTTTAAATATCGGTATCTTCATATGTATCGGTACTTTGAAAAAGGGAGATATCAGAAATATAGGGGATACAGGGTAACAAAATGTCGTTTTTGAAAAAAGTCAATTTATTAGAAATTTAGAACTACATATAAATACATATGAATGTCAACTTCATCTACATCCAAAAAGAGACTCTAGGCGGTTGAAAAGCCGCTCGCTGGTCTACGAAAATGCAATAATCAGACCAAGACATATGATCCATATAGTGCGAATTGTAGTGATGAACATGATAGTTATAGATCTCTTTAGAGCTGCCGACTGTTTCCCCTATAAGGGGATAATAAGGATGAACCCAACTGGATGACTGATCATATACTTCTCCATATTGATTATATCCATAAACATCGTAACCAAATTGATTGTTGTCTTCATGAGATTCATTTGAGATCCCATTGCGCTCTATGCCTAAACTGATAGAGTCAAAACTTAAGGCAATTGAAGAAACATCAGATGGGATACTTTGATCATTAGTTGCACCTGTAGTCCTCCTCCCATATCGGGTCTTCTCTTGAGCACCATGACCAGCTGTTCTCACTCCGTGATCTTCATCTTGGGTGGTATGATCAAAATTACCTTCACAGGTAAATTGGAATCCTCCATCCACAGAAGATTGTCCATATTCATATCTTTCACCTCCACCACCTGTTCCGCTTCCACCATCTCCACCATCATCAAAACTATCTGGAGTTGCTGTACCACCCCACGCATCATCACTATCTGAATTATCTTCTGGGTTTTTAACAACTTCTTCAGATAAGACTCTCTCTATGTTGATTCCAGCATTAGTTGCAGTTTCTACAACTTGTGGAAGAGGTCTTCCAGCTTCATCATCGAGGTGTGCAGGCATAATCCAATTATGAAGTGGATCAATGCCATTATCAAGCGGCTCGCTTGCAACATGAAGTAGATCTATATAGTTGTTTTCATTGACCACATTATTCTTTGCCTGTTTATCTCGCAGCCGCAGCTTCATGTTGTAGTAGCAGTATACAATCTTTTCCATCTTCTGATATGCCAAACGGTTCCTTTGCTTAGTTGCAGACTCTCTCTACCTTGATTTCAACTTTCTATAATTCAACTACAGAGTTATAAACTACATACAGAGTTACAGACATAGTCACAGACTACACAGTACCAAATCTCTCCTCACACAGATTTGCATTTAGACTTTTAGAGAATTACTTCTCACCTAAAATCACCTTGAGGGTATTTCTCCTCACCTAGATTCGCCTTGAGGGGATTTTTTTCCTCACCTAGATTCACCTTGAGGGGATTTCTCCTCACTCATATTTTCCTTTAGGAGATCTCTCTTCACACAGATTTTCATTTAGAGAATTACTGAGTTTTTTTTTTATTTTTACCTCAAATTTTACATATATTTCTTCACTTTATCGGGGATATATCGCAAATATCTAATATATCGGGGATATTTGACGATGATATATCGGGGATATTTGACGATGTCGGAGAAATTTCGCAGAAACGGAAAAGATAAGATATTTACCCTCTAGATATATTGGTCCGTCGAAAAAAGGAGATATCGGAAATATCACAGATATTTAAAACCTTCATCCACGCGCCTTACTAATTCAGTGATCTTTTTGGTCACTTAGTTGCCTAACCAATTTAATGATGTATTTAAATTATTAAATGTGAATAGTGGATTGGCATGTCAATTACATTTTATTAGTGCATTGTGTAGCTTGAAGCAATTATAAATTTTGGATGAATAGTGGATTGACAATTATCAATTTGATAGGCAAATAAGCAATTATCCTTAATTCATGGGTGCATTTGCTCTTAAGAGTCTATAGGCGTCCGAAGTTGAAGTTACAGGTCTTGAATTTTATTTAGTATTCTCTTGATCTAAAAAAGTTTGGAGAGAAGAAGACTTATCCTACACCTCCTTGCTAGGGAAGATCTACAACCTCGACGTTGAAGGACTGACGTGGGACACATACTGTATTCATAGCCCCTAGGTATGGATTTCTGCAGGCGAATAGATCGCGCAACCTAACGCATGTCTGCTGGCACAGGGATTGAATTTGAATTGAGGCCCTGTTTGGTTGGTGGAAAGGAAAGGAATCATTTTCCTTTCCATTGGGAAAGTGAATCCTGAGGGGGGGGGGGGGGGGGGAGGAACCAATTTCCTCCACTTTTTCCTTTCCTTTGAGAACCAATTTCCCTTCCTTGGCTGTCCCAAACGCAGGGAAGGAATTACTTTCCTTTCCCAATGCCCAGATTCTGGGAAACAAACATTGAGTCTCAGGCCAATACAAGCACACCCACACAAACTAAACCAACCCACGTTGGCATTTTAGTATTCTAGTTACGAGGTTTTTAATTTTCTATTTTCCATTGCACTCCTACAATAATTTTACTTAGGTAGTGACAGTTAATAGTTGTGTTACGGATTTGCGGAGAGGTAGCGATTCCGGTATTGTTATGATAAGACGAAAAATTAAGCAACATGTCGTTTTCTTTTCTATATAAATATGTCACACACTCCCCCGTCTCACACTCTCATTGATCACCTATTCACCTACTTGAAGTAGTTACACACTCGCTACTTCGAGAAGCTCTAGAGACTCCTACTCTCAGAGTCACAGGGAAAGCGAGCTAGTTTCCGTCCGTCTCTACTTTCTCAGCAACCAAACACAAACACAAACACAAACACAGCCGGCCGGTGGCTTTACGACGAGAATTGGCTCCACCATTGATATTCTTACCAGGTATTTGCCAAATCTCTTTTCTTTTCTATTAATACTCTACTCTTTTATACGTGCTCTGTTCCAAATCTAATTAATACCGAAACCCTAATGCAATCAGCTTAATTTTTAACTTCAGTAAAGAAATTTAACACCTTTACCAGGAAAATGGAATTCCTGAAACCAGTTTCGTAGGGGGTGGGGGAACCTGTTGCAGAAAAGTTAGTTTTCGATCTCCAGTTTAATGTTGGGGGGATGATCCAGAAAGAAAGCATCACTTTTAGGAAACCCAAATACCAGTACTACGTACACACAAACACAAGCACAGAATTAAGTTAAGCTACCCAAGTTTTACATGGTTGTTTTACTCTAGTGGCACATTTGATTTTACAGAAAGGGTTCGGGTTCCACTTCCACATGGTAAATGGCTTCAAACTCAACTCTTCGCAAATCACGCAATGAGGACAGGATCAGTGAGTTGCCAGATGCAATTCTTTGCCACATTCTTTCTTTCTTTTCAACCAGAGAGGCTATGAAGACCAGCATTTTATCTCATAGATGGAAGAATGTCTGGGCCTCAGTTCCCAATCTAGATTTCAATGAATATGATTATTACCTAGACTATGTTTTCCGTACTTTGCCACAACCAGTAAGATATGACTCGGATTGGTTTGCACAGTTTGTGAATCGTGTACTTCTCAGTCGATGCCAGGGAAACATTCATAGGTTCTGTCTTCGAACTACTGATATGATGAATGTTTCTCTTATTGATTCTTGGGTTTCCACTGCCATAAAACATAATGTTGTTGAACTTGTTCTTAGTTCGGGGGGTCCTCGCTTGCCGGATTTTGAGATTCCGAGATGTCTTTTCATGTGCAACACATTGGTTAGTTTGGAGTTGGGTGTGCACAAAAATATTCGTGCCGTTACTCCTCCCTCACATTGTTTCCCCTGTCTCAAGTTGCTACATGTTACATTTTGCTTTCCTGATTCTCACACAGTGGAGAAGTTATTTCCTTCTTTCCCTGTACTTGAAGATCTTATTATAGATGGAGAACATGAAGATGCGTCAGCTTTCAATCTTGTTATATCTGCACCCAAACTGAAAAGACTGCAAATTAGTTTCATTGTCCGTAAATTTGCTATGATAGCTGCTGCAAGTGATTCTGAGGATTATGAAAATTATGGGTGCCAAATTTTTGTTAGTGCTGATGCTCCAAATCTTGAAGAGTTAGATATCTACTATGATATTCTGGTGAGCTATTCTTTGAAGAATGCCAAATGTCTGAGGAAAGCCGAGATAGGTTTCTTAGATGTGAAAGATCTTGAGAACCTTGATTATTTTCTTGGCCTCGCTGATCGCATATGCCGGCTCTTTGCAGATATTTGTAATGCTAAGTACCTGACAGTTTCAGCTCCAATTTTTGCGGTAAGTATTTTCTCGAACTTGTTCCCGCAGTGAGTCATAACCTCTTTCTCTACGTCCTGGAATTTCATTAAAGAATGCTATTGTCGAGGAAATCTTTAATTTTGCTCGAGTCTTTGATTTACCTATTTACTTAATCATATCTGTAGGCTCTTGACATTAGATATCACAGTCTGCTGCTGACATTTAGTAATTTGCACCACTTGGAGCTACAACTTCAAACTTGTCTCTGTTTGCAATCACTGACAACTTTGCTCAAGATATCACCAAATTTGGAACATCTCAAGATATTACCAAAAAGGGAACACCTGTATGTCAATGTAAGTGTATCTGGAATTACCCTTATGCCAAATGATACCAGTACAAGTTAGAAAGATTTTGATTTTAGTCCTAAATCATATCTAGGAGTACAACTATTGTGATGACGACGATGAGGATGAGCCTGAACATGGATGGGATGCACCAGAGTCTGTGCCTGTTTGTTTGATTTCACACCTCAAGACTATTTGCCTATGGGAATTCAAGGGGTGTCCAAATGAGGTGGAAGTGGCAAAGTACTTGGTGAAGCATGGCAAGGCTTTGAATAAGGTGACTATTTATAATCACTTCAGTGAAGACGAGGAGATGGAGATACGGTCACCTAGTGCCTTATGGTCGAAATTTTCAAAGTTTCCTAGGGGTTCCAAGACTTGTAAAATTCAATTTCAGACAATCATTTGATACATATTCTTGTTTGGGAATATAACGTTATATGCACTCTTGTACATGTAACTATGTACGTGTTTTAGTTTCTGTCTTCTTTATGGTCGATTTCTAACTTCTAAGTTCCAAAGGGATAAAAGACGATCATTTTACAATGGATATTTCTCTGGGAATGGAACATGAGTTTATTTATGTGCACGTCTGTTTTTAAATGTTGTTATCATCTATTTTCTTTTATGGTTTCGTCTGTCCATCTCAGCCCTGGCTGCTCCTAGTTATTAAAGTGATGGTATTTACCACCTAATCTGTGAGGAGTTTCAAAAGTTGCTTTGCCTAATGTATGTGACTTAATATGTTTGTTCAGAGGAAAGTCTGGGACTGTTTTCACTTGGATCACAGTTTGAAATTTCTTTCAGCATCCAAACTTTTTATGCTCAGCCAGTTTTCTTCCTCAGTATAGAATGAAGAAAAAGTGTCCCAGTGCCATTACTTCTAGCTCAGATTGTATCCAGTGTCTGTGTTCCTCCTTGTGATAGTGTCTGTCCTGATAAGCTGATTCTGATTCTCAAATTGTTTCCTGTACTTGGAAGACTATTATAGATGGAATTGGAACGCGCACTTGGGGGACGATTCTGTTTTGAGAAATCTCTGCGCCTAAACTAAATAGACTGCAAATAAGTTTCAAGGTCCATGCCTCAGAATCAGATATGCTGCTAATAATTTTGTAAGTTATGTGCTGATGGTCAAGATCTTGGAGGTTTGATTTCTTGGTGAGCTATTCTATAAAGAATGCAAATTGTAAGCAATGACAAGATTGGTTTCTCACAAGAGCGGCAAACAAAATTGATTATTATTGGAATACAATGTATCACCTCAAGAGTAGGAGCAACAGAGCAGAAAGAAAGGCCTCTGTTAAACCATTGCAAACCACAACATTTGGTATCCCGCTTGTAATAGGAATAAGGTAAAGAACTAAAGAAGCACATCCTCGTGCCTCCATCAACAAGGAGGGCTTAGTGTCTAATATATGAAATGGCTTCAAACTCAAAGCGTCCCAAATTATGCTCCCACAATGAGGATAGGATCAGTGGGTTGCCAGATGCACTTCTTTGCCACATTCTTACCTTCTTTTCAATCAGAGATGCTGTAAAGACCTGTGTGTTATCACATATGAAGGAATAGATGGATTTCAAAACTTTTTAATTAGTGCGGAATTAGTTTAACAATTAAACTACTAACTAAACATAAAATCCATTCCTTTAACCCATGATCCTGACTTATTGTGATATGTATATAAACATAGCATGCATAGTAAGGAAGAACAAAGAGGTAGTTTATGTTCTACTCACCCTTGGAGCGTGATTTTAATCCGATCCAAGTGAACCACCAAAGTTCCTCTCCTTGTGTGTGTTTCCTCCACCTTGAATTAAGAACTCCTTGTGCTTGTAATCTTCTCCTTGATGTAACAAGTAAAGCCACAAAAGGATATGGCCTCTAAGGATCTTCACCAAGTGAATCAAGAGATGAAGAAAGATGAAAGAAAAGAAGAAATTATGCAAGTGTTCTTCTTTCCTTTAATTTTGTAATGGACCAAGGGAGAACTCTCTTTCTCTCAAATCTGAAAATAATAGTGTGGAGACACTCTCACTTTCTTTGTCCATGCTTTCACTTTTATATAATAGGAAATAACTCCAATTACTAAAAGAAAAATACTGACTTTCATAAAGCCAATATTTTGGCTGGTCCATACATGTTATTGGACACTAAAAATGTGTCTTGGGCTTTCATTTTTATATAATAGGAAATAACTCCAATTATTAAAAGAAAAATATTGACTTTCATAAAGCCAATATTTTGGCTGGTCCATACATGTTATTGGGCACTAAAAATGTGTCTTGGGCTTTCATTTAAATCTCATTTAGTGAAGCCCAAGTCCACACCAAAAACCCAACAATCGTTTAGGCCCAATAGGTTCGGTTTTACCCGAAAATCCTAATTATGTTCAAATAATAAATCTAATTAATTATTTGCTCATAACCAACTCTTGTTTAATCTTCTTCATATACAATCTCAAAGATCCACTTATATGGTGTGCGATCTCTTAGGTTCTAATTAACAAGGCAGTGAAGTTTATAGAAACCATTCTATTTTGTTTACGAATCAAAAACTTCATTTTTGATTATCCCTTGTTATTAGGATTATAAATGTTTATTAATCCTCGGGGACTTCACAAGTCATGAGTGACGTCTTGCAACATATCATGACTACCTTAGTTAATGTAGAATGACAAAGAACCTATTCAATTGGAATTACAATACAATACGGTCATTCTCTAACACGATGTTCTAAATCACATCGTTGGGGTATGAAATTGATATGTCAACCCCCTAATGTGATTTCCATTCTTATGTGATTCTTAGAATGTGATTCGAAACTCCTTTTTAATCTCATTCATTGCTTTGGCCAAAGACTCATTGAATCACATCTTTGAACATACACCTTATTTACTTAAGGATAGAGATTCATTGTTATACACTCACATGTCTCCATGACCGAATTGATTATACCAATAAATGCATCTATTATATCCATTAAAAGACACAATATGATTGCATCATCAAGAGATAATCCATTCACTCATAAGACAACTATGGTGTCTCAGGTCAAAAGACTAATTTGTATTATTGCAATTTAGAGTTCAAGTTTGACATGTAAGTAAGACTCCATACAAGAACTCTAATGATCGCGTTCAGTGTACATTTTAAGTTAAGAGCACCCACATACTTGTATTAGTGTCTCTACACAAATGATAAGAGACATATCATCCTCCATATTGAGCATACACAGTATGTGTCAGTCTTTCCGGATCATCAATGTCCAAGTGATAATCCTATGACTAGGAACCTTTTAGGATAAGAGTGTAAAAAAGTAAAAGTTTCACACATCTAACTCTTTAGATTACTTTCTCTTTAACTCATATTCTTTTGACATTGTTCAATCAAATATCAAATATAAGCAATGAATAATAATCTTGCCCTTTTGATTAATAATAGGGTTAAATACTGTTTACTCCCTGAACTTTCAGAGAAAAAACAGTTCAGTCCCTCCCTTTTTAATTTCACACGCTTACTCCCTCATCTCTCAATTTTGGACCAATAGGTCCATTCCATTACTCTCTGTTCAAAAACTCTATTAAAATGCTGACGTGGCAGTCATTCCGCAGCAAAATGTCTATTATACCCTCACTTTTTTTTTTCCCTTTAATTTTTAATTTTGTCTTTTTTATTTTCTTTTCTCTCTTTTTTATCTTCTGCTGACCCATTTCCCTTCCTTCATTCTCTCTCTTCTCCTCCACCTCCATCTTCATCAGATCTCCATTGTTCAGAGCCCCCATCATGATTTCCACTTCTACAGACCAATTTCTCCTCCACTAGTACTGTAGGCTCTCCGAGAAACACCATTACCCCAAACACAAATCGAGACCCAATCCAAAAGAATCCGAATTGAAACCCTAAATCCCCAAATCAACCACAAAAGAATCAAACAACGATTTAGATCAAGAAATGGATTTTCAGGTGAAGATTCAGAGGACCCATTTGTGTGATTCCAATTCCAAATTGGAATTACGGAGGCTGTGGTGTTTTGGGCTCCCGAATCCTTTTCGCCAACGGCCTATAAGTTTGAGGAGGAGTGGTGAGGTTGTCGGAGCTCATGATCTTCCGAAGCTCGGCCTGGACCTTGAAGAAGACTTGTCGCCAGCTGCCTCTATTGTCGGAGCCGAGAATCTTGTCTCCTCTTCGTTCATCTCCAGATCCTGAGCGAATATGAGCTTTCTGGAGAGGACCCAGGTTTAGCCCCAGTCCCACAGTCTCTTAATGGCGGCGTACTCGCCCATGGCGGAGACCGACTTGGACCGCTGCAGGGCCTAGGTGGTGGCCGGGGAGGAGATGGGCTGGAACTTGAGGGAGAGGGACGAGAGCCTTCGCCGGAGACCCAAAGCCTGGTCGAGGCCGGAGGCCTGGGAGACTAGTAGGGCGCCCTGGTTTGCGGGCATTCTCTTATGGAGGCTCTGAACAATGGAGCTCGTGATGATGGAGGTGGAGGAGAAGAGAGAGAATGAAGGAAGGGAAATGGATAAGCAGAAGATAAAAAGAGAGAAAAGAAAATAAAAAAGAGAAAAATTAAAAATTAAAGAAAAAAGAGAAAAATTAATAAAGGATTAAATACTTGTTACTCCTCAAACTTTTGCCTGAAAAACAGTTTAGTCCCTCGCCTTTCAAATTAAACTGGATAGTCCTTATTCTCTCTAATTCTCACACAACAGG
The DNA here is from genome assembly GCF_958449725.1 of Rosa rugosa. Lineage (NCBI taxonomy): Eukaryota > Viridiplantae > Streptophyta > Magnoliopsida > Rosales > Rosaceae > Rosa > Rosa rugosa. The sequence goes on along the minus strand of NC_084823.1, from coordinate 44,788,169 downwards.
TCCAAAAAAGGTCTAAAATGACTATAATACCCCCAAGATCCTTTTTATATATTTTTTTTTCTCTTTTTTATCTTTTTATTTTTAATCATTTTTTTAATTTTTTTTTTTTTTTTGCTTCTCTCTCTGCTCTCTGCTCTCTCTCTCTCTCCCCCCACCCCCCTCCTCGTCCTCATCGCCGACGACGATGCACCCGCACCCCATCCCAACTCCTCCGACTCATCCCCGTTCTGCGCCACGTACGAGGAAATGGTGGAGAGCGGCGACCCGGACTTCCAGTGGGACCCGATGACGCTGAACTACACTTCCGGCACGACTTCCTCGCCCAAGGGAGTGGTCCACTGCCACAGAGGGCTCTTCATCATCACCGTCAACTCTCTCCTCGACTGGGCCGTACCCAGATAGCCCGTCTATCTCTGGACGCTTCCGATGTTCCACGCCAACGGCTGGAGCTACCCGTACGGGATCCCACGCTTCCGTTTGTGAGCCTGAAAGATGACGTGGGGCGGAGGCCGACGGAGAAGGAGATGATAGAGTACTGCAGAGGAAAGCTGCCGAATTTCATGGTGCCGAAGACGGTAGTGTTTATTGAGGAGCTGCCGAAGACGTCGAAATTTGTATGGGATTGAATCATTTGTATGGGATTGAAGGCTGGGTATGAGTGTTCAACTAAGGGATTGATTCGATTGAATTCGAGATTTGGGGGTTGGGATTTGTGGTTGGGATTCGATGGAGCAGAAGAGGCAGATGAGCGTGAGAGATTGGGGGTTTAAGTGGTGGACTGGTTCTGGAGCTCGGTCCTGGTTGGAAATGGGATCGGAGCTGGAATTGGGGGGAGAGAGAGAGAGCAGAGAGCAGAGACAGAAGCAAAAAAAAAAAAATTTAAAAAAAATGATTAAAAATAAAAAGATAAAAAAGAGAAAAAGAAAAGAGAGAAAAAAAATTTTAAAAAAGGATCTTGGGGGTATTATAGTCATTTTAGACCTTTTTTGGACCTGTTGTGTGAGAATTAGAGAGAATAAGGACTATCCAATTTAATTTGAAAGGCGAGGGACTAAACTGTTTTTCAGGCAAAAGTTTGAGGAGTAACAAGTATTTAATCCATTAATAAATTAACGAAAAAAAAGGAAGTTAGTGTATAATAGACATTTTGCTACAGAATGACTGCCACGTCAGCAATTTAACGAAGTTTTTGAACGGAGAGTAACGGAATGGACCTATTGGTCCAAAATTGAGAGATGAGGGAGTAAACGTGTGAAATTAAAAAGGGAGGGACTGAACTGTTTTTTCCCTGAAAGTTCAGGGAGTAAATAGTATTTAACCCTTAATAATAATTACCATAATAATTATATCAAAATGATTGTTTTAGGACACAACTCCTTCAACATAGGTGGAAGAATGTGTGGGCTTCTGTTCCCAATCTAGATTTCGATGAAGAAGAATATGAGCTAGACTATGTTATCCGTACTGTGCAACAACCGGTAAGATATGAGTCGGATTGGTTTGCAGAGTTTGTGAATAGTGTACTTTTGTTTCGTTGCCCGGGAGACATTCAAAGATTCTGCCTTGTAACTACAAAGATGCATGATGTTTCTCTTATTGATGCTTGGGTTTCCACTGCCATAAAGCATAATGTTGTTGAACTTGTTCTTAGATTGGGGGATCCTCCCTTGCTGGATTTTGATATTCCGAGATGTGTTTTCATGTGCAACACATTGGTTAGTTTAGAGTTGTTTCTTCACCAAAATATTTGTGCTGTTACTCCTCCCTCAAATTGTTTCCCCTGTCTCAAGTTGCTAAATGTTACATTTTGGTATCCTGATTCTCACACGTTGGAGAAGCTGTTTTCTTGTTTCCCTGTACTTGAAGATCTTATTATACATGGAGAAGCGTCAGATGGAACGCTTTCCATCTTGTTATATCTGCACCCAAACTTCCGTAAACTTGCTAGAATAACTGTTGCAAATGATTCTTCGGATGAAAATTATGGGTGCCAAACTGCCAACCTTTTTTTAGTGCTGATGCTCCAAACCTTGAAAAGTTAGATATCTACTATGATTTTCTGGTTAGCTATTCTTTGAGGAAAGTCAACCTAGATTTCTTAGATGTGGAAGAGCTTGTGGACCGTGAATATTTTCTTGGCCTCGCTGATCGCATATGTCAGCTTTTTGCAGATATTTGTAATGCTAAATACCTGACAGTTTCAGCTCCAATTTTGGTTGTAAGTATGGTCGAACTTGTACCCACAGTGGGTGGTATCATTTTTCCTATACATACTGGTATTTCTCAATGGATTGCTATATGATGTCGAGGAAATTTTAATTTTAGTTGTCTTTGATTTTTCTATTTACATCATCATATCTGTAGGTTCTTGACAATGAATATCAACATCTGCCTACATTTAATGATTTGAACCATTTGGAGCTGCAAATTCAAACTTGTCAATGTTTGCAATCATGCACTGACAACTTGGCTCAAAATATCACCAAATAGGGAACATCATGGTTTTGCAGATGTAAGTATCAAGTGGCAAAGTACTTGGTGAAGCATGGCAAGGCTTTGAATAAGGTGACTATTTATACTCACTTCAGTGAAGACAAAGAGATGGAGATACAGTCTCCCATCACCTTATGGTCGAAATTTTCAAAGTTCCCGAGGGGTTCCAAGACTTGTAAAATTCAATCTAAGACGATCGTTTCAGATTCTTCTTTGGGAATATAAGTTTTGTGCACTCTTGTACATGTAACTATGCATGTGTTCTGTCTTCTTTATGGTCGATTTCTAACTTCTAAGTTCCCAAGGGATTAAAGACAATCATTTTACAATGGATATTTCTCTGGGAATGGAACACGAGTTTATTTATGTGCACGGCTGTTTTTAACTGTAGTTATCTTCTATTTTCTTAATGATTTCATCTCTCCATCTGAGCCCTGGTCTGGTCATGAAAGTGATGGTATTTACCACCTAATCATTGAGGAGTTTTAAAAGTTGCTTGGCCTAATGTATGAGACCTACTGTGTTTGTTCAGTAGAAAGTCTGGGACCTGTTTTCACTTGGATCACAGTCAAATTTCATTCAATATCCGAACTTCTTATCTCAGCCAATCTGCTTCCACAGTGTCCGAATGCCATTACTTCTAGCTCAAATTGTATCCAGTGTCCGATTTCTTCCATGTTTAAGTGTCTGTCCTGATTAACTGATTCCGAATCGATGGAGAAGCTCTTTTATTGTTTCCTGTACTTGAAGACTATAGTATACTATAGTATAGATGGAGTTGGAACGAACCCGGGAAGATTCTGTTTGGAGAAATCTCTGCGCCTAAACTAAATAAACTGCAAATAAGTTTCAAGGTCCATGCATCAGAATCAGATATGCTGCTAATAATTTTGTAAATTATGTGCTGATGGTCAAGATCTTAGAGGTTTGATTTCTTGGTGAGCTATTCTATAAAGAATGCAACATTGTAAACAATGAGAAGATTGCTTTCTCACAAGAATGGCAAACAATTGTTATTGGAGTAAAATGCATCACCTCAAGAGTAGGAGCAACAGAGCAGAAAGAGAGGGTCTTTTTTAAACCATAGTGAACCACAGCATTTTGTATCCCGCTTGTAATAGGAATTAAGGTAACTAACTAAAGAAGCACACCCTCGTGCCTCATATATGTGTTGATTAGGGATGCCCAATAGTATAGAAAGTGTACCTAACACTCTTCTCTACGCTTATAATCAAAATTTTAAAATATTAACTTTAGAGTGCAGAATGACTTTTTGAGAGTGTCAATAATATCTCAAGAATATAATATATGAAATTTCTTACAATACACACAGAGATGACACCACCATTTAAACTTGCCGAGAAGAGTAGAAAGGTTTGTCAACTAACATATTAACAACTGAATCAAAGTGTCATTAGGGTCATTGTTGAAATTTGGACATGCTTAATGGAAAAAGCAGATAAACGACATGTTTTTTGAAGATGACAAGAGAAACAGTTAAGCGACATGTCGTCTATTTCCTTCACTCTCACTCACCCTTTTAACTTCACCACACACACAGTTTCTTCTGCTTCCTCTGAATCCTTCTACTCCTGTGTTTGTGTTTCTCAGCAACCAAACTATGCAGACCATTTCAGTGCTCTGAAATCAGAACAGGGAAATTTGATCCACTATTCATAACCCCATTTCAGGTATTTTCTAACATCTCTTCTTTGTTATTTCTTTACTTTTTTGTTTGTCCTCTGTTTCAAGTCTAATAATTTCGCATACCATACCAAACCCAACGCCATTGAGCTTATTTTTTTTAGTTCTCTATTAAATAATCAGAAAGTTCAGTTCTTTGCAAGAAAAGTAGGATTCTTGAAATTATTTTCTTACTGCCATATATGTTAAATCAACTTTTTGGAGAAACTTTGTGGGGAGATTTATATGAAGAAACTTTAGGGATTTTACCAAATACAAATACCAACACACTACTCAAGCACACCAAAATGCTTCTTAAGCATTGTTGAATTGGGTTTTTACCAGTTGCCCATTTTATCTTACAGAGTGGTAAAATGGCTTCAAAATCAAAGCTTCAAAAATCAAGCATTGAAGATAGGATTAGTGGGTTGCCGGATGCAATTCTTTGCCATATACTTTCCTGTTGTACTACAAGAGAGGCTGTGCAGACCAGTGTTTTATCACGTAGATGGAAGAATGTGTGGGCTTCTGTTCCCAGTTTAGATTTGGATGAACAAAAATATCACCTGGATTATGTTAATCGTACTTTACCGAGGCCACTAAGATACGTCTTGAGTAGTTTTCCGCAGTTTGTGAATCGTTTACTTTTGTTTCGTAGCCCCATAAACATTCATAGACTCCATCTTAAGACTACTATGACGTCTGATGCTTCTCTTATTCATGCTTGGATTTCCACTGCCGTAAAGCATAATGTTGTGGAACTTGATCTTTGTGTGGAGACACCTACAGAGCCACATTTTGAGATCCCCAAAAGCGTTTTTTTGTGCAACACATTGGTGAGTTTGAAGCTGTGGCTGTCCCAAGATGTTAGTGTTGTTACTCCTAGCGCAAAATGTTTCCCGTGTCTCAAGTTCCTCCATGTTACAGTTTGGTGTCCTGATTCTGACTCGATGGACAAGCTCTTTTCTTGTTGCCCTGCACTTGAACATTTGATTATAGATGGCCAAGTTGACGACGTTTTGTCTTATAATATCAATATCTCTGGACCTAAGCTGAAAAGACTGCAAATTAGCTTCATTGTCCATAAGTTTGATACAAGATCTAGTAATGTTGTAAATTATGTGTGCCAAATATTCGTTAATGCCGATGCTCCATACCTTGAAGAGTTGGATATATACTATGACTTTTTGGTGAGCTATTCTTTGACGGATGCCAAATCTATGAGGAAAGCCAAGATAGATTTCTTAGATGTGGACGAGCTTGACAACCTTCATTGTTTCCTTGGTCTTGCTGATCGTGTGCGCAGGCTCTTTGCAGAAATTTTTAATGTTAAATATCTGTCAGTTTCAGCTGCAATCTTGGGGGTTAGTAATTTATTTTGTCCTGGAATTTCTCAAAGGAATGCTATATGATGACATGGAAATCTTTAATTCATCATTTCTCAATAGAATGCTAATGTACTTCATCATTTCTGCAGGCTCTTGGCATTAAAGATCAACATCTTTTGCCTACCTTTGATAATTTGAAGCACTTGGAGCTACAACTTCAAACGTGTTGCTGTTTGCAATCACTGCCAACTTTGCTCAAGCTATCACCGAATTTGGAACATCTTGTGTTTGAAAATGTAAAGTATATCTGGAATGATCCTTATGCCAAATGATACTGGTATACAAACTAGAAAGATTTAAGATTAACTGACATATTTTAAATGTATTCAGAACACCAAATTTTGTGCTGATGACAATGAGGATGAGTTTGTACATGAATGGGATGCGCCAGAGTTTGTGCCTGTTTGTTTGTTTTCACACCTCAAGACTATTTGCCTACGGGAGTTCAAGGGGTGTCCAAATGAGATGGAAGTGGCAAAGTACCTGGTGAAGCACGGCAAGGCTTTGAATAAGGTGACTATTTATACTCGCTTTTGTGAAGAAAAAGAGATGAAGTTACAGCCTCCTATTGCCTCCTTGTGCTTGGAAGTTTCCAAGTTCCCTAGGGGTTCAAAGACTTGTGAAATTGGTTTTCTGACTTTTACCTAGATCCTGTATTTGGGAACATACGAGACTACTTGGTGAAGCACAGAAAGGCCTTGATTATGGTGACTGTTTATACTTGCTTTTGTGACGATGAAGAGTTGAAGTTACAGGCTCCTGTTGCCACCTTATAATCAGAACTTTCAAAGTTCCAAAGGGGTTCTAAAACTTGTTAAATTGAGTTTATGTGACAACAATTCACATAGATCCTCTTTCTGGGAATAGAACATGCATGACATATGCACTTGTATAAGAATCTAAAACTCTTTTCTTTCTGACTTCATAGTCACAGTTTTCAATTTACGAGGGTTGAAAGACAACATTTGACCTGCGCACTTCTGTTTTTGACTGTTACTATCTTCTCTTTGTAGTTTCTTTAACTTAGTAGGATTGAGATTTTTAGGACATATACGCTTGATATTGTGGCACAGCATATCAAGGTCTTCTGCTGCCAATGCTCAATAGTTAGAACTACGTGTTCAAACCTGTCGTTGTTGGCTATCATCGGCAAATTTGCTCAAGATATCACCAAATCTTGAGCATCTTTTGATTGAAAACGTAAGTACGTATACATGGACTGACCTTTGTTCCACATTGTACCAATATACGATTTTGAACAATGTTGATCTTACTCGTCGTTCTGAATCATGCTTAGAACATCAGTATCAAGTGCCCTGCTGCTGATGACAACCAGGGAAACTTTGTACCGGAATGGTGTCCACTGGAGTTCTTGCCTTATTATTTATTGTCGCACCTCAAAACTATTAGCCTACAGAGATTCTTTGGATGGCCTTGTGAAATAGAAGTGGCAAAGTACTTGTTGAAGCATGGTGGGGCTCTGAATCGCATAAAAAAAAAATTAAAAAAATGGTGGGGCTCTGAATAATGTTACAATTTGTAGTCGTCTGTTGAAGATTGAAACTTTCCTTCCAAGGGGTTCAAAGACCTATGAAATTAAATTTCATATGTTTTAGTATGATTCATTTTCTTAAGTTTATTGTGACTATTGTGTTGTGAACTCTACTTTTCTTCTCTCTTTCTAGCTTATTTAACTTTGGTGGAATATGATTACTGAAATATATGTGCTGTAAGGGACAAGGCCCCATGGCCTCTTTACAAGTTTAAGTTTACATGGTTTGCCCACTTCTATGCTAATTGATGGTGCTTGGAATAGCTTAGTAGTGGTCCAACTATCTTGCAAGTTAGAACCAAACATCAAGAGTTCTTTGCACTCCATAATAAAGGTTTTTTTTGTTGTTATAAATAACATTCGAGAATCAAAAGCACATATGCCTTTAGAGGATTTCAAATTAAATTATGTAACGTTTCATTCTTAGGACTTTCGTTGTTTTTTACTGATCATTTCTTTAAATTAAGTAAAGATATTATTAATATATCACTAAATAGATATGCTAAAAATTGATTGACTAAACATTCAAATAGTGAAGGAAACATAATCAAGAATTCGGTTGAGAGTAAGTTAGAAATAGAACTCAATTTTCTCCGATACAACCAACAAATTGGTGAAATGAACCGACATTAATCAAAGCATGATGCAAAACATTAACAGTTTAACATGTTGGTAGTGTCTATTATAGGTAAATGCATGTGGGGCAAGGCTTTTGAAAACATATCTTCTCTTTCAGATTGTAACCAACTAATTCAACAAAATCATACACTTTGTTGACTGACCACGCTAATCACTCACTGATTGATTTGTTTATAAGGTTGAAACTCCATGACAGAGCCAATAGTGATTTGTCTGAAAGCAGTTAATAAGCACAGAAAAAGACTGAGCAGTCTGCTAGCTATTCATTTAACTGCAATCACTTTCACATCAGAAGAAGAAACAAGACTTCTTGTACACCATTCAAATCCATGTCCTCTTCCACCTACATCTCCAGTAATTTGTGACTTCATAAGTTCATATTATTTTCCAGAATTATAGTATATAATCTTTGATACAGATTACAGACAAATGAAACTAGTATAAAATGTGTCGTGATCATAAACAAAGTTTTCCAGCTTCAATATTCTTGATGCTTCTTCAATTTCTTTAGTTATCATTTTCCAGTTTGGTTTGTCCCTTCTAGACCAGCCCAAAAAGAAAGCAAAGAGCATTGCATTTATTTTTGGATCCGACCACAGTACATCAGAAATTCAGCATTTTTCCTTTTGGACAAAAGAAACTCAGCATTTGAAACACCCAATTCAACAAAAGGTACCAATTAGATTTAGCAAATCTTCGTTTTGTATTGTGTCGTGTGTGTGATGTGCAAGTTTGATTGGTATGAATAGTGTTCTCTATGATAATGAATGAGTTGAAGCTAACAAACAAGATTATGATACGATCAAATTCATCTTTTATACTATTGAATGTCACCAATACGTTTTAATACGTAATTAACGGAGTTGGTTGACAGAAAGAGAGATTTCTATGTTAACAGTCATGTTAGTTAAGACAACAACCAAACTAAATATTAAATTTCTACATGTATTTGTTTTATACTTTTATATTTGCAAGTTTAGGTCAATTTAGGAGGAAAAAAACAAAACAAAAAAGAAGAAAAAGGGGAGAGAGAGAGAGAGGAGGGGGCTCTATGCCCCAGGAAAGGGCAGTCTGATAAGGACATGTAAGGTTGGAACTTTGGTGGGTCACAGACTGTCTTTCCAATTGTATTAGTCTTTCCTTTCAATATGGTCAGATACTTACAGCCCACCCCACTCCTCACTTACATATTACAATAAAGAAACAGGAAAAAGGTCTTTACTCTCTTACATTGCTAGTTCACACTCTCACCCCCTCTCCTTTAATTCAAAAGCTCAAATTTTCAATTCATTTTCCTCCCAACCCCCTTCCCCTCTTCTCCCCTTTGTCCTTTCCTCCCTCTTTCCCCCTTTTCCACCTCCCTCCCTCTGCATTTCCTGTCAAAACCCTAGATTTCAAATCTAGGGTTTTGTTCTTTGTTTCACTGATTTCACAGCTGCTAGGTTCCAATCTCACCTTCCCTGTAACTACCTCAGCCCCTGATTTTTCTGCATTTTGCTTTTCCTTCCTGGGTCTCTGCTCAAGCTCTGACCTCACCTTGTTTTTCCTGGGTAAAGATCAAATTTTTACTGGGTTTTCCAGATTCTTCTCAGCTTGAAAGCAAAACCCTTCTTAAATCCTTTGTTCCAGAACCTCACTGGGTTGCTCTATCTTGAAGATTTGGGGTTAAAGCTGTGATCTTTTTTCCCCCTTTTCTTTTGGTTAAAGATTTCCGAAATTGGGGAGGAGGTTTCAAGGCCCGAGCTTTGAAGTGTTTTGAGTGACCAGTCTCTTGGTAAATGCATGGATGGGAGAGAAGCCATGGCCATCTCTGGTGCTCAAGCTTCATACTACATCCATAGGGGAGGCCATGGTGGGTCTTCACCTGGATCACAGATTGCTGGGCTGCATGCACCACCTGGGTTCAGGCCCAACAACACTGCCTTTCAACAAGCTCAGTCTAATGTGAGGGCCGCCTCAGCATTCTCAGTAGAGCCTTCTTCAAGACCCAATTACCCTCAAGGCATTAGCATCAATGTTTCTCCCGGAGGAGCTCCATCTTCCGGTGAGCCTGTCAAGAAGAAACGAGGGAGGCCCCGGAAGTATGGGCCTGGTCCTGGTCCTGGTTCGGCTCCTGATGCCCCGGTTTCTCTGGCATTGTCTCCAATGTCTTCAACTCCTAATCCTACTCCAGGATCAACCTCACCGACTCCGAAAAGAAACAGAGGAAGGCCACCTGGGACTGGCAGGAAACAACAATTGGCTAATCTTGGTAAATTTCTATGCGACTTCTAATTCCATTCTTGTGCCCAACTTGATTCTCTGGTTGTGAATTCTTTTAGTCTACTAGATTTAGTGGGATAGGTAGAAGTGGACCAAGGTCTATGAGGTTCCTGGTTACTTTGCATTCTTGTTAGCATTTATTAGTTTCTTGTAAAATTTATTCAATTTTCGTTTCTATTAATGGTGGTTAATTCATGCCACTTCTGCTAATTTTCCAAAACTGTTCTCGTTTGATAATTATGGGTAATGACCATCAATTGTATTAGCCGAAACATCTACCAAACATATATAAGCTGTGAACTGAAGTCCATGCAGAAAAGAAGTCATGGCTTAGGTCTTGGATTTGTTTAATGTCTGTGACACTTAATTTTTGTAACTTTTCTCAAATGGTATTTTTCCCGTTAAATGATCTTCTTTGAATCTATCTGAAGTGAATTTTCTGTAATAGTTATTTATCACTGTTTGTTTTTGCATGTACTTAGTGCTTCTTGGATATGTTGAACTGTTTTTATAGGGGAATGGATGAACAGTTCGGCTGGACAGGCTTTTGCACCCCATGTTATCACCATTGAAGCTGGAGAGGTATGCTCTATAAGTTTAAATTACAAAGATGCCTCAAATACGTGTTCTGCTCAAGAATGAGTTGCACCAATTTTGACATTGATAGTTCAAGTCATAAGAGGTTGGCATTGTCTTTGTGTTGTTTTCTGATGCCTAAGGAAGTGAAAACAGATTGATACCAGAAATTGAAAATGATCATGCTTTACCAGCCTTCATTTATTTACTTGGCATAACTAACTAGAAGTTGTAATCCATATAGTTCTTACAGCAATTGTAGTGGAATTTTCTGGATCAGAGTATTTTAAGTAAATCATAATGTTGCTGTTAAAATTCTATATGATGCTTTACCAATTATATTTAAAGCTCCATAGATATCATTATATGTTTTAACATGGTCAGTTTATAATATGGAGATTGTTGCAAGGACTCATCAGTAAAAATGCTTATAGAAAGTTAAAACACACATATCAGACCACTTTATATGCAAGCACACAAATTTCAGCATACTGCTTGTTTACTCACTTATGTCTGCAGCTGTTAATGAGTCTTTATGTTGAATAGTTTGGACCGATTTTTCAATGACTAATAGACTTATTAGCTACATTTGATCTTGTTCTCTTGTTAAAAGGTAATTCTTGTTCTTCTCTTTGTAGGACATTGCAGCAAAGTTATTGTTATTTTCACAACAGAGGCCAAGGGCACTATGCATCTTGTCAGGAAATGGAACAGTATCTTCAGTAGCACTGCGTCAGCCTGCATCAACTGGTGTCAGTGTCACATATGAGGTTGAAGCACTCAACTCTGTCTTAATTTCATTTTACATGCCTTTCCTTCTGTGTTGGACATTTAAGATTTTGAGAATTTCAAAATTAGCATATAAAGCTGTATATTTTCTTCCTCTTTGCAAAGCATTTGTTGCAAATAGCAGAGTTCAGTCTGTGTAACATTGCATCTTATGTGATTGCAAAGAGCTGTCCAGGCTATTGTGGTAAGTCTGTGGCTGGTTACAGTTTAGTACATTTGAAACTGGTTTTTTCTCCATAATTTGAACATTTTGTTTAGTTTCAAATAGGTGATAAGAGATTAGTGAGTAATAACCGCTTACCATGAAGATATTGGATAGAAGAGCAGTGGTATACAAATTGAAAAGCGCTACCAGTTGAATCAGGCTATTGAAAAAGACACAAAGGAAGAGTATAAGACAGGGAATCTATTTACGTTTAGAAAATGGCAAGGAAAAGAAACTTTAGAGTTGTCTAAGGTTTGGGTTTTCAGCTATGATGTGTTATTTATGGGTTGGGAGCTTGGAGTATTATATTGTATGTCGGCCACTTTAGTTCAAGATTGGAATTACAATCTTAGTGAGGGTTCATGAAGTGTCGATGCCAGAGAATAGTGTAATGTGCTCTCAACAGATGATTTTCTGGTTGAGAAGAGCAGTAATATGTCAGAATGAGAAAACCGTCCTAGTAATAATGGTTTGCACCAATGAAGCTAGAGAGCAAACAAAATCTAGGCATATGATTAGAGCAGAACAAATCATATGTTGTCAAAAGTTGTGAAGTTTCCAAATTAAGTAGTGGTGCTGGTAATACCAATAGTTGTAGTAAGATATGATTGCAGTGCTGTAGTATTTGTTCTGGGAAATACATGGTGGTTTATTCAGCAAGTTCAAGTTTGGTGTTAAACAAAATCTTGTCAAGTGGCTAAAAGAGTTGATTGACTGGGCAGTGTAAATGAGGTACCCAGAAAAATGAAGCGGTACTGACATCGATTCAATTTGGTTTCTGATTATGGTAGGTTGTCAAACAAAAATACAAATCATTGAAGGCTGTTTGTTGATTTAACAGATTGATAGTGGCAATAACAACTGCAAGTGTTGGTGGCTTGATCAGATAATCTAAATGTTAGAATCACTTCACTTTCAATCTAATACAATTAAAACTGAATTGACTATTGCTTAAAATGGAGAAAAGATGCCATTAGGAACTGAGAATGGGTTAGCTGTTAGAGCAGGGTTGACAATGATACTTTGTCAGAATTTAGTTCAGATACTTTCCGGGTCAAAGTAGCTTTCAAGTTTCAATTGTTTTCTTTCCTATTACCTAGAGTTGCAACATTTTTTTATTCTCTTACTTTGGAACAGCTCAGAGGATTTGATTCTTCTGCAAGGAATATGTTCCCGTTGTATTAAATTAATTATCTTTTTTTGTAGATTGGGATTAAGTTATTATTGTAGTAGTTACTGCCGCAACTCAATACCGGAAAAAAAAAAAACAAAACAAAAAAGGAACAGCCCTTATTCTTCCTAGTCCGATTTTTCCAACGACTCAACTGTATACATGGATTTGCAGGGTCGTTTCCAGATATTATGCTTGTCAGGTTCTTACCTGGTTGCCGAGGATGGTGGCCCCCGCGATCGAACAGGGGGGATAAGCGTTTCCCTTTCTAGTTCTGATGGTCATGTCATTGGTGGTGCTGTGGCTATGCTTATTGCAGCAACTCCAGTGCAGGTAGTTTATTCATTGGCTGGTCTCAGAGCTGATGATATGTTTTGTGCATATTTTGGCAAGTAGGTTCATGTTTGCACATGTACATATGATGTGACATGTTATGTGTGTGTATAAGCACTTTGAAAATGGTTTTGTTCGGTTGGAAGATTATATGATTGAAAAACACTTGCCTAGAAAATCTTGATTTCTGATGGTATGTGGAGATGCATCTGGGGCTAGCACAGTGGGTCTAATTCATATTTTTTACAGATCGTGCTTTGCAGTTTTGTATATGGTAGCTCCAACAAGATCAAGAGCAAGCCAGTGGCTGACCCCAATAATGGGCAGAGTTCTGAGCCTCAGCACAGTGAGAAATTACCTTCACCGGCTACAGCTCCATCTACTCAAAATTATGCTCCATCCACAGCAGGCATTTGGCCTGGGGGGCGGCTAGTTGATGCGAGAAATGCTCACACCGGTATTGACTTGACTCGCGGATGAAGATAATGCTGCAACAGACACATGCACCAGTTTTGTATATATGTGTTGTTGTAAATCAACTGAATCTGTGAGAATTGTAACATTACCAACTCTTGTTCACCCACTAGCGGGTAACAAGTCTGTGCTAACATAATCTGTAGCATAAGCTATAATCCCGAGGGTTATTTTAGCAACATTAGTAACTCATTGAGAGAGTTTCAGGTAGTGTGGGGATTAAGACACTCATCTGTAGCAAGAAATTCTTTCGGCCTTTTGGTTGAAACTTCCTATGAAATCAAAATGCTTATGCAGTTCTCAATCCAGAATGATGATTGCTGAATGAGAGGCGTAATTTCAAATGTCTGGAACAGCTAATCTTCTTCTTATGCATAGGTAAAGAAGAATGGCTGAAAACCACTCTTCGTTTGTTGCACTTGTTTGATATCTCAATTTGGTTCCTTTTGTGCGGAAGCTGTATCACATTGGTGAAGATCAGTTCTAGCCGAGTGTCTAGAATATATTTGTTCTCTGCTGACCTTTTCCCTTACACAAATAACCTTTTAAAGGAGAACTTCTGAAGTTTAGTTTGGTCATGGAAACCAAAATATTTTTCTTTGGATACACGGTATCTGGGGCAAATGTACGTTCATTGAGAGCATAACCTTGCTCTGCTCGAATGGAGCAAAAATGCGGGTAAGCCATAGGCTTAGGCATAACAGTAAACTACGTTTAAGATCACATAGTTAACAATAAGTCATTATATTCACACATAGATTGCAATATTACACGAAAGGGACATTGGTAGATAACATAATTCTTCATCCAAATCTCTCTTTAACAGATGTGTATGTACCTAGTACACCAACAGCCACACCGATAACTATAATACATCCAATTATTGCAACTTCGACGCTACACTTCCGGTATAATCTGAATATCTTTACGTAACATATACATGGAAGCAACATGGACATAGTGACACAAAGAATGGCTCCAACAAGTGCCATCAGTGTGTCAAAATATGGAAAAACTATGGCCAATACAACTGTGCTCACTAATAGCAGTGTTCTTATGAACATGAAAATGAGCATGTTATTCCATTTTTTCGGCAAGCTGTTCTCAATGGCATTTGCTAAAGGTGTCATTAGGAGTGCATACTTGACGATGGGGATCGCTAAAGTGGTGTATATTGCTATTTTTGAAATGACTTTACTTGTAGGTAGGTTCATTATCACTTGAGATTGAACATCATCGCCAAACATTAAGTAGCCAAGAACAGCTAGGATAATGTAGTTCACAGTGCAGAGGGGAAAAACGATGAACAAAATCTGCGCAAGCAACGATTAGAAATCAGAAATTGAGTACTCGAACTAACTGGTAATAAAAGGTATTGGTACAAGTAATTACTTACCTTGTAGAAATGATTTCTATGTCTCATAGAAGAGTATACCATGGGAGTAACGGAATGAACTCCATAACAAAATGCAAACAAACTAAGAGAGGTAGGAATTCCGGTCAAATCAAATATCTTCCCTCTTTTAGAGAACCCTACTCCATCAATACCAACACAAACAATTGAGACGACGATGATAATGGCTGATAGAAAGCCACACATTGAGACGTAGGCAAGCAATCGTAGGTTTTTCAAGCACATTGTAGGTAATATTATTAGCCCCACAACCATTGTAAAAAATGGTTTTCCCCCTATGTGATATCCGCGTAGATTGATCCCAGCCTGTGGGAAAAACCTTTCTAAATTATCAGCTTCCATTATCAAGAATCCTATTGAGACTAGGTAAAGCTCAAGATACATGAAAATGGACACGAACATCCTGCCTTTAGACCCGAATGCATGGAAACCAACATCAGGATAGGTCTTCATTGATGCATCGGTGTTCAAGCATTTGGTGAGTAAGATCCCAGCATAGCAACTTATAATTCCAGTAGCTATAAGAAAAGGAAGGCTTGACCACCCAGTCCTCGAAACTGCATAAGGGGTTGTAATGAGCCCAAGTCCTAGAATTAAAAACAAAACTGGATTATCTTAAGCATGTATTTCAAAAAATAAAGTAAACAGAAATGAAGGAGTTAAAATAAGAACCTGTCAGGGCATTGATCATGTTGAAGCAAGTTTTCAGGAAGCTTGTTCCTTTAGCTTCTTGGACTTCCGCTAGCTGATCTTCCAACATTGTGAAGAAAATACCACTAGATCATGAATAGCTAGTTGGTTGATATATCTTCATGTTACACTTTTTTTCTTTTCTTTTTGGGTTCATCTATTGAGGATCTAACTAAGTGTGACTACTTCCCCAAAAGAATAGGCCGGATCCAAGTACTGTGGCCAAGAAAGTAGGATCCTAGCTGCTGTATGTCAAGCAGATCAATTAGCTGATGTGGAGATTGAGATATTCAGCTGATATGTATCAAAATGGCCAGGGTTGTTGAGATTTAGTCAAATTTGGTTTTGCACATAAAATTTTAGTTGAAAAATCATTTGAGAACACCATTTGGTAGATTTGACTTTGTAAAAAGACAAATTAAATAAATAAATTACATAACAACTAATGACTAGATCATGAGTCGAATTAAAGACCTCCAATTTACATATAGAGGAGACTAATGCCACCGGGGAACAAAAATATTCATTGTTTTTTTTTTTGATCAAGTAAATAACTCAAATGCTACAACTAGTCTTTCGTGAGTCGAACTCACAACCTCCCACTTACAAGGGGAGACTATGCCACTAGACCAAATGGTACTGGGCAAAATATTCATTGTTAATTTATTTTACATAAAAATATAAAACAAGTGGTGGCAAGAATTTACGGTTTAGGTATTCCTATATAGAAGTGGAATGGTATCCTACAATATGGTATTGGATCCACCAGATAATTTTTCTATCTAATTGAAATCCAACATGGCTTCCAAAATCCCTCGTTATTTTTGTATATCGGACATAAGGAATCCAAGCCCAACAATCTTATATAACCCTTTTCTATGGCATATATATTGCTTCAATATTCCTTCTTTCTCTAATCAATTAAGGCTTCGATGGCTAAGTGGTCAGATCTTCCTGGAGATCTTCTTGTGCCTATCGCCAAACGGATGGTCTTAATAGAAGATTTTTTGGCTTTTGGTAGGGTTTGTAAATCATGGAATTCTGCCGCCACCAAAGAAAACTATACTGGTGGATTCACTCATCAAACTCCGTTGCTTATGCTCATAAATTTGCTGGTGGGTAGTACTCCCAGGCATGCACTTTACAACCTCAAAAAACGTAGGGACCTTGATATTAATATTGGATCCTGTCTCCGGTATAGTTCTTCTCTTGGATGGCTCATCCCACAAGAAGATAGGAATTATCTATTGCATCCTTTCAAAGACGAAAAAATTGTGCTGCCACTCTTTTTCAATGGTTCGGAAATAACGAAGTTTGTCTTATCATCTGCTCCTTCTCTGACATCAGATTACATAGTCATGGTTGCACTTGCTACTGATTGCCTTAGAGAGTTCGCATTCTGGAGACCAAAAGACGATGCATGGACTATAATATCATCACCAGGTAGCTGCTGGATGCCAGATGAAGGAAGATACGATATAGCTTATTATGAAGGACAATTTTATATCGTGGAAAACGACGGCCGTGTCTTGGTTTGTGACATTGAGGACCTTAAGAAAGCAAAAACAAGGGTCGTTGTTTCAGAGATGCCAATTCTACATGAGATTGCCGAGAAATTATACCTGGTAAAATCGGCCGGCGTCTTATTGTTGGTTATCAGTCTTTGGGAACCTTACAGAAGCACTAACTGGTTTAGGGTTTTCGAGGTGCCACTTAGTACTGGTAATTGGTCAAACTCAGTGGAGGTAAAGAACTTGGGGAATTGTGCCTTGTTTCTGAGTGAAAATAGTTCTTCATTCTCTATACGGGTCTCAGACTACTCTGCTTTGAAGGCCAATTGCATATACCACGCAGGTAGGTGTTTGGGTGTTTTTAGCATGGAAGATGGAAAGATGGAGCAAAAATATTTTCATTATTATGATTATTTTGATTCAAAAGAACCATATGCATGGATTCAACAGTATGGATACAGCGGTGTTTCTATGGAGAATGAACTCACCTTCACCTGAAAAAAAAAAAAAAAGAAGAGTGCGTCTCCTTGCAGACTCTTACAATTGTTTGTTTGTTATTTCCTGGTTGTAATTTTAATATAATGGTATTGGATGTACTACTGAAAGTCTGAGTGAGTATTTAGTGCAGCGACATGCACTTGCACCAACATGAATGAACGGCTGGATAATGTATAATTTTTTGTTATTAAAAAAAAAAAAAGTTGTCTATAAATATAAACGGGTAAGATCTACTAGTTCACTTGCATTATCGGTGCATATAAGATTTTTTTTTCATAGTGAGAGTGCCAGAATACGTTTGGGTCACAAGCTATGACCCTTTAGCGGATAGTAAGAAATATGATGTAATTAGAAGAGTGTTCATTGGCCAAAAATAAATAAAATTAGAAGATTGTTTCCCGACGTCGGTATAAGATTTTCAAAAATAATATTAGTAGAACGATATATCCCCAGCACTACCTTATTGGGATAGAGCAACTTGTAACAAAAAAATCTCTCCGATCTAGCTCTACTAGGGTTTTTAGAGCCGTTGTCTGCAACTCCTACACCTTCTCCATCCTCAAGGATTAAATTTCCGGTTGCCCTTCTTTTTCTTTTTCGCTAGTACTGGGGATTCGGTGAGCCTATGGACGGTTTTTATTGGCTGCTTTGAGCTAGTTGACTGGGTGCGGTTTTTATTTGACGGGTCGTGGCATCTGAGATGTCAGAAGATGGGGATTGGGGACATGCGGATGGATCGTAATCACGTTACTTGGGGGAGTTAGATCAGAACCGTACTGGATCTTGAAGGTTGGATCTCGATGGAGGTCTGGTGGATTTGATTGGGTTTGGCATGTGGATTGTTGGATGATGTGTAGCCTGGTCGGCGGGGGCCATTCTTGTTGGAGGCATGATCTCAGACTGGCCTTTCTTTTGGCTGCAATGAGTAATGGTGGTGTGGGGGACAACTTCGGTTTACTCTCGGCAGGTGCTCTAGGATTTGGTGTGGTTAGGTGTTGAGGACGGCTGCGACAATGGAAGCGGCGCTGTTGCTAGCGGTGACAGTGATGTTAGCGGGGCTGACAGTGGTGATGGTGCCTCTCTTCCTACTCATGCTTAAGCTTGGAGTGATTGGGCCTTCTGGGCTTTGAACTGGATTATGGGACTCATTTTTGGGCTCATGGGTTGGATAACTCCTTTGGTGTGGGGTTGGATGAATTGGGCCTCTATGGCCCATAGTAGTATTTAATTTTTGTTAGGTCGTATAGACCAGTTGCTCTCTTGACTTTTTTATTCATACTTTGGAGTTTCTAGGTTTTTGTTAAAACAAAAATACGTAGACTTTCAAAAAATTGGGTGTGCTAAGGGTATGTTGGGTTCTTATTCATTTGATAATAGGGTTTTAGGGTACTCGATCTATAAACGGCTCTTCTAACGATCCCTTCTGGAGTGGGTCGTTTTTGTACTGCTTGCTGAAATACAATATTGGGATGACCTTTTTCGATAAAGAAAAAACAATATATCCCCGATGGATTTGTCATCGGTAAAGGGCTGATATTCAAAAGTAATATTAGAACAATAAGTTATTTGACAAAGTCTAAAAAATAGAACAATAAAAAAAATAAAAATAAAATAGAAATTGATATCATTAGAATAAATAGCAAATTACCACTACCTACACTTTTAGCCCATAAATTATCATCAGTAAGCCTGTTTTTTTGAATTCCCGTGCGCTAGTGTGCAAGGTATTATACCTTGAGGTCAGATTCTTTCCCTTTTTGAATTATTTCTACTGACACATAAATTACAAAACTGCCCTTGTGGTTTGGATAATATGAATTAACACTGCTGAATATCAGTAGCATTATGAAGAAATAATATTTCTACATTCCATCTTTGTTTTTCTTAAAACAACTCATTTATTTAATAATTCCAAAAACTATTTATACATATTACAATATGAAACTTGAACACTATATCATTTATCTCTAGCTTTGCTGCTTTCACATACAAGTAGCTTTGAATTTCACCTCTTCTCATGATGAAGAAGTTTCTCCAGCAGGGGATTTTCTCATGTGCTTGAAGCTCTCTTTGATTTCCTTTTCAATTTGTAGCACATTGTTTGCGTAAACACTTCTATCCCTGACTGCTTGGTTATTTGCAACTTGTTGTATATAGTTTAGGATATATATGCTCCACAGTCAAACTACAAAATGATAGAGATTTCTAAATGAATGTATTCATTTAGTTAAAGCTACTGACATTCAGTAAGGTAATTAAGTAAAAAGAAATCTTACAGATACATTGCTGCAAGCATATTACATATAATAGCAAATTAACCATTGCTTCCTCTTTGTCATTGCGATTAATCTGTGTATATGATAAATGCAAATATGAGTAATGACCCTTAGTAGTATACTGACCCCTGATAGTCTACTGACCTCCGAAAACGGAACATGCAGAAAAAATTAGTCAAAAAACCCCCAAGTCCTGCCATTGTTCTATCTCCCTCGCTATTACAACAGGCAAACCTAACCAATCCCTAAACCACAACTCCCCAACGCAACAAACTCCACAAATTACAAAAGAAAACAATTATAGGGCACACAAATGCCAACGCCTAAAGCTCAGATCCAACCAAAACAAATCAGATTCTCTCCTAATCGAAAATATACCTCTTCTTCAAAGTCATTGTCGTTCTCGGTCGGTGTGGCCTCGTCATCGGATTGATGGGAGTTGTCCTCAATGGCGTCTTCATCGTCGGAGTCGGTTGAGCGAGCGACGACCTCGAGCTCTTCCTAGTCCTTTTCGTTGTTGATTGGCTCCGCCGGATCCTAGATCTGTTGCTTCGCCGTCAGAGCCTCTATCTGTTGCTTCGCCACCGGATCCTCGATTCGTTGCTTCGCCACTGAAATGGAGGTTTTGATTTGGGGAGAAATGTATTTGAGAGAGAGAGAGAGCTGATCGATGTATCGTGATATAGTGAGTGGCAATTTTCATAATTCCATGAAATTTAACTATCCTTTATGTCTTTAATGCAAATGAACAGTTACTGTAGCTACCTGTAAATGACTGCAAGGAGACCGTGTCTCTGGCCCTTACGCATGGGAAGGAAATGTAGCAAATTGTGGTTAATGGTAATAACCTCTAGAATAAACAGCCAAAAGGCTAAAGTCTACATACACTTAAATAAATTTGGCAAGTTACAGTCAAGTCCATATCCAATATTAGTACAATACCAAAGGGTGTTCAAAACTATAATTTAAAACACTGTTTCCTGCTGAATATGGGGTCGATAATTTATAAATAATATTACTATATTAGTAAAACAACATTTTTTTTTATGCATATGTTGTTAGGAAAGGGTTTTCAAAAATAATTTTAGTAGAACATCCTAAATATTTCGTCAAAATAAGGTTTTTTAAAATCATATGTAGAACAACATTTTCTCCATAAAGATGTCATCGATGTTGGAAAAGTGTGGCTTAGATTAGAGCCATTTGGAATCCCACATCAGAAAGGTGAAGAGTCATCCTTGGGTTATAAGGAATGGTACCACACACACTAATGCCGAGGCCTTTTGTATTAAAACCCCATACCCGTTCTGCATCGGGTGGCTAAAGTGGGGGGAGTATCGACATTATTGGATCCGTGTGTGTGGGACTCATTTGCTGCTTTCGCACAACAAACTGGCATCAGAGCTCTGGTTCTGAATTGGGAATTGATTCATTGATTGAAAACCATGGTTGACGAGAAAAAGAAAGGGGCTGAGTCTTCAGGTTCTTCATGTTGGTCGACTTCCAGGCCATCAATTGGTAATGCCAAATTTGAAGTTGAAAAGTTTAATGGCACCAACAATTTTGGCATGTGGCAGTGTGAGATGATGGATGTCTTGTGTCAACAAGAATTGGATATAGCTCTGGAAGATAAACCTACAGATATAGATGATGTGGAGTGGGAGAGAATTAACAAGTGGGCTTGTGATCGATTCTATCAGAATGTGCCTTGCTAAAGATAAGAAATTCTTTGTCATGAAAGAAACTTCTGCAAAATAGTTGTGGAAGAAATTAGAAGACCAATATATGATCAAGAGTGCTGAAAACCGGTTTCACCTGAACAGGCGGCTTTTCCTATTTAATTATCGACATGGTGTTTCTGTTTCTGAACACATCATTGATTTCAGTAAGATACTTGCAGATTTGGCTAATTTGGATGTGCAAATTGGTGATGAGGATAAAGCTTTGTGTTTGCTAAATTCTCTTCCTGACGAGTATGAGCATTTGATTACAACTTTGTTTCATGGAAAGAATGATGTGAAATTTGATGATGTGTGTACGTAATTCATTGATAAATAATGAGTGCCGAAAGAAAGAGAAGCAACTTCAGAATGTGTCAGGTGAAGCACTTGTAGTAAGGGGCAGATATGATGAGAGAAAACCTACTGGAAAAAGAGGTAAATCTTGTTCCAAGTCAAGAAGTAAATTTCCTGCAAAAGATGAGTGTTCTTTTTGTCGCAACAAAGGTCATTGGAAGAAAAATTGTCATAAGTTGAAGAATAGAGACAAGAAGGGTTCTGAAGTGAATGTTGTAAGAGATGATAAAGTCATCGACTTTGATTTTGCTTCGAGTTGTTCATCAGCTTTTGAAGATTTTGAAGAAGATGAGATTGAGTTTGCTTTGGCTAGTTCATCTGCAGTTGGTTATTCTGACAAGTGGTATCAAAGCCCAGGTTACGTTTCCCATTTGGATTGGGATCACAAGATTTGGAATTGGATGCTTGTGGTCAAGGTGGAGCTATTGGAATTCGCATCATGAGACAATTGAAGATGGCTCGAATCACGCCAAGGTGGAGATTGTTGGAAAAGTGTGGCTTAGATTAGAGCCCTTTGGAATCCTACATCAGAAATGTGAAGAGTCATCCTTGGGTTATAAGGAATGGTACCACACACACTAATGCCGAGGCTTTTTGTATTAAAACCTCATACACGTTCTACATCGGGTGGCTAAAGTAGGGGGAGTATCGGCATTATTGGATCCATGTGTGTGGGACTCATTTGTTGCTTCCGCACAACAATTGGTTTTTCAAAATAAAAAGTAAACATGTCATCAACACAGAATTTTCAAAAGAGTAGTATTATTAAAAAAGGATGTCGAATTTATATTGAAGATGTGAAAGTTATCCCTAGCTAGGCTTAAGTGATTGCTACAAGTTTTTGTGGTCAAATGGTAAGGTATGCATATTCATAGAAAACTTCCGTAATTTTAATTTATTGATATTGGAGTGATATTCAGATAATCTTTAAAACTAGATTATAGTAGCAATATATATACCAATAACCCACTCCATAGGGCCATACCTGGATTTTTTTTTTTTTTTTTTACGTTTTCACAAATTTAGAGTACCGAAATTTGAACGAATATGAAAATTCCAAAGCATTTATAGACCAGATTTAGGAAATATTCTACATGCTGTGCTGATATTAAAATTCATTTGGGCCAACGAAAATTGGATTCAAAGGTACGGCTGCTAGACTCGTTGGTAGGCTTTATCTTAACAAGCTTCTTGTTGAGAACCCTAGCTTTTTCCTCTTGTTTTTCCCTCAAACAAATTTCGACTTAAGATTACGGCTCTATATTCCTTCCAAAGAAAGCAAGCCTTCAATGGCTGACTGGTCTGATCTTCCCCAGGATCTTGTTGTGTGTATCTGCCAAAGGATGGATTCCATGCAAGACTTCATCACTTTCGGCGCAGTCTGTAAAACATGGAGTTCTGCCGCCACCAAAGATAACTTTACACATCAAGTTCCACTGCTTATGATGCCAGATACAGAGGACAATAATAGTCCTTTTCCCGGCCAGTGTTACAACCTCATAAAAGGTAAGGTTTCCAGACTTAATATACCAAAGACTATCACTCAACGTCGTCTAATGCCCTGGTGTAGGTCTTCTCTTGGATGGCTCATCATCGCCTCATCTAGATTTTTGACTGATGATTCCAGACATATATATCTGTTGCATCCTTTCAAACATGAAGAAATTGTGCTGCCAACCTTTGAGTTTGAGTTTGGGTTTATAAAGAAGTTTGTCTTATCATCTAGTCCTTCTCTGACATCAGATTACATAGTCATGGTTTCTACTACTTGGTCCGATAGAAAGTTCGCTTTCTGGAGACCGAAGGACAATGGATGGACTAAAATATCATCAGAACTAAATAATTGGGAATCAGACACACGATCATATGATATAGCTTATTACAAAGGACAATTTTATATAGTCGAACGGGATGGCCGTGTGTTGGTTTGTGACATTGATGACCCGAACAAAGCAGCAGCAAAGTTGGTTGTTTCAGAGATGCCAAATAATCTAGTGTCTAATGATAGCGTACAGCAATTGTACCTGGTGGAATCAGGTGGCGCCTTACTGTTGGTTTTCCGGCTCAAGAACACTTCTCGAAATGGGTTTAGGGTTTTTGAGGTGCCACTTAGTACTGGCAATTGGTTGGACGCGAAGGAGGTAGAGAACTTGGGGAATCGAGCCTTGTTTTTGACTTTAAACAATTCTTCATTCTCTATAGAGGTCTCAGACTACTCTGGGTGTAAGGCCAATTGCATATACTTTGCACGTCATCTTCTTTCTGAATGCACTCCGACCTGTACAGATCTGGGTATTTTTGATATGAAAGATGGAGAGGTCGAACCATTCACACCGAAATCCTGTCGCGTTCAACAACCATATGTATGGACTCAGTGGACTTTTTGAGTAGGATATGATTCATGATTGCCATGTCCTCAGAAACTTTTCTTGTGCTCTTTCTTTGTTAGAAACATTTTTTCAGTTGAGTCAGAAAATTATGTACCATTATTCTTCTTTGTTTGGGTTAGACTATAATGATGTTTAAACACCTTTGATCTAACTAACATGCAGAATATATGCAGCATGAATATGACTATAGTCTACAGCGGAATTAGGTTTCTTTTTAAAATGTTGCAACAATCCAAGCAGATTTTCAAGATTTGAAACTATATATGTAGTACTGAGCTTCTGTACCACATTGGCACATAAGATCATTGTTAATCAGCCACACAAGGAATATAACAAGTTTCTTCAGTTTGGAGAACTGATAGGTACTGTGCTTAATCAAACATTAACAAGTCTTGGGAGACACAAAGCAAGCTTTTTATTTTTTCCTTTCTATACACAATAGGCAAGCATATGCATACTGCTTAACTGTGCTATGACCCCGTTGAAGCCTTCATATTTAAGCATTCATGATACTCCCAACAGCGTCTTTATGCCATGCTGCACAAAAAGTACGATATATATCAAAATCTTATGTTGCACATACACCAGAGAACTCTACTCGTGATCGATCAACCACACTAAACAGCACAGGCAACACAACAAAACTAAAATAAAAAACCAGACATATGGTTTTTACCTCGAGGCTAAGGGCAGCAGTTGTAGGGTAATAGCGATCAGCAACTTTCCCATCTCTGTCAACTAGAAACTTGGTAAAGTTCCACTGAATATCATCTTTAAAGAAACCCCATTTGCCTAACTTCAAGAACTTGTACAGTGGAGCAGAGTTATCACCATTTACTTCAATCTAACACAAGAACAAACGAGGGTCAAATTACAAACCACATTTCACATTATACAATGACCATGAAGCTATTAGATTCTAGTTGAAATAACCATAGAGGAACAGCAGGTATAAACTTTCTAAAGTTGCAATAGTTCAACAGGAATTACAAGTAATCGGTCATTTAGTAGTTAGTAGTTAGTACAGTCATTTACTTCTACTATTCCAGTTGATTTGACCTAAGACTTATAAACAGAGCTATCCTCTAAATGACGGAAATGAGTTTTGCATGCTCATAGATGGAAATGCCGTTCCACATAATTTACAGAAACAATAATGCGCTCGTGGTTGCAAAATCTTATGACTGGCAGAAAATAGTAACAGGTGTGTGCAACGGGAGAGTTAATGCTACATCACTTTCAGTATCTACCTTGTCAAATATCGGAAATTCTGATTTGAAACGAGTGCAGACAAACTCTTCAATCTCTTCATTACTTCCCGGTTCCTGTGCACCAAACTGATTGCAAGGAAAAGCCAGTATCTCGAATCCTGTATCAACCCACAGTGAATCACACAAAAGGGGAAAATTATGAAAAAGGTGGATTCAGAACTTTTGAACTATATATATAATACATTTGAAAAAGAGATTTCTGATTTACACTAGGAGGATTCTTGTTTCTCTAATAAAGTTGGACTATTCCATATGCAAAACAGTGAAAATCTATAAGAAAATTAAACAAGCAGAAGATTTGCACATTCTAGAGAGAGGAAGTCAATGGAATCGAGAAATGTAACCCACATGATTAAAATAAAAAAACTCGATGGTGTCACCTCAAAAATACAGTTCCTAAACTGGTTAACATATTACAGTCTCCAATGGTTCTCAAAATGATAGGCATGAAAGAACAATAGTAGTTCAAAATTCAAACCTTGATCTTTATACTTTTCATATAGTTGATTCAGCTCCGCGTAGTTTGAGTTTGTCAGTCCACTGCAGTAAATCAGAGGAAAAGAAATGAAAAGATAATAACTTTTCTATTTCTTACAAAGAAGAAAAAAATTGAGAAGCTACGGATATGAAGATACCATTTAGAAGCAACATTGACAATGAGCAGAACTTTTCCCTTGTAAACGCTAAGATCCACATCATTCCCCTTAGCATCCTGCACTAACATTCAAATTAATATCTACCCCAAGAACTACAAAATTAAGATAAAAGAACATTAATTTCTCGACTCAACCCAACTTCCCACATAGTTTCAACACAAACCAAACATTCTCACATTCCCATCGCGATTCTCCATATGTTTCCAATTTCAGGAACTCAGTGGATCAAAAACAGTTGTCTATCCCTCTAAGTAATTGTTGAACATTAGGTAAACACTAAGAAGGGATATCTTCCTGAATTGCGGGGTGCTTTTTGAGATTATACTTCAACAGTTGTCACCCCTGAACCCACCAAAGATGGTTAAGTTAGGGACGATCAGTCCAATATAGTGCTCTAAACCTTTCAATAATGCTTCTTTCTTGACAATCAACTAGACTAGACTAAGGAAGATCAAATCTCAAACATGTTAAAAAAGGAAGCACCTATCATTCAAAGTTTTCTTCTTAGACATAGTCAACACAATCACATACAGTCAAAACTACCCAGCTACAAAATATTCACATTTTGAAGAACATTTCAAGACACAACTAGAAAGATGCAGCAGAAAAGCATAAACTAGTTGAAACATAGGCTTACCTTGACAGTGAAGTCGTAGATCATCTTTGGAGTCTCAGTGGTTGCCATCCTATTTTCTGGGTTGAACTCTTAAGTGACAGAAGCAGCAAACAAATAGGAAGCAGCTGGGAAGACAAGTGAAATTGGGAAGAGAGAAACATATGGAGAATATATGTTCCCGTTTGACTTCAGAATACCTCCAAGCTGATTGTTAATGACAGTTTTGCCCCTTAGGATGAAAGGAAAAAAAGATTAAATTTATATGAAAAGAAAAAACAAGTTACCTCTAAAATAAGAAAAGAAAAAATAAGTTACCTCTAAACTTAAAAAGTATGATTTTTTTTTAATGGAAACAAAAATAGAGAAATTCATTGTACGAATTTTTCACTTTAATTTTCATCAAAATATGTGTCATTTTGAATTTCTTTGCAAAATTTTTAAATTTTAAATATATACAACCAAACAATGAAAATTGTAATTACTTCAATTTCCATCAAAATAAGTGTCATTTCAAATTTCCTTGCAAAAGTTTCTTTTTATTACTTTATTAGTTTCTAAAACAAGGTTTTTTTTAAGTATTTTTATTTATTTTGAATTTTCTTAATTTATTACATATTTCAAATTTTGAATAAAATAATAGATTTCAAAATTTCAAAAATTTATAATTGTCTCATAATTTACTTTGCTGGAGTGTGCTATAGTAGGTTACATTTTGTCCTTGAAGACGATGGGTTTGGTTCCAAGTTCCTTGGGGCCTCGTTTGAACATAGTATGTTAGTATCATTTGGTTTAGTTGTATTGATCTCCCATTTGTAAGTGAGAGATTATAAGTTTAACTCACAAAAGACTAGTTATTGATATAATAAAAAGTTTGTGTAGTAGACCGTAATGTATAGAACAATTTTCAAAAGTAATACCCATTTCACAGATTTAATTGCAAGATAGAACTTTCCTGCACAGAGGGCACTGCAACGTTCGTGCGAATTCTTTAACTAAATTTTATGCACGAATTGATATGCCAGTGCTTGATTAAGTCAATTTTGAACCAAGTTACACGTCATTTGCAAAAATCATACCCCTCAAATCGGTGCAACGCTAATTCTTGTCGAGTTTAGGGTAGGAAATTGAGGTCTGATCAGCTTTGAGTAGGGTGAGATAGTTAGATAAGTACTCTACCATTCACGCAAAGGGAAGGGGAGTGACTGCGATGGTGGTTGGTGAGGCTGACACCACTTTGGGTCGTGATGAAGCCACATTTACCCGTCACCATGGCTTAACAATGACATTGGTGAGGGCTCAGACTTCTGTCTCTGAAGCTTATGGTATTGAGGAACAGGACTGAGAAGGGATGAACATTCTATGTTCTGATGCTTCATTTCATTTGTAGCACTTTCCTGTGCTCCCTGTATCGTCAGTTATGATCGTAGTAAGATTTAGTCTCAAAGAATGCTGCCTTGCTATATTAGGACCGATTCAATGAACTAAGAAGGTAGTGCAATTTCAGAGTCTGAATTTCGACTAAATCAAACCATACATTACAAGTGGTTTTGCTCAGTTTGATATGACATACACAGATACAACCATAACATGTCTCGGAATCACACTAAAACTCAGAAGCAACCCTACTTTCCACTAACTGGTACACAAATAGCAAGCATAAATCCTGATGAAGCCTACAGATCTTTGCACTCATGAGACTCCCAACAGCTTCTTTATGTCACACTGCAAAACAAGTTTGGTATATAAAAGCGAGTGATATTCATCTATAGGTAAATCTATTGATTATCAAAACAAGAAACAACAGCAGCTTAACATAATCAAAATCAAGAATCAGACATCTAAGTTTTTACCTCAAGGCTAAGGGCGGCAGTTGTAGGGTAATAGCGGTGAGCAACTATCCCATCCTTGTCAACTAGAAACTTCGAAAAGTTCCATTGAATGTCATCTCCAAAGACTCCCCGTTTGCCTGACTTCAAGAACTTGTACAATGGAGCAGCATTATCACCATTTACATCAATCTAACACAACACAAGATGGTGAAATCACAAATCGCGTATAACATGATGAAAAAACTACATCAAAGCTATCACATGTAGTTCAAATTGCCAGAGGAAAGAACACATGTAAACTTCTAATTTGCATTACTGTTAATAACTGGTCAGTTAGCACAACTACTCACTACAATATATACCATATTTGAAATCCTTGAAACCGAAATTTGTAAAAAAAGAGATCCTCAACAGGTCGAAATGAGTAGATTAAGTTTGTTGCCAAGCACATAGATGGTAATGCACTGCTTCATCATTTGACAAAGACTACAGAGGAACTTATGGTTGAAACACCTTGTGTCTGGCCTAAAAGTAGAATAGGAGTGAGCTGTGGGAAAAGTGAATGCAACATAATTTTCAGGATTTACCTTGTCAAATATTGGAAATTCTGATTTGAAACGAGTGCAGACAAAGTCTTCAATCTCTTTATTACTTCCTGGTTCCTCTTCACCAAACTGATTGCAAGGAAACGCCAGTATCTCCAAGCCTGCACCAACCAGTATAGCATACATAAAAGGCAAACAACGAAAAAAGTAAACTTCAATGAACTTTTGTACTAGTCTTATATGTATGATGTGAAGAAGGATTTCTGTCTTAAAATTACACACAGAGTCAGAGTTCTTGCTTTTCTGATACAAGTTAAGATTGCCACAGAGAGATGTATGCAAAACAGTCAAACTTCTAATAGTAATACTTGTTCAACCTTGGTCTTTATACTGTTGATATAGTTGATTCAGCTCCGTGTAATTCGAGTTGGTCAGTCCACTACAACAAATCAGCAGAAAAAGAAAAACAGCAGTGAACAATAGAACAAAGATTCAGCAAGTGCGAGAATCAAAAAATATGAAGTGAATACCATTTGGAAGCAACATTGACAATCAGTAGAACTTTCCCCTTGTACACACTAAGATCCACATCATTCCCCTTAGCATCCTGCATTAACATACAAACTTAACAAGTCAACCATCAAAGGGACTGCAAAAATCAATATACAAAGAACACTTCTCAACTCAGTTTTCAACGCACACTTGACACAAGTCACAATTCCACTTTCATTCCCATTGATCATGGAGTTTCCTTACTCTCTCATCCTTAACAGTTATGCTTTACTCTTGGCAAAACAACCAGACTAAAAGGAAAACTCTCAAACATGGGAATACCCCAACCAGGGTTTAGAAAAAGCAATCAAATTTCTTAAACGATTTATTATTGAGTATTGACAGAGAAACAGAGCATATTAAACACAATCACAAGTCATCAGAAATACCATCTAGTTTTGCTAATTATTTACATTTTCGATGAACATTTACAGACCCACCTAGAAATTACAGCAGAAACTGATTTGAATATGAAGCTTTACCTTGACAGTGATGTCATAAATTGTTTTGGGGGTCTCAGTAGGTTGGGTTGCCATGATGTTACTATCTGCTCTGAAGTCTGAACAGGGGAGTACGAGAAAAGTGAAACTGGGGAGGCAGAGAGAAGACGCTGTTTGACTTTCCAATTACGTGTAAACAAATGTTAATTACGCTCATGTCCAGGTCGAGAAGCCCATATGCCCAACGGCCCAGACCAATCCAATCGACCTTCAATTTATTAACTTAATTATATTTTGCTGATTTTTTTTTTTTGGATTACAAAAGAAAATAACAACCTAAAACCCTTAAAATAACCAAAGCCTAACCGATCAAAATGAAGAGTTCACATAGCTAAAAAAGAAAGGAATGATTCCAGGTATCCTTGATGTGTCCAATAGTTGTGACGACATCTGATTTATTTTTTATGTTAAGTCATGGCTATTGGTGCACGGGGAAGAAATTAATTTCTTTGCTTTGTTCATGAACATGGACAAAATTTCTAAGGGAGTTTCTATTCATACCTCTAAAATTGGTATTTGTACCTCTCTCTTTTTCCAAATTATAGTTGACTTTGTTAACTCATGTCAAATTACCAATAAGGACACAAAAGAGGGGGAAAAAAAACTTTTTTTTTTTATAATTTTTTTTAACCCCACTCCACCCCCTCCCCTCCCCTCCCATAATGTCAGTGAGGTCTGAAATTGTGACATCCATGATATCGGTTATCCTAGATAACCAATAGGTCACAGCTCATAGACAAAAAAAAAAGTCTCTTCTTACCTTTACAAACAGTATGTTTCGATGAGACAATTCGCAAAATTCTAAGCTGTGCATTGCCTATTATATTGCTGCTTGCGCTTTTTTTCCAAATCGAAGCAATTAGTAAATATGTGTCTCTCTCCAAGCTAAGGAGCATTATGTTGGACCGGCTTTGGAACACCATGACCACTTTCAGTACGGGCATCTGTACCGACTGTACGTAAATCATAATTAAGTGATGAAAACTTTGTATCCAAAAACTCAGTTTAATTAAAAATTTTGAGAATTGGGAGTAATATCTAAACATCTCAGATAGCAGTATACCAATGTGCTTCTATATTCAATTGATTTAATGAAAAATACTGTATTGACTACCAACTGGAGATTTTTTTTTTTTTTTTTTTTTTTTTTTTTTTTTTTTTTTTGCGCAGCTTAATTGTATGAAGGGTAAAATAGGATTGTGAAATCTTCAAAAATTGAATGAGGTTCGACTACTAATTTTGGAGGTATGAATAGAACGTAAAAGAAGAAGTTTTTATTGATTTTATTGGACGATGGGCGTTGTGGGAAAATTAGGGAGGTCTAGATAGCAAATTGGTTATCTATAAAAGTAAGTTGGAGGTCTATTAAGTTGGGAGGTCCAAATGCCAACTTTGGAGGTATGAATAGAAGCTCCCAATTACTAATAGAATTTTTATTACAATAGTTAGGAAAACTAGAAATAATTAGGTGTTGTAGAGAAACTGAAATTGAGAGGAATTTGCTGTGTATTCTCATTGATAATAGGGGACTCTTTATATAGAGGATTACAATGCATAGAATCTCAATCGTACAAGGAAAGTAATCGTACATTGAATAGGAATCTAGATCCTTCTAATTTAACCATATTACCACTAGGTCAAGTAACCTAGAGTTTGGGCCAAATACAAATAGAGATATCCTTAAACATTAGGGAATATGTTTTTATTTCCATTCCACTCTTAGGTCCCGTTTGGTTGACCAGAATGTTACTGTGGGAAAAGGAATTGTACTAATTTTCATTTCAATGATGGAATGGAATTGATTTAGCATTTCCATTTGTGGTGTTTGGAAGGATTCAAGACTTGAGATTTGAAAATGGTTTGAGAGAATTAATTTGTTAATGATTTTCCAATAATGCCCAATCGAAATATGGAAGATTAAAAATGAATGAGTGAAGATAAGAATTATTAATTGACCAGATTTTATGAGGGGCTAAACAAGTAAATTTTCAATTCTTTTTTTATGGAATTGAACTCCGGTCAACTCATTTATTTTATTTTCCTTTCCAGACTTATGATTTAACCAAACATGACAATTTAATGGAATGGAAAACTATTTCACATTCCAGATTTGATTTCCTGGCTAACAAACGGGGCCTTAGGGGGGATGTGTACATGCTAATTAATTAATCATCAGTAGCCATTTTTAGTTTCCAAATGTTTAATTATAGTCACGTGGTTTGAAAGCGTCAGTTTTTATCCAAAACTTAATTTTGTCAAAATTCTCTTATAATAAAGGGTGTAAATTGTCTTTTAACTCCAAATACGTTGACTTTTTCTTTCCTACCTGACTACCTCTGAGGCCTTGTTTGGTTTGCAGAAAGAAATCTTTTTCCTTTGCCTTTCCCATGAATTTTCTTCTTCGCTGTTTGGAAATACTTAGGAAGTTGTCTAGAAAGTTGGTAGGAAATACGTAATTAATACAATAAAATAATGAAAAATAAGTAATTAATTAATGCAAGGAAAGAGTGAGAGAAAATGAATCCCTTCGGGGTATGAGAGGACTTACTTTCCCCCATTTTTTCCCTTCATCCGGGAAACTTGTTCCTATCCTTGTGCTTACCAAACAAAAGAAAGGAAAGAGTTTCTTTTTCCAACCTCTCAAACCCGCGAACTAAACGAGGCCTTATAATTTAGAATATGGTTCTTAAGCTAAACGACTATGCTTAACGTAAATCCATTTGATTTCATGGATTGCAAAATCCATATGACTTGACTTCTAAGTTCTTGGTTGCAAAATTGGAAAAGAGAATCAGAACAAAAGCTAGGAGGATTACGATATTAAAAATGGAATTTGTTCTACTTGATATTAAAAATGGAATTTGTTCTACTTGATATTAAAAAACAGAAGTTTACGTGTCATATTGTTGCATGAGCGAATAAAATATGAGTATGAAATAAAAGATAATTATTGCAAGTAAAGATTTATCAGATCAATCGACTAATCAATAAGAGTTAAATTCTCACCTTTTTTATGAATCACACGCACAATTATTGCATATCGAATTTCATTTCAGTAAATCAAAACCTAACTCTAATAAGAATATCAACTTGTTTGCTCTAGGTAGGTGGCGACAATGGCGGAGCTATGTGAGGACCTACTGGGTCCTGTGCCCCAGTCAAATTTTGGTTTCTAACTATATATGTGGTTCTGCTATATATCACAGCCACTAAACTATTAATTGTTATTTGTTAGTGAATTTTGTCCTATGCACCTACCTAAAGAACTAGTTATCTTTATTGTTTCTTCTTTTTTCTTGCTAAGTAAAATATTTTGCGTGTTAGCTAACTAGAGTTCTATTGTATGCATGTATTTGTATAATTGCGGGGAGTTCTTATTTCCATAAAAGTGGTTAAGAGTGTTGATGAACTAAAATAGAATGATGAAACTATTTTATTTAATAATATAAGTTTAATGGAAATAAAAATTTAAGTGCCCCACCTATACTAAATTCTGGCTCCGCCTCTGGGTGGCGAGTTCCTTGCTTGGTCAAATGGTCGCCGTCTCCTAGTAGCAGGAGGAAACTAAGTGTCACTGGATTCGTTTTCCAGTGGCATCATGATGGGAAAGCTGTGCGTTTGGTAATTATGCTTTGCTGTAATCGGGTTGCAGATCAAGTTATCTTTCCGTCGTGTCACCGCTGCTTTCGAGCAGTTAAAGCAAATAGAGTCGCCAGTAGAGCGCTCTTTGCTAGTTGGTGTGTTGTTGAGTACGAGTTTTTAGTAGAGACTAATGATAGTATTTCAGGATGTTCTCTAGCTACTTTTTGTAATCAGGGGTTTAGGCTCATTGTCCCCCCTTGCATTCGACAGTTTCTTTAATCAATGTTATCAAGGCTTGGCTCGCTGAGATCCATGTTTCTCGATCGGGTTAATCTAGATGACGAGGAGGTGCGGAAATTGTTTTCGGGGTGTCCAAATCTCGAGCACTTTGAGCTCCGAAACTGTCTGGGGGTGAAGGATTTGTGTATACGTAGCACCAAGATTAAGAAGCTTGCTTTTGGATTTGTTCCTAATCTAGCTGCATTCAGCTGGAACACTACAGAGATCGAGATTGATTGCCCTAACCTTCTTTCATTAAGTTTCACTGAATGCGACTTTAACCAGTTTGTGCTTAAAAAAGCGCCTGCACTAGTCGAGCTTTCTATTCATCTTTCGGTGCTAGAGCCTGAGGACTATCATTTATGGAGGAAAACTGTGCGGCTACTCCTGCAAGCACCTAATGTTAAGAAGCTTAAGGTGCCAAATTTGTGGATTATGGTAAACTTTCTCCATTGTTGACTATAACATTTCGGTTTTTGGTTAGCTACATGCGAAACTTGTGCATTAATTCTGAGAAATGGATGTGATTGGTATTCGTTTTTGTTGGGTGTGGTACTAGCAACTTAGCAAGTTAGTGGGAATATAGATTGGCTTAGAAGAGTAATGGCCTTTTTTTTTTTTTTTTCCCCACACTTTTATCCCGTTGTATTTTTGTTGTCTTAATTTGGCATGTAGGGCTGCACGTGGTTTGGTTCGGTTTCGAGTTCAAATTTGCATGTTTGAGGTTCTACCGTTCTAGGCAAACTAACAATGAAGAAAAAAAATTTAAACCAAACCAAATCAGCCTAGATGGAGGCGTTCTGGTTCGGAGGTTTTATCGGTTTTTTCAATATATATAGTTTTTTTTTTTTTTTTGAAGCTAGCTATGGTCAATATATATAGTTTAAACTGCATAAGTTTTTCAACTTTTTCATATTGAGCTTGAGCAATATACCGAACAATGTTGAAGCATGAAGTTCATGTAGACATGTAGTATTTTTTTTTGACAAGTAAAAGAGATTTCATTAATTTTAAAGGCAGAACAGCACATACATGTATTGCACAGTTGCACCCTAAATCTCTATATACAACAAAAACAAACATGTAGTATATGTAAGCAATTCATTTGTTTATATATTATTTTTCTTTTCCAAATTGCAAAAGTTATACAATATTTCAAATGTAGTTTTCCACTACATCCATACATGAGAAGGCATCTTATAAAATTAAGTACTTTTTCTTTCATCAAAGATAGATATTGCATTAATATTTCCTTTCTACTAAAATATCAATCTCTTTTCTTTTTTTTTTGGACGAAAAATATCAGTCTCTTTGTTATTATTGAATTTATAAATCCTTTTGACATGTTAAACGTCTTACGCAGTTATTGTATATATTTTATCTAACAATTACTAGTTTTCAATGTACATTTAGTTTGGTTGGATTAACATCAGTTTAGACAATTCTGGAACCAAACTAAACCGATTTCAAATTGGTTTTGGTTTTGTAATAACCAAGGACATAAAAGACTGATCCAAACCAAAAATTGAGCGGCTCTTTGCACACCCGTATTGGTATATTATGAAATTAAAGATCGAGTCAGTGAGTCGTGATATATATGATATGTTGGTTAGCTAGCATAATTGACACCGTGAAAATCATGTGTTCAAATCTCATTGGCATCATGGATGAGTGAAGTGTGGTGGTAGAGAAAAGAAAAAACAAAATGTACTTAAAGAGTATTATGGTAACTAAATTTCGGTGGAGGTTGTAACCCCAAATGATCACTAAGCTTTATAGTAGAGATGTAGCTATACCTCTGTGTTTGTCTTCTTCATACATAGGTGGTTTAACCCTTTTATTCACTTTGCTTGTTAATTAATTTGGGAGGTGAAAGAGATGTGGTAATTACGTACTGAAGGCAGTGGGGTTAGTTAGATAAAAAATCCGCTCCTAATTTGTGCAAACTTTTCATACTTGATCTCTCAGGAAACAGTGGTTAATTGCGGTTAACTGGTTAAGTAATGAAAAGTCAAATGCTTGTTTCTGGACTCTGATATGTTTCTCACCAGCTTGATTTGTAGACATTAGGGCTTTAACTGGACCCTTCTTTGCAATAACCTCTTTGTCTATTCTAGCTACCTGCGTTTGATAATTGGTTTTTGAATAGCTTTATTACGAATTTACGATATCAATTATCTAATATGACTTCACCTTTTTACTGCAACCTGGCTCCCTACTTGTTTCTAGATTATTGCATTATGTTATCAAGTTATCACCTCTTCTTGAATTACATAGTTGCTTTGCTGCAAATGTTCTCAGCTTCTGACATCAAGGGGTCTCTTCCTTACAAGTTTTAAGCTCCAGAGTCTCAACCATTTAGAGCTAGGGACGGGTTATAGTAAAAAGGATCTGCTTGGTATGGTTGCTAGGGGCAGGCAAAAACCGAACCGGGAACAGAAAACCGGCCGAACCGGGCCGGAAAATAGGTTGCGGTTACCGAACCGGAAGAAATAGTGAAGCGAAATGTAGTGAACCGGACCGGACCGGGTCGGAACCGGGTTGTTTCTTTGCACCGACCGGAATAAACCGAACCGGCCGAATTTAATATCACATATTAATTTTTATTAAATTTTAATAGGTGTCAAATTATGATTGGATGTAAAGAGGTTTCATGTGAGCTTGACCTTACCTGATTACTAGAAACCCTAACCTAATGCGACCCACTCTCTCAATCTCATTCAGTCATTCCCTCACACCTCGCCGTTTTCGACTTTCCTCTCTACTCTCTCTAACTCTCTCTCCATTTTCGACTAATCATAGACAAACCATCAAAATTATTCTCATCTCTCGCCCTTTTTCCTCATCTCTCCCTACATCTTCTCATCTGTTGTTGTTTTGATTGGGTTTGGGGGCTCTCGAACTGTTTTGCTTCATATGAACTCGGTAGTGAAATTTCGCGTTTGGCTTCAATTTTTTGTTTGTTTTATGTTTCGATCTATGAAACTAGGGTGCTAAGATCTGGGATAATGTTTGGTTGTTTGCTGTTCTTGTTGTACAACGCTGCTTGCTGCATGCCGATCTTCACGCCGAGTCTAACTGCACAACCACGCCGATCTTCACTTCGATATGCAGTTTTGTCGCCTCTCTGATATGGACTCGGTAAGTCGCCTCTTTGTTTTCTTCTTCTTCTTCTTCCTCCTTCATGGACTTTCTCTGTTGTGATAGGTTTTCTATAAAGCTTGTGAGGATTTGGATTTAACTTGTGAAGCTTTGGATTTAGGGTTCGGGTTTAAAGAAAATTGTTCTTGATTTGATCTTAAACTTTCAATTTGGATGGGTTTAGGAAATTTCATATGGAAATCGAATTAGGGCTTCAATTTAGGGCTTCTGGAAATCAATTTGGGGTTTCAATTTAAAGGTTTCTGGAAATAAATTAGGGTTTAGATTTAGGGTTTCTGGAATTTATGTGGAAATATCAGTTGGGAATTTGTCTAACTGCCTGTTTTTTATTTTGTAGTTTGGTGAAGGGATGTCACAGACTCCGATTGATTTTAGCTGCGACTGCAACCAGTGAAACCACTCCGATTTGCTGCAAAATTTGCCGCAAATTGGTTGTTGAATGGTGTTTGAACAAAAAATGGGCCTATTGTGCCTTACAATTAAAAATGGGCCATAGCTTTCTCAACATAAAATGGGCCAAAAGTGCATAAAAAAATAAAAATAAAAAAGGCCAAAATAAACCGAAACTACACCGGGCCGAACTGAAAATTCGGTAACCCGAATATTTCGGCCCATCTAATTTGGAAACAGTTTTCGGCCCAGTTTTTTGCCCAACCGAAGAATATGGGTCGAAAACGGGTTGGGCCCAAAACCGAGCCGGCCCGAACCGCGCCCAGCCCTAATGGTTGCACTGCTTGGTCATTGTCCCAATCTCGAGACAATGGTTCTTTACACTACTACAATAAGTTAATCAGACGACAGAGATTTGGAGTTGTGTGATGACCAGCCTCACTGTGGTCTAAACGAGTGTTGTGTGATTGAAAAATCACACAACGGTGAAATCACCGTTGTGCAATATTCATTTCCTCAACAGATAATTATTTCCGTTGTGCGAATTCTGCGCAGGCATGTGCCTAGCATGGCATGTGCGGGGATGCCTCGGCATTGACATGGCCATTCAGACAACAGAAAATGAAATTAAGCTGTTGTCTGAGATTCATAACACACAACAGTTGTGATTTCTTTGTTGTCTGAGATTCATAACACACAACAGCTATATTGTTTATTTGTTGTCTGAGATTCATAACACACAATAGATATAATTTGTTCTTTGTTGTCTGAGATAAGTAACAGACAACAGGGATTATTTTATTTCTGTTGTGTGTTATGAATCTCACACAACAAAATTTTGTTATTTTCTGTTGTTGGTTGTTAGTTCACACAATAGCTATATTGTCTTAACTGTGGTGTGAATATTGTAATCAAATTGGGTATGAGATCAATGCTAGGTAAACTGTACAAAATCAATGCTAGAGATTATTACCAATGAACAATAATTTTATATTAATGCTAAAAGCAACTTTGATACATCAAACAAACTCCAATCGATTCATCATATACAACTTTCATTGAACTAAGTCTTCCAATTTCATAAGCTATACAAGATTGTGTTCGATTATCACCCACAAGTATTGTTGCAATACGAGCAATCCAATTTCCATCTTGTGCAGCATATGCGTGAGGATTCTGATGGACAAGTTCAACATGCTTGCTTCTCCCAAATGGGGCATTAGCTCTAGATTCATCTCCTTCATGGAATCTTAGGCCTGAAGCCACACCCAACTTGGATGCCAAGGGCAGTTGCAGCAGCTGCCTTTGCTGCTGGGTCAGCATCATATTTCTGCATAAAAATAAAAATAAAAAAATAAAATCAGAACATGGCAGATCAATATAACATGTAAAGAGATCTTGAGGGTTGGTAGAAGAGGCAGACTAGATAACTATCAGATTAACCAAAAACTTAGAACTGCAATCAGTCAATTTGTCATCTATACCCTAACCAATCTGAAAAGTGGGAAATATTGACGTAAAGCAATGTAAAGGGAAAGTGCCATCATGTAGATTGTTTATTGATATACAAGCACAAGAGTAAATCTTCAAGAGGCTAACCTATCTTTCCATAATCTGTGTAATCCTGCACTCATCAAATCGTTCATTGTATCATAAGCTATTAATAGATGGCCTTGAAGTGAGACCAATGCAGATATGGCATCTTTCAATTCCTTGGAGAAAACCTCTGAAACCTGAAATCAGAAATAACTGTAATTATCTCATAAAATTGAGACTCTAGAGAGAAGCAAAACAGGTAAAAGGTACCTATAATGTTTGTACAGTAATAGATGGAGTTAAGACAGTAAAGTTGTAAATGTTTTGAAAAATTACCAAGTTTTGAGGATTGTATTAATGCAACCAAACATAATCTGCTGCTGAACATTTAAAGATTAATGACGCATGTAAAAAATGTGACCATACTTTAACTGCAGCTCATTAACAAAATGCCAAAAGTCCACTAGCTATAAGCTCCGAGGAGTAATTTTACATAAAGAGTATTTATAAGAGTTCCTATGACATAGGCCAATAGACTCCAACAAGTTTCATTCATTCTGTCAATAAGGAAATGACAATCAGATGCATATACTAATGAGCCTTTCATATTTTAAACAGACCATTATTGACTCCATCAACCATAACCTGTAAAAATCAGAACTTAACATAGATTATTTACCAAACGTCGGTTTAATTTACATGTCGAAGACAACATCACTTATAAATGTGTCTAGTTTGATATCCCAGCAACAAGCCAAGATTCAAATAGTTATTTCAATAATTTGAGATTCAAACTCTAGAGTCCAAGGAATAAAAAATAAAAAAAATAAAAACAGGTGAAATACACTGATAAATAGAAACCAAATACAGAATTTTAAGGGCCACAAAGGAAAGGAAGGGAAAAGAAGAGGGGGGGGGGGGGGGGTGTTAGTTCACAGCTTTATGAAAGGTCAAGCTAACTCTCCTATAAGAGCTGTTGCTGCTCCTTAAAGTGAATGCATTGCTTAAAATTAAATATAATTGGCTAGTAAATATATTGCTTTAAGTAAAAATATGTGAGCATGGTGACTTTCGCTAGTAACTCAGGTTTAACTATCTCATACCAATCCAGTAGGACAACAACACAAAGGCATCAATTAAACTCAGAGTTTTACCCAGCATTAGCAACTAGAACAATTTCACTACCCAACTAATAGACTAAGTTACTAAACTTCAAGCGAATACGAGCCTGATATTTAGCAGTCTTTCGTATACATCACACAACCAATAGCAGAAGGGAAGGCGCACAACTAAAAAAAAAAAAAAAGCGATCTATAACCCTATTTTAAAAGCATGCCTGGGTCCATATTTCATGACAAAAGAAGCACAACAGAATCCTATACACATGTACACATGAAGAGACAGAAATACATACCGAAGTAGATATTGTCTTGTTCCCATAAGTTGTATGGATAAGGCATCTGTATATCACTATCTTGACCAGCAGTTTTCATTTTATTCCTCTGCACCTTGGACTTCAAGGATGCTAAAATAACAAGATTGAAAAGTAATTAGCCATTTGAAATACTACTACCCAAATACTTTCAAGATAAGCCATCAATATGTAAAATAGAAACTAAACCTTATGCCTAGGATTGATAAGAATTACTGGTCAGTCCCCAGCAGCATCAGTCATAGCTTGCAAATCCTGTAAATTTAATTAGAAGACTTTTAACAAAAAAAAAGGTAAAAGTAAATCATGCCAAGCAAAATGTTCTCCAAATGTAATGGTGGAATATAAACTCAAGATACCTCAATAATACAATTCCCGACAGCATTCTGAGGAGCTACTAAGATAAACAGGTCATTAGTCTCATCTACATATTTGGCACCTGCACTTGCAAAAAAAGAAGCTAAGGCCATGGCATACAATCATTTATTAGAGAGCTGAATGATGAACTCAACAGAACACAAACACGAGATTAAAACAAATGACCAGCCAAAAAGTGCAACATTAATTTGGATGCCTCTAGTTTAGATGCCTGCTTTCGTTCAATATCATTGTTATAACAAGAAGGGATTATCATTATGTTTCTCAAACAAGATGATTACAATTTCGTATATACAAACAAGAAAAAAGTGGTGATCTTTTGTTCAATATTATAAACTACCTTGCACCTAATCAATCTTTTCAAAATTGGCATTTTTGAAACTGGACAGTTTGCCCCTAATAGATAATGTCAAATACATGATTCTCTTATGTCTCTCACCTGCAAGCCGTAGCAAATAAAACCCAACACAAAAAGAATGAAAAGTGGACTATACTTTGCAGTCCTTGAAATCAAATAGAAACACAAAATGTCTATAAACCACCTCACAAGATGCCACAATCCATTCCCTAAGAAATTCTCTGAGTTGAAAAGGTTTGAAGGAACTCCTCTAGACTGTCAACATAAATCTCACCAAAACTTTCTAGAGAACAATACCAACTAATCATGAGAACTAACAACATAGTAAACTGAACTGGTGATATAAAATGATAATCAATCCATACCTCAAGAGCTAATTTCAAATCTGTGATCCCTTTGCCTCCCTTACAACATTTAACACAGTCAGTACAACATACCTAACAAGCACAAACAGAAGCACACCAATAACAAACAAATAGATGCATAAAGAGATATACTACAACAAAATGACAATGCTTACATCAGCTGTGCCCTCAGATGCAATATCAGCATATGTATCAAACGATATACTGCTAACCCATATGGTAATCTGCATTTGATAAAAGATTAAAAGAAGTTATTCTCAATATTATCATTTAAGCTAAAAAAAAAAATTTATCATACCCAGATAAATCTGGAAGCAATCTTTGGCCTCCACTCCAGCATCTACCTCCCAAATCCATGAAAACGAACAAAAGAAATCAACAAATTAGCCTCAAAACAAAGAAACAGCAACGGAGTGGGTTCAGAATCATCATTCCAAACTAGAATCAGAAACAACCAACCCAAAACAATACCTGGCATGAGAGCTTCCTCGAGAGTTCGAGCCTCGAACTGCTTGGAGAAGATGTACTTGGCTGTCTTGGTGGCCAAATCGAGTAAAACTGCAACAATAAGAAAGAAAACACCAAATGTTAAAACCAAATCGGAACCAATTAAACATGAAAATCAAGGAAAATTTTAGATTGTGGGAAAGGGATTTGAACATTTATGTCACTGGGAGACGGAGGAGGCTTGGGTGGCGAGAGCGGCGACGAGGGAGATTCGGGCTTCGAGAGCGGACATGGTCCTTCTTCGCTGAGGCGGAGAAGATACGGCAGCGCAGTTGGCGACCATAGAGATGTTAGTCTGTTAGGGTTTCATGACAGGGAGCTTGAAGAATCTGTTAGTCTTCTGCATCTTTTCAATTGACCATAGTTTGAAGGCGAGGAGGAGGAGATTTGAGGATTTGAGAGCAAGGAGGAGGAGATATGGGGATTTGGGTCGGTATATCAGGGAACAAAGGCGGAGGAGGAGTGTGAGAGAGGACTGAGATTTCGTTTCGTGTTGAGAGATAATATCGAGAGAGGACTGAGTGGAAGGCTTTGTTTTCTTTTATTTAAACCTAGCAAAAATTCTCAAAGTTATTCACACAATAGAAACCTCACCAACTGTCGTCTGAGTGCAGCACTAAAAATCAAAATGTGAAATCATGGAGGGAAATATGGAGCCTTCAGCATTTTGGCTCAAAATGTTGCCGCCCAGTTCCATCTTCACACAACAGAAAATCTTAAATCTGTTGTACAATTACAACAGCTTGCACTAGGCCTATCTAGGGGAAGACATTCAAGCAAGCTTCCTCAAATTTTGATGCTTAGTTTTTCAATCACACAACGGAAATAGTAACACCCGTTGTCCTAGTAACCCAAATTTCAGTATTTCAAGAGCCAACCAAGACTCCAAAGTAGAGGGAAATCTGCCGCTAAATTTTTTAAGATTCAGACGACAGACATTACTTCATTTCCGTTGTGCAATGTAGTTCTGATAAAAAAGTTTTCACTTTGTTGGCATTCACACAACAGAATATAACAAGTACCGTGGTGCAATAAAGCTTACTTAAACACACAACAGATGATTTCTGTTCCGTTGTGTGATTAGTGTTGTGTGATTAACTTTTTGTAGTAGTGTTATCACCTTCGCACGAGGAATGAAGATGTGAGTACTCTCGATAACTTAATCTATCATTTTTCAATTTCTTCTGCTGTTATATTGTAGATCCTAGAAGGAGCCTAGAGGGGGGTGAATAGGCTCACAACCAATTTTTTTCGTTCAAAAACTTTCTCAAGGATTGCAACTGAGTGATCAATCCTGAGTGCTGATATTGAACAGAATGTATTGAACAATCAAGCAACCCAACTAAAGCATTAAAGAACACAGATTTTTGTTAACACAGTAAACACCCTATCGAAGGAAAACATCTGTGTGGCCTTTAACTCTTGAAAGACCAAAACCAATTCACTAATGAACAACAACTTACAAGATTACAAAAACAA
Source organism: Rosa rugosa (assembly GCF_958449725.1). Taxonomy (NCBI): domain Eukaryota; kingdom Viridiplantae; phylum Streptophyta; class Magnoliopsida; order Rosales; family Rosaceae; genus Rosa; species Rosa rugosa. The sequence continues at coordinate 44,744,313 of NC_084823.1, read as the reverse complement.
AGATTGCACTGGACGCGGCAACTTCTCTAGACTAACTCACTAGACTGTTTGTAATCACTCCTTGCTAATTGTTTACACAAGTGAACAACTTAGAAATCTCAACTATGAAACAAGCTATGAACGTAGTAAGTTCGTCTTAGAGATTTCACCTTTGAAGCTTGCAATACCAAAATGACATCATGGGATGCAAGAGATGAATATGCATGCATGAATGAATGAATGGTTTGTTGTTTTTCAAATTGTTTTCAACATGGAACAAGACACTTTGAAAAACAGAAAACCAAAGAGATAACTCTTTAACAACAAAGGGATTGAAAACCAAAACTATTTTCAATATCTGAGAATAAACAGAGTACCCATATATATATATATATATATATATATATATATATATATATATATATATATATATAGGAGGAAGAGGAAGGACAGTTCACTAAAAGACCCCTTAAGCTCAATTGGAGTAGGTAAACCCATACCCTTAATTTCATATTGCACATGTAAACCCATGCTCCTAATTTCAATTGGGAAAACCAAATCTAGAAGCCAAACACTCCAACTCCTTAATCAAAGCTGACATTCGAATGGAACCCATGAAAAACCATTGACTTTTGTGAAAGAGAGGCCATGCATGAGCTTACCTGAGCCATGAGGAAGAGGAGACTTCTTCTGATCTTCAAGGTTGAAGCTTGAACTTGGATAAGACAGCAAGCTAAGATGGGGAAGCAAGACAGCAAACTGATCTTCAAGTCTTCAAGTGGGTCTTCGACAGGAAGACAACCACAATTGCAACAATTGTAATTAAACATAGCAATTATGGTCTTGGCCTGCATACTTGAGCTTCTAACTCTTAGGCTTAATGGGTAGAGATATTTTGTTAAAGTGAGGAATGCCAATACACATGATATATGCCAATACATGATATACTAACATATATGGATAAACTGCAAATCTAAACTTTGATCTTCCACTTTGTAGGAGAAGCTACCAGAAGACGTCTTAGGTAAACTAGTTGAGCTCACAATGCCAAGGATCAAGCTACTTAAGATGAGAGGGTATTTTAGAACACAAGATGTCTTCAAGTTTGTGACTATGTTGAGAAGGCAAGGATTAGTGGCGGAGAAGATTGTAGTTGATTCTCCTCAAATGTGAAGAAAATCATATCCCAGAGAAGAAATCGTATCCTTCTGTATTCATAAAGATATAGGTCATATGGAAGTAGTTTAAAGACTGAGCTTTATATTCCTCCAGTATTTCTGTTTCGATCTGTTTCTATTTTCTTTTCCGATCTTTTTAGACAATGGGAATTTCTGTTTTGTTCGTGTTATTTTTACTGCTTGCTTCACATTTCAGATCATTCATGGACTGAGTTTCTATCTTGACTAAGAAGATTGCTTGCGTTATTTTTACTGTTTTTTTTTTTTTTCACAATTCAGTGTTGGGAAAGAAGGATCGCCTTAAAACAATGTTGATGGATAATTGGTTATCTCAAAATTTAAGTAGTCCCGCGCCTCGTGTGATTTGCAGAAATAGTAACAGATAAACAAAAGAAGACACAATATTTGACGAGGTTCAGCAAATGTGCCTACATTCTTGGGGTAGCAGTACTTCTTTCTTCCACTATGTAAAATGATGGGATTACAAAAACAATCTCACAATAGTGACTAAACTTCATCAAAGTGGTAAAACTCTCTCCCTTGATATACTCTCAAGAGGTATACTCTCTCTCACTTAATTGAGACTCTTTTTCTCTCAATCTCTCGGTCGATGTTATCTCAAGAGGCTTCTGACTTGGTCAATATTCCTTGCTCCTTCCTCCTTGCTTCTTTGTTGAACATGCTGTCTTTTACAGTGCTCAGTGTGAGAACACCTTGATGAGCTGAGTTGCTTAATGATACCACCAAGGGAGAGAGTTTTTCCAGTTTCCACAAAGATGAAAGAAAAAAAAGATGCAAAAGACTAAGGGGAAAGAACATATAAGGAAGAATGCATAATATGGAAACAAAAACGACGGTTATCAATTGAGAGTGATTTAATTTTCGAATCTCGTCATTCTTTTGTAATATATAAATATTTCAATATTGAATAACCTTACTCATTCCATTGCCAAAAAATCATTCTTACACCTCTCCAATTACGACAACACAATTTGAGTCGCATAAATAAAAAACTTTTTCAAAATTTCATAAAATCCGCTCATTATGGTGAGGATTTATAACTCTAGTCATCAAAGGTATTTAACAGTAACTTCTGAAAATGGTAGCATAATCTTGGTGACAGGGCAAAAACTCTCACTTTCCAAAACAAAATCTTCAAGTCTCCAACCATAGGAGGGAAGACAAACCAAAATTTTGCATCAAAAGATAAGCACAAAACCCAATTATCCTACAGCCAAGCAAAATATCCGGTTCACACCACATAGCCCCAACATCACCGCTGACGTCACATTCCCCTCCCTATACCCCCAACCATCACCATTTCACACACCATAGAATACCCATGACCAACCCCCTGACGCAGCAATCTCAGCCGTCCATTGTCCTCATTCCCAATAAACAAAACTCCGTGCTCGCGCCTCCACGTGCGCGCTTCTACGCCACCTACGTGGACGCCCACAGACCCTCCACGTCGACAGCCCAAAAATTTGTCACCTAGAAATAGTTGACCTTTCTGGTTCCACCCTATAAATGTGAAGCCGTTTCTGTGTTCTGGGCATCTCAAATGCTCTGTTATTCTACTCGTTTTCTCTTCCGAAGAAATCTCACCGTCGCTGCTTCTCTCCTTTTGCCCAAGCACTTCTCGGCCGATTCCAACCATACCCTTTTGCGTTCTTCGCGTTCCCCCTCGATCAAGGCAGAGTCTTCGACCCCATTTCCGTCTTTTCGATCCAATCGCACAATGGCTAGCCAGTCCACCACCAAATCTGTCCACGACTTCACTGTCAAGGTGGGTTCTTTTATGAACAATTTTCATGTTGTTTAGAAAATCAAATACGTTGGTGTTTGCTATTGGGTTTCTGAATCTGTGTTTGATGATCATAAACTGTTGGGATTGGTTCTTTTTGCGACTTGTGGAAATGGGGAAAGTTGGTTTGTTCTGATCACCTTGTGCTTTCTTGAAACCGAAGAAACGACAAAATTGATTTCATCAGTTAAATATAAATATTCTTTTTATCTTTGGCTTTCTCATTTGTATTAAGAGTCAAATTCTCCAGAGCAAGCTGTAGTTTTTTTTTAAAAAATTAATTAAGGAATTATGGAGCTAAAACGCTTCTCTGATTTTACATTAGCAATCAGCTAGTAGAGGGGTTTCTTTCGAAATTTGATATATTGCTAGTGGGCTAGTAGGTTGTGCAGATCCTCTTCCATCTTTATAATTGGGAGTTCAAAAATATAATTTGTTCTTCTATTTCAGGATGCCAAGGGCAATGATGTTGATCTCAGCTCCTACAAAGGAAAGGCCCTTTTGATTGTCAATGTCGCATCACAATGGTACACCATGCCTTGTCTTTTTGCTTACTTTCTCCCTTTGCTGTTTGTAAGAATTCTCCAATTGCTTAAACTCTGCTCTGTTACAACTAAGTTGGCACTTAAATCTATGTAGTCAACATATTGCTCTTGGTAATTTGTTGAGGAGTACACTGTAGGGGTATCAAGCTAGCTAGGTCTTTAGTCGCGATGACCCTTCTTTCAAAACTATCAGCTTTCTCTGCTTTTGTCGTCGTTCTCTTCCGTTACTTATAAAGTTTGCAATCTAATTTTGATGCAGTGGCTTGACCAATTCAAACTACACAGAGCTGGCTCAGTTGTATGAGAAATACAAAACTCAAGGTTTTTCTTCGAGTCCTTTCTTCTTTTGCCTAATATTAATTTAACCCTTTTCTTTTGGATGCTCTCTAAATTTTGCACCTATTGCCTCTTTAGGTTTGGAGATTTTGGCATTCCCTTGCAATCAGTTTGGAGCTCAGGAGCCAGGATCTAATGACGAGATTGTAGAGTTTGCTTGCACTCGCTTTAAGGCCGAGTATCCCATCTTTGACAAGGTATGAGGGGGATTTCATTTTCCAGATGTTAAATGGAATCAAGTCATTAACTATATGTGGTGATGGACATACGTAATATATATTTTTTTCCCATTCTAGGTGGATGTGAATGGTGACAAAGCCGCTCCATTGTACAAGTTCTTGAAGTCGAGCAAAGGTGGACTCTTTGGTGACAGCATCAAGTGGAACTTCTCCAAATTCCTTGTTGACAAGGAAGGCAATGTTGTCGACCGTTATGCCCCAACAACTTCTCCTCTTAGCATCGAGGTACAGAACACTTCATTCCATTGCAGTGCCTAAATGTACTACTTTTAAGTGAATTTGATTTTGCTGATTGACTAACAATATTGTGGTTGGTCTTTGTTTGTGTTTGCAGAAGGATGTGAAGAAACTGTTGGGGGTTGCATGAATCAGCTCCTTATGAATAAAGGAGAGTTTAGTAGGAATAAACAACTGTAATGAGAATAAATCGCTTTGTATTGTTGGACATGTTCTTATAAGTTTATGTTTCTGTGAACCAGTACACTCGTATGCAGTGTTATCAGTATAATACAATGAATGTGCATTCAAGCTTTATATATACATGTTTGTCAGATTGAGGCCTATTGTAGTGTCGAATGTTTCCAAATCAAATCGTAGTTGTTGTCGATTGTTGAGTGATTGATCAGGAGTCAGAAACATATTTAAATAAAACTTGGCGTTTAATATCTTTTATCAAGTCTCTTTTCCGAGGCAACCGTGGCCGGTGGTAACAACAACAACGGCCAATTGGAGATAACAATTGAAAATCTTATCAAGTCAAGATGGAAACTCAGTCCAATGAATGATCCGACTGATGCGTCAGTCCCAAAACCATGTGGGGAATCACATGAAACTGATGAAAGCATGAGTAAACTATTGCCACTGTAATTGAAAAATATAGGTAATTGACGACAGCTTTTAAAAGCAACCTAAAGGTCCACAACAATTTTTAGAAGAAACTTAAGCTGCTGTCAGTCCAAGGGTTTAGGCAAAAGTATACCATAAGTAAGAGATATACATGAATCTAATGCGACTCTAGCCGCTCCCAAACCCTATTCTTCCTCCTAAAGGCGGTACACCTCACGGCCTCTGTTTACTGCACAATGACGTCCATTGACGAAGTTACTGCAAGCTTCGCGGCCTCTCTCGCCCTAGCGGGCTCTGATGTCGTTGACATCTCGCACTTGAACGGCTCGGACAGGCGTTCCAACTCTCAGGCTTTCCTTCTAGCCAAACCAATGACAAAGAAACAGTTTGGCACTCAGGATCTGCAGCGTCACTTCCGACGCATCTGGATCATTGATGGAGCCTTCAAGGTTCACGACAGTACTCAAGGCCGCTTTGTTTTTTCCTTTGATCTGAAACGTGATCGAAATAAGGTTTTACGGGGAGGGCCGTGGTATTTTAACAAAGCTCCGGTTCTGCTACAGCATTATGATGGCATGGAGGATCCTCTTGTCATCCCAATGAATCTGCTCTTTTTTTGGGTCAAAATCACAGGTATCCCTCCAGCCCTAGAAGAGAAAACGATTATCATGAATATTGCTTCTGTTGCGAGTAAGTATTTGGATTTTGATCAAAGACTGTATAACAATAAGAATCAAATTAGGGTTCATGTAGCTCATGCTATTTTCCATCCTTTCTTCTTGAAACGGACTCTCAAGATCATCCCTGGAGTGGTGAAAGAGATTACCTTTTTTTATGAAAATTTGCATGGAATATGCAAAGATTGCCAACTCCTGTGTCATGAACAGAACGTTTGCCCTACTGTTGATGCCCAAGCTATGCATAACACCACTACCCGATCGGAGACATCAGGGAAGTCGCTCACATCCCATTTTCCAGGTTTGTCTGATCTTCGTTTCCAGAATGGATCGTTCCGCTTTCAAGGCCTGCAAACACCGCTACTGCCTCCAGTAGTGCGTAACCTATTTGGCACTTCTGCTATAAACAAGCATCGCAAGCCTATTGTTGTGCGTAGTGAAAACCTAAGGCCTGCTGCGGAAGGAAATGCCCTAGCCCTAGTTCCTGTGGACGTGGAACCATCCACTGTGAAAAGAAATAGGCCTGCATCACCATATACGTCCCCAAAGAAACTGAAATTTCTGTTTCATGATGGTGAGACTGCTGCTAGCTCCGCTAAGCTGCCTAAGAAACTGAAAGTTCCAGAATTCCACACCAAATTCTCTGCTAAATCACTGGGTCTCATTGCAGCCCCGGGGGGTGTCTTAGTTCCTAAGGAAGGATCACTCCCTAAGGAGTCTCTGCAGCTCGTCAAAGTGGAATCAAAGAAGAAAAGAGGCCGGCCTTTGGGCTCGAAAAACAAGAACTCTTCAAAGGGTAAGAAGATTGCAACTGACGAGGTGCTTAGCATGCTTTGCCCTGGAAAACCTCCTAGCCCTAGTGTTAAGGGCAAGGAAAAGATTTAGTTTTTTCTTTTGAACTAAGCCTATTTACTTGTCATTGTAACATAGTTTCTAGGCTTTTAATAAGTGAGCATGGGTACCGTCAAATGATCGGACCTAATCTATGTATCGCTGTGGTTTTCACCACAAACTCTTTATCTACCCAGAGATGGTAGAGGGAGGATATGTAATGGTTCTTTCTGGCCTGAGTATTAATATATCGACATGATATTCTTAAAAAAAAAAGGGTTTAGGCAAAAGTAGAACCTAAACCGTCTCAGCAGAAGTAGTTTTTTTTTTTTTTAAGTTACAGCAATTTCAAATTAACCCCAAATAATAAGTGGTGTAGAAGCGCACACGTGGAGGGGCGAGAACGGAGTTGTGTTTTTTGGGAATCAAGACAATGGACGGCTGAGATTGCTACATCAGGGTGTGGGTCATGGGTACGGTTGGGGGTATAGGGAAGGGAATGTGACGTCAGCGGTGATGTTTGGGGCTATGTGGTGTGAACTGGATATTTTCTTGGCTGTTGGGTAATTGGGTTTTGTGCTAATCTTTTGATGCAATTTTTTTTTTTGTTACAAAAATGGTGGCCGAGTTACCTGCCACTCCTAGGTTGGGAGCAACTTGGGTATGGCCCCTCCCCAACGGATGTTTTTCACAAGCTGGTGTACCAAGGACCTCCTATTACCAATTTACCAGAAGAAGCCCTGCAGCGTCCGCCCCACTTGCAGCCTAGCATGCATCCACTAAACCAACTCCATTGGGTTTTTGATGTAGACTTGTAGATTTTGTTTTGGAAAGTGAGAGTTTTTGTCTGGTGAAATTTCCTCTTCAGATGGCCAGATCCCTAATGACGAATTTCCAGGTCAGGAAAAACAAGGGTATGTGAAATCTTTCGCATAAAGGTATTTGGTTTTCTAATTTAAGAATTTTAGTGGAAATTTGTCTCGAAATGATGGTAATTTCTGATATATAAACTTAAGGGGAAGAAGAAGAAGAAGAAAAAGATTGAAATAGAACAACATGGTGTTTGAATCTGGGTTTGTTGTAGTTGATGAGTTTGAATAGTGAGTCAAAAAGAGATAACAAGCTGCATGTCAATCTCTTTCGTCCTAATACTTAACGGTGTTAAGTTAAGATGTTTTAATTTGAAAAAAAAAAAACAGACACATGTCAAAATTTGGTTGGGCGTCACACGACTGACATGGTGTGATGGGAGCATAGAAAAATTTCTCTGTGCTACTTTTTTAGGAAGTTACTGTTAAATATTTTAGATGACTAGAGTTATAGACACTCATGATAATGAGTGGATTTTATGAAATTTTAGAATTTTTTTTGTCTATGTGACTCAAATTGTGTGGTTGTAATTGGAGAGGTGTAACAATGGGCAGAGTTATTTAATATTGAAAGATTGATACGTTGTAAAAGAATTTAAAAGACTTTGAGACTCTTCACTTATTATGAATTAATTTTAAGTTAGATGTCTAGATTTCTTCATAAAGAATGACGAGATTCCAAAATTCAATCGTTATCAATTGATAACCATCTTTTTTGTTTTCAACTTCCGATTTGCCTTCTTTTCATGTACTTCTTTCACCTTCGTCTTTTGCATCTATTTCTTCTTCATGTTTCAATGGAAAATGAAACCAAGAAACTCTTCTGTTCATGTATTTCCTCTTCATGGTAACTTAAAAAATGAAAATACAAATGATCGAAAAACAGAGGACGAGACAGGTGTGACTAAACAGGCCTTGCCTTAAAAGTTATATGAAACAATATGAACGTAATCGAAAATGAAAAATAAAACAAATAAAAGAGAAAATTACATGAATCATCCTCATATATTATACAGCTAAATCCAATTTGGTGACCCTCTCCATCAGATTACTCATTGTAATCGAAAATGCATCCTGAAACTTGTCAAACTTGGCATTTGAATCCCCATAAACCAAACCAGGCAACAACTCATACACAATGTGCCTCCTCATATCATCCCTCTTTTCCTTAGAAATCTTCATAAGCATTTCCACCACATTCACCTTCATTCCCCTCACATCTTCTTGGTCTACAAACACAGAATACTTTCCATGTTCCTCTGGGAGATGCCATGGATACTGATAGTAAGCTGTGAAAGGATCGAAAATCACAGGAATACAACCTGAAATTAAGGAATCGAATAAGGACTTTCGAGTTGGGCTATCTCCTGGAGGCTGCAAGCAGAATTCAGACTCCATGAAAAGCTCAGTGACCATTTCTGGCTGATCACAACCACCTGAACCACAGTTGAGAAAGTGACATTTCCCATTTTCGGCTGTGTTGCACTGGTTGATCAGTATGGACCTTATGCTTTCAGCTGCACCAGGCCTTGCTGCACCAGCAAAGCTCACTAGCTTTTTTCTATATGAGCTAATGATCTTCCATTGCAATGCCATGATGTCTTCGTCTGAATTCGGGTGGAAGAATGTTGGATGTGGGATTCCAATGTCATTTGGTTGCCATGGTTGTCTCTCGATCAAGAGCTTGATTGGATTTTGCATTTGATCAATTTCGAGCAATCTTGTCCCCCACGAACCATCTTTTCGCCTAAAATCCCATGAGATCTTCCCCAACACCAGCAAATGATCTCTACCTGAATTCTTAGTCCAAGAGTCTTGCTTATCAAGCCATGTTATGAGCTCCAAGCTCAAAGTGTCCTTGACATCATTGGACACATTCTTGAAATGCCATCTCAGAATGTCCAAACCGCCATAAAATGGAACATAGAAAAGCTTCGCTTCATTTTCACTGTAAACCCTGCAAGGATGCTTCAAGATCCTTTGGTGGAATATGGGCTCCAATGAGTACTGATGAGTGTGGTACCACCCCTCTCCAAGTTTGGGAATCGGTTCACCCAACGCCTCATTCCCGAAGTACTTGCAGAAATCCATCCATGGAACCATGTCTCTGCATTGATCCAACAAGTCCTTGTTAAACTTGGATGGCAAGTCATACACATAGACTCCTCTTCCTTCACACCCTTCATGCTTCTTATTTGATATCCATGATCTGTGCATTCTTAGCTGCTCTTCGACTTCCTTCTTTGCATTTGCAATCTCTTCTTCTCGTTCTTTGTTGGCTCCATTCTTCACTGGATCAGACTCATCATGGACAACTTGAACAGTCTCTCTGATCACAATCTCACTACTGACTTTAGGAGGTGGAGGACTAATGGGACTGTTTTTTTGGAACAAAGGAGGCGATATCGAGATAGAGAGGTTTGAACTCGGGTCAGGAATGTGGAGGTAAAGTGTAGCATTACTGAGATTTGGGAGTTCAAAATTGGGTCTGGTACTACCAGCAGATAGGCAGTAATGATTGTTGAGCTTCCGCGACGAGACACAGACATGAACAATGTTGCCGGAAATAATGATGGTGGAGGAAGACCAGAGGTAGATAAGAAAAAGCAAGAAAAATGCTGCAGGAAGTCTATATAGAAACTTGAATAGAGCAATGAAACAGAAACATGGTGAGAAACAGAAACAAGGCTCCCTTTTCGGGGCTTCTTTCTTCAAGTGTTTGGAATTTCTTTTCGACAAGGGAACTGCCATTTTGGGAAGGAATGCTGGCTTGCTGTTTCCACATTCCTCTCTTGGTTCTTATTGGGGAAGTTGCGTTCTGCCCAGCAATTATCTTAAACATGGAGGCACGTACTGAAAGTAAAATCTGGATTTGGCCAGCACGTTGAAATGTAATGCATAGAATAAAACTATACATATTCTCAAGGCTGTCTTAGCAAATAAATAAAAGTTTATGGCTATCGTCTTGGTAGGTTACATGAACAAAGTATCATCAATAGTCATAATTTTTTGTATTTGACTTTGCAAAAAAAAAATAATAATCGAGCTTTGTATTTGACTTCTTTGCAATTTTTGCATGAAAAATTTGACAATATGATAATGACAGATATGCTTATATGAACAATAGGAAAATATGGTGTCAACAAACAAAAATAAAAAAAGAAGCAGCAGCCTGCAGATAAAAATGATTCATGGTTTAGTACTAAAAGAGTCAGATAAGGAGAGCAAAGTCAACATGGATCAGACTCATAGTTCGGGACTTAAGATCCCAGAAGCCATAAACATTAAAAATCTAACTTACAACATACTATCAGTCCTAGCAGGCAGCCTGCGGAAGAAGTTGATTGGTGCTGAGGGCATCCTATGTCGAAATCGTGGATGCCTCATCATAAAGAACCCTGCCAATGCTGCCACCACCTGGAATGGTGTCACATACATTACCAAGGCAGCTATGAGGCATAATGTGACAAAGAGTGCTGTAGCTCGCGGATCACGCCAGCTCAACAGTGCCTGAAGCCGCTCTCCCTGAGTTGCTACATCACCAACCACAGTCTGAATTCTACCAGCCACACTCCTCAGGCGATCATACCTCATTCTCACCAGCTCAGGATTCCTGCTAGTTGGAAATGTGTCGAACTCCTCGTCTAGCTCATCAGGGTGTACAAGGTCAGCTTGTGATATTTTTGTGTTCATGTGAGGAGGATATCTAGGCCGGTATCTGAAGTTCCATACCCCGATCAGAAACATGTAAAGAAAAGCTGTGGGTAGAATCAGTTCTGGAAAGCAAACAAGCATAAGGAAGAGAACATGGACAAGCACAGTGGTTATGGGATTCTTCCACATGCAAATATCAGTAAACCATTTGCCTATAGCAAATACTCCAGAGAAAACCGTCATAAGCCTGAAGAAATTCGCTTTGCTCCGTCTCATGCTCCAAAGATGTGAGTCCACATCAGACATGTATTCCACCACCTCCTTCCTAAGTGGTGGCTCAGCTCGGCCTAGCCTTGCTGCAACTATGTTGACAGCCTGGTGACGTAGCATGTCAAGCTGCATTACATTGAAGGGCCTTACGTAGTGCATCTTTGGTAGCAGTGGTTTTGAGTATGTGTAAAGCATGTTTACAAAAGATGTGCATGAGAACCGAATAGCCAAATGCAACTCTCCCATCTTCTTAACACCAGTTGGGTGAAGAACCAGCAGCGGATATGAGTGTGTGTAAATGCGGCCTGCTTCAAGTGTTGAGATACGAATACGAACCTTTCCAATCTTCAAGTCTTTGTGACCATTGGAATCCTTATCCCCAAGCTGGCTGTTGTCAAATACACCTACCGTAAGAACTGTAGAAGGATCAAACACCTCCCAGGTGTACTGCTCATTGTACTTTGGACACAGGTTGTCAACAAGGGTTCGTGTCCTGACCCATTTATGGCCATATTTTGCTACACAGTAGGTATCTGAAGTGCCCCTTCCATCTCTTGTTTTCATCGGGTGCAGCCCCACGGCATTCAAGATTCCGAGCTCTAAAACCCCAACGGATGGCCTCCAGAGCTGCTTTGCCGTGGGGCGTAAGTCACTACTATAATGAGTCGACTCATCAAGAACATGGTATCCTCCATCAAGACAAACTCGAAGATGAATGCGGCTTGAGAACTTATCTTCTTTCAACTGATCCACATCCACAGCAACTGGCTTTTTGAGATTAAACCATCTGGAATGGATCATACGATCATCGGCACGCCTATCTACAGAGTTTAGAGGTAGTATGACCCTCCCAAGGATTTCATCCTTGCCAGGACCAACACGGTCCTCAACTGAAATGACCAGATGATCTTCAAAGGGTTCCGAAGCCACAAATAAAAGGTCTTCATTCCAAAGTGGGTTTAGATTCCGAGCCTGAAGTGTTCTTGTCTTCATAACCTGGTTTCCAATCTGTACCTTGACATATGCATCTGGGAAACGATTCTTCTCTGATGCAAACAGGTCTTGTGCCTCTATAACATTCACACGAACATACCACAACCTTGGTGCATGATACACCTTTGAGCGAATCACTGTGGATGCAGCTGGTGAGCTATCAACAGGTGTAGCAGCATCAGAGTGCCATGCATCAGAAAAAGCCTCATCTGCTTGAGTGCCAATCCAGACTGCAAGCATCAACTCCCCCTCAATCTTTTCGCCTTTTTTGTCCTGAAGTCGGTACCACTCTGGAGCTAGAGGACTGTCAGGTGGAACTCTTAATGGAACCTCATTGACGTCGAACCTCACAATTCCCACAAAGTCATCTTTAAGCAGGTCCTTGTCTTTAACCACAACTTCTAACACAGATGCTTGCATGCGGTCCTTTGAAAAAGCGAAAACTTGATTCCATACTGGATTTTGTTGCTTCTCATAGTGTTTTGTAATCCCTTTGTAGTTTCCAATTCTAGCTTCAACATAAGGATCTAGACTTCCAGTAACATCCATGGCAGGAAGCTCGCGAGCTTTAACAACCCTTACATAGAGAAAGTACATCCTTTCAACTAGATCATAGGTGCTTGCAGTCTTGTCTCCGTGAATAACACGTCCACCAACAACTCGCCCACCTCCAAGGTAAGGGCTAGTCTCTTTAAGTGCATAGTCAACAGGTTGTGATGCTGAAGCAGAGTACATGCGAACCAGCTTTGCAGGCTGCGGTTCAGATTTCATTTGATCAGCTTCATACTTGGGTACATAATGAGTATCTGGTGCAGCAGAAGCATGATGCTGATGTTGGCTCTCTTGACCTGGATTCGGCAGATGGTGAAAGGTGTGTCTTGCCTGAGATTTCTCACTCCGAAATGAGCTCTTGCCAGGAGTCGAAACTCCTTGGGTCTGTGCAAGGCCTGGATCCTGATCAGTAAGGGATTCAGAAGCAGGCAATGGCATGGAGGACTTAATTGTTGGGTCATCAGTAACATAAACCTTCAAGCCGAGCTCTCCTCTTACACGTGAGAAGATGCCACGCTTTACCAAAGGGTAATGCAAGACAACAGCATCAGAATAGGGGACAAATGAATTTCCAGTGAGGCTGATCTTTCCAAGAAAGGACCTGGAGTGAGTAGCTTTGACATCGTTGTAGACATAGGCCTCGAGAGTAAGATAGTGGAGGTTTGAAGGATCAGAAATGTTGAAGTAGAAGCTTTCGTTCCAAACAGGGCTGAGATCCTTTTCTTTTATAGTGCTGCGGAACCTCTGGCCATCGAAGTACAGCTCCACAAATGCATTGGATGAACCTTGCCCATCTTTAGGCAAAAGATTGTGGGCACTAACCACATCCACCCCTAGCTTGAGGTTGTTCATAGTAGCATATAACACTGATGAAATGGAAAATAACTAAAGGTACCTGCAGAATAGGGAAAAATTTAACATCAGATGCTGATGTATGTATAACTCCAAGCACTGAGATGTAGCACAGAGATTAATAATTTAAGCTGAAAAAATGATAGAACAGGGCACGTCAAATCAAAACATTCAGGTAATTAACCAAAGAAGTAACCCTTTTAAGTGAAAAAATGAAATTTGAAGAGAGATCACAATAGGATGGACTGTACTAATACTGTAATGCATCTAGAAATTTCACAGAGTAGCATACACAACATCTGATGAAAGTGTTAAATTTTGCATGGTTTTAATTTTACATAAGCAAAGGATAGGACATTACTTGTGAGTCTAAAAAATCAGCAATAATACTGGGAAAGAGAGAAAGTGATGTAAGGTGGATCTGAATAAGTACTAGTTACCGTGTTAAACACCTTCAACATCTAAACATTCAAGTTATCAACAAATTGAATATTCAACTTCTGCTCAAATCTGCGAGAGAAGAAACACCTGAACTTAATCCATATGATGGCATGGAAGGTTAGCCGAGTCAAGAAAGTAAAGAACCACACAAACCCGAAAAAAAAAAAAAAAAAACAGAGAGAGAGAAACCACCAACAACAACTGGGATTACTGAACAACAACCATAAGCAGAAAAATTTAACCTTTAACACCCAGATAGTGATTGATCGATCAATAACAGTGTCGCCCAATGCATCTATTTTTTTTTTTTTTTTTTTGCTTTCTGTTGATCCAAGTAAAATGAAGAAAGAAAAGGCCAAAACATAGAGTCAAAATATAAAGCACACCTTTTCAAGAGCAGAATCTGCGGCAATAAAAAAATTAACCCCCTAACAGAGTGTAGAAGATCTCCTTTTAACTTTTTCTGCTCATCTTAGAGTGCTGCTTTTCTTCTAATTACTTGAAGTGAAGAAGACTTGCAAAACTCCTTTTTTGGCCAGAATTAACTTGAAAAGCACTAAAAGTGAGTGAGACTACAATTAAAGTCCTTGAAGAAATTGTAAGGATTAGATTGGGAAAGCAAATAAGTCACCAACTTTGTAGCACAGAGCATGTGCAATAACACCACCCGGTACAAGGATCTTAAACACAAATTAAATATAAAAAAGTGAGATCCTAAAAGCTCGCTTAGAACACATGAGCTTCTTCACTGAATATTCACACCACCTAAAAGTTTCAAAATACAAAAGTTAGCCTTTGGAACTTGGATTTTGTGAGATCTGTTTGGTGATCCAGAGCTCCAGACAGTGCAGTACAATAATACAGCCTTGAAAATATAATTTTAATTTAAAAAAAAAAGTGATTTGCATGCTTCACCAAACAGATTGCAAAAGCTAAAATTAGAGTAGGAAAACAAAAAAGAAAAGAAAAAGAACATGAAAATCTGAGCAGACCAGTCTAAGTCCTCAGTTTCAACACAAAAACAAAACAGTGAAATCTGCAACTAAAGAGCCTAAAATTGAAAATGCAGGTAAGCATTTCTGACTTAATACAACAAACTCAAGTCTCTCAAGCTCTCAATCTCAAAGGCCTTAAGAGTTTATGAACCAAATTCAAAACTAAGAGGAGCAAAAGATAGAAATCATCATAAACAATAGCCACAGTGAACTGCTTACATACAAAAAGAGCTGGGAAGTGAAAATTTCAAGAGCTCTTTACCTTGTTCAAAGCTTAAAGCTTCAGACTTCCACCATTTCCAAGATGATCAAAGGCCAGACTGAGGAGCTCTCTGAGAGAGAGAGAGAGAGAGAGAGAGAGAGAGAGAGAGAGAGAGAGAGAGAAGGGTCTGGTACAACAAGGCACACAGAACGATGAGTGGGGACTGAAGATGACAATGCAGCCAAAGAGAGTGAGAGTTATGAGACAAGAAACTGTGGGTCTTTCATCAGTTTCTCTCTTTCTCTGTCTTTCTCAGAAATCTGACTAACTCTTTCTGTCGCTTTTCCGAGTTTGGATTCTCTTATTAATTGAGTAAGAGTACTGGTAGCTGGGGAGTCCAAAAAACGGTTCCTTGTAATGTCTATTTATCTTATATTTGAAATAGAAGTAATGGCACACTTCATGACCAAACCGGTGTTACTTCATGGAAATCATAACTCCTCTTTTTATGAGGATGACTTGCAGAATCCGTTGAATACAACCCATATCGTACGTCTGCTACATCCATGTGAGTAGCATATGATTAATGACTGACAAATTCCTTGTACACAAAGCTGTGAAGTAAAAACCATGTGAAAATTCTCCATAGAATTGCAGTTTGGTCATACTACAATTTTAGTTGATTTCACAAGTTTAACTCACAAGTGATTAGTTTTACTATTTCACTATACTCATACATCTATCTCATCTCGGAGAAAGGAATCTAAATCTGAAGTTACGTTTTATGTGAAAATATAGAAAAAAAATTATCATATTAATTGCAATTATCGTTACGTATGAACCGAAATTGCAAGATTCAAACTTTAAAGTAAAGGAATTAAAATTGCATACTGACAGAAACACAAAATGAAAACCGAAAATACAATTGTCTAAACACGTGAATTAAATTACTTTCCAAACAAAACACAATAATTAAAAAAAGGAAAAAAAACATATAATTACTCAAATATTCATGGTTACAATTTTCATTTCCATAACCAAATAGGGAAATGTGAACCCCATGAGTTCCTCTGGGGAGTGTCATTCTCATTTCTGGGCATGCAATTGATTTTTTTTGTTTTTGGTTTTTGGTTTTTAAGGACCACAACTCATGTGATACGTACTAAAAATAACCTACTCATATGACACAAAACAATTTTGTCTTCAAATTCTACCATCCAGTCCACACTCTAGACATTCTGATTATTAAAGCATATTAAGAGATAGTCTCATCTTTTTCAGAAAAAAAAAAAAAGAGATAGTCTCGTAACTCAAAAAAATGCAATTTTTCTTTTCGTTATGATGATAAAAATTCATGTTATTATAATTTTACCGTTATTTTTATATTTGTTTCTGTCTGAGCGCCTCTGTAACTATATGTACGAAACCGCTAAAATATATATATAACGGAGGCGCTCAGAGAAAAAATATAAAAATAAATAGAGATAGAGCTCAGACTTCCATGCCGTGCCTGCGTATCGTGAACACTGCTCCTGAAATTATTAATGCTCATCAGATGAGATATCATCAACCGCAGCTGATGTTTTCATCGGCCACGACGAATCCACGTGTCAACCGTACCGTTTATAGTCAGTTCCATCTTTATTACTGGCCAGTCAAACTCTAGGAATGGCGGGTGAAATTCTCGGACGTAACGACGTCGTTAGGACAAAATAACTCGGGCCGGCTCTACCCGAAAAGATCCAGCCCCGAACCCGAAATGCTGCGAGAATGTATAAAACCCGATAAGACGGGGGTAGCAAAAAAGCCAGAAGCTTGAGCAGAGCTGAAAACGAAGAAGAAGAGAAAATGAAGCTCAAAGTATACGTGGATAGGATGTCACAACCTTCGCGTGCAATTTTGATCTTCTGCAAGTAAATTTTCGATTAAATTTTACCGCTTTGTTGCTGTTACTGTGGTTATATTGATGAAGTTTTCACCTTGTGCTGTAATTTGAATCTGGGTTGTGGTTTTTGGTCTAAGTTTGGATTCTTTTTTTTTTTATGGTTGTGTAATAGGGTCAATGGTATAGAATTCGAGGAGGTGCAAATCAACCTAGCCAAAAGCCAGCAAAAGTCACCTGATTTCAAAAGTAAGCCTATTTTTTTTTGAAGTTTATATTGAATTGGGGTGTTACTGTTGGCAGAGCTGAGTTAAAGTTAGCTGAAAATTCATTTAGTTATAAAAAATTGGTTGCAAGAATTATCGTTTTTGTAAGTAGTTGCGAATTCGGAGAAATGGATATGCATGTAGGAACGCAAGTGAGTGACACGAGAAGAGTCGATAAGTTAAAATGGCTGTGATCATATGCTGAAGTTGGAACGAAAACAAAGGACTAGACGCTTGGCTGGGTGGGGTAATGTGTGAACAATGACTTACGGTTTTTGTTTCTGATGTAACTGTAGAAATAAACCCTATGGGACAAGTTCCGGCTATCGCTGATGGGAGGTTTAATCTGTTTGAAAGGTAATTTGAATGTGCCTTTTGTCCTGTGGAGTTTGATAGTTTTGTTAGGTCATCTCTATTCAATGTATTTGTTTGTTCATTTTGTCTTGGCAGTCATGCAATTCTTGTCTATCTTGCTTGTGCGTTTCCTGGAGTAGCAGATCACTGGTAAGTCGTGTTATGCTTTGGTGCAGTCAATGATAACGTGCTTGCTTGGAGACTGTATACAACTACCTAACTTTTTCTTTTTTTGCTGTTAGGTATCCTGCTGATCTTTTCAGGAGAGCTAAAATCAACTCAGTGTTGGATTGGCACCACTCTAACTTACGCCGTGGTGCAAGTATTAACTTACACCGAGCTCTTCCTTGTGTTGTTGCAATGGTTATTGAATTTTCATATGCTTACGTTTTGTTGCACCAATGACGATTTCTGGTTATTCTTTGTTGCAATGACTCTTATTGCATTTTGAGTGGTAATGTACTTGAAGTAGATTTCCTTTGTTATATTAATTTTTCTTTTTTTTTTCTTTTTTTTTTCAGTGACATATGTTCTAAATACCGTACTTGCACCTGTGTTTGGACTTCCATTGAATCCACAAGCAGCTGCTGAAGCTGAGAAACTTCTGTCCTCCTCTTTGTCAAAAATTGAGTCTATTTGGCTCAAAGGGAATGGAAAGTTCTTGTTGGGTGGCTTTCAACCATCCATAGCAGATCTCAGCCTGGTTTGTGAAATTATGCAACTTGAGGTATATAATATTAACTCTATGCTTTTAATGTTACTTTACAGTGGAATGTTAGGTTCATTGAAAATTTAGGAGGTTGGGATTGGGAAGGACATCACTGCAAAGTACAGTGAACACATCTACTGATGAAATAACTAAAATATAAGTTATTTTGAGAGAAAATATAGATCTTTAAGATTCTATGACAGCAGTTCTTAGTTTGGCAAATGAAGGTTTTTTTTTGGCTCTTCTGTTTACATGTTGTTTTATCTAAAGAGTGAGAAACAGGTTTCTTGGTAGGTTAATTATTGTGGAGGGATGGTAGGCACCTTCCTTTCGCCTTTGTTGTATTGTTAATTTGAAAGCTGCTCTGTTTTCCAACTCACCCATTATTCAGAAAATTTGTTGAGTTGCACTCCCTGTATATTAGTTCTTTTGCATAAGCTAAAAGTATATTGTTGTTGTCTATCATAGTCTCTAGTTTGTTCCTTGGTAATTGGTATTTCCCATGTTCAACAAAAATGGTATTTCCCGATATTAAGGGAAGAATGTGAGCTTACTGAACTAAACTGATCATGCAAACGAGATTCATATGATGATCTAGAAGTACCTGGAAAACATCAGTCTTAATGTGAAAACATTCAACATACAAATTCTAAAGGACTCTCCACTTTACTTTATCCGTCATGGGATTATATATTATATCAGCCAGAAGCTATGTCTTTCTACCTGAAGATATCTAAGTGCCTCTATATATTTCTTGTGAAGTCTACTTTGATTGTGGAAGGGTATCTCTTGTTCCAGTGTTTTGTTGTATGAAACCTTTATAAATTAGAACAACTGTCTCTATTTGTGGAAGATACATCATATGATCTTATGATGCAACTTATTGCATGTAGCTTTTGGACGGGAACGACCGCAGTCGGATACTTGGCCCGCACAAGAAAGTTCTAGAGTGGATTGAGAATACAAAAAATGCGACAAGACCTCACTTTGAAGAAGTACATCAAGTCCTCTACAGAGCCAAAACGAGATTTCAAGAGCAGCGGTCGATGGGAGGAAACACCACTAATTCGAGCAAAAGATTGGGTTTGCCTTCAAAGATGTGAGAATCCTTATATGTATCATAAAACTCTTAAGAATAATAGGCTTTTCATGTGGAAGCTTGAGCCTTGCCTTCGACTGTGTATGTCACTGTATGCGTGAATGTCTAATATTTACTGCCTTGCTTTACTATCAAGTTAGTACATGGGCTTCAGCACTTTCATAAATTGTTACTTAAGGAGAGTTGAGATGCACCATTCTAGTTCTTGTTCACTCTTGCTAGGATGTATGCTGCTGCAGTAATGGCCTGTTTCATAAATCTTCCCGCAAGCGAAATTCCATTCATTATCAGATTGTGATACTATACAAGTATACATGGGCAGCAAAATTGTTAAGTGAGCTAATATCAACTTGAAGAACAAAGTCTGTCATAAGTGGACTATAGTGGAGTTAGCATTATCATTAGTGTAGTTAGCACTATCATCATGGAGTTAGCATTATCATTAGTGGAGTTAGCAATTCCTATCTATATTAGCAACAGTTTATTATGTAATCTTTCTATATAATCCTCTATTTTGAGGTAAATGATACAAGACAATTAAGTCTCTCAATCGTGTTATACTTAACATGGTATCAGAGCATTTTTGCTCTTGAGACCTATACCCATATTCCGCTGCCAGAAATACCAAGAGAAGAACTCTGTTCTTCATCTTACTCAGTAACCAGAAAACATATACACAATACCAATACCAGATTCAAAACCATACCTGTACATCTAGGCCTGCAAGTCTGCCGGCATCCTTTGTTGCTTGTCTCTGGGCATCACCCGTAGATCGATAACTTGCCTAAGCCAAGGATCGACTGCTGCCCAGTACCAGAACCGACGACCTCCACCAGACGCCGCCGGACTTCCATCGGACCCGTGTCCAAACGTTATCAGCTTGATCAACTGCACTTTGGCGCACCCGAACCACCGGCGTTTTCCACTCCGACCTGAGGAGCCCAGACGACAGCAGGGTCTTCTTCAATTTCTGAAAAGGACTTTGTTGCATACTCACCATATAACCTCTGGGTTCTGCTGCAATTGCACGCCTGTGAGAGACGAAGAAAAGAAAAAAAAAAAAAAAAAGCTTTTATTTTTCAGATTGCACGCCTGTGTGCATGCCTCTGTTTCCTTTCACTAAATCCCACTACAAGTTTTTTCTTTTTTCTCTCCACCCACCACTACAACCCACGTCCACTTCTTTACTTTTCCTTTCTCCTTTCTTCTTTACTTTATTCTTCCTTTTATCAGATTTCTCTTCTATTATTGAACCATGGTTCTCAATGAAGTGTCCGCTGATTCGGTGCCCGCTAATTCATCCCACACATCAGCACCCAATCTTGAAGCATCTTCTCAATATAAAGGGCGATCTTCATCTAATGATCATGGCCCTATTGCTCCAGAAAAATTGGATAGCACCAATTTTATTTCTTGGTCTAAACATGCCAAGTTGAACATCACCGGCCGAGGTAAACTTGGCTATCTCACCGGCAAGAAAACAGCACCATCTGAAGAAGAAGATGAGGAGGGTTATGAAATTTGGGTTGAAGAAGACAGTCTTGTTCAAGCATGGCTCCTCAACTCCATGCACAAGGATGTCAGAGGAAATTATGAAAGCTTGGAGACAGCTAAAGAAATTTGGAATGCTGTCAAAACTACTTTTTCAGTAGCTCAAGATGATACAAGAAACTATGAGCTGCAAATTGCTTCTGTTTCCACTAAACAGAATGGAGCTCCTCTTCATGGCTATTACAGCAATATGAAGAAAATATGGCAGGAGCTTGACATTTTGGATCCTCTCCGGCTCAAGGATGCAGAGTCTATTGCTTACATGGCAGAAAGGGTTAGTAAGCACCGTGTCTACTTCTTCTTGGCAGGTCTTGATCCACACCTCGATGGTGTGAGAAGTAGAATTCTGAACACAAAGCCACTACCCTCTATTGAAGAGACTTATTCTCAAGTCAGTGCTGAACATAACAGACTTCAAAAAATGATGTCTGAACAAATTGTTGAAGGATCTGCCATGCACACTCAATACCGGCCACCACATGTTCGGAATTCTCAGTCTTCACCATCTGCAACCTCTTGGAAAGTTCCCACTCCAGGACCTATGAAATGCACTCATTGTAAATCTCAGAAACATACTGTGGATAATTGTTTTCAATTGAAAGGTTATCCCGAATGGTGGGAGGAGCATGTTGCCCGTCGTAAGGAAATCCAAGCGAAAGAGGCAAAAGGATATCGGCCCAAAGGTAAACCTAAGGCGGCCCTTCAGATTGCCTCATCAGCTCCGGAAGAACCAACTGAAGGTAATTGCACTAGTGGCCCTGCCTTCGCTTTCATGACTAATTCAGGTACACTGAGTTCCTCTCTATCTAGTATTTCTGACTTTAATTGGAAAGATATGTGGATAATTGATTCAGGCGCAACAGACCATATGACTAATGACTCTAGGAACCTTCAAAATTTGACCCCAGTTCACCGATCTGGCGTAACCAATGCAAATGGTGTTTCCTATCCTATTACTAGTGCTGGATCTGTCATTTTGACAGATTCTATTACACTTGATACTGTTTTACATGTGCCATCATTATCACATAACCTTTTATCTGTCAAACAGATAACTAAACAGTTATATTGTTGTGTGATTCTTTACCCATGGTGTTGTATATTTCAGGACATCCTAACAGGGGAAATCATTGGGAGTGGTATTGAGAAGGGGGGATTGTACTACATGGAAATGACATCTGCTGGTAATCGTCGTGTAAGTGAGGTGAATCAAGTTCAAAGGCATTCGTCTACCGAAGCGGAGATCTGGTTGTGGCATAAAAGATTGGGACATCCATCTTTTGGTTATCTTCAAACTCTACTACCTTCATTGTTTAAGCATCATAAAGCATCAGACTTTAAATGTGATACTTGTATTTTAGGCAAGAGTCACCGTGTGAACTATCCTTTGAGTTATAATAGAAGTATTGCACCTTTTGATTTGGTTCACTCTGATGTTTGGGGGCCATGTCCAGCAACCCCCTCTGGTATGAAATGGTTTCTTCTCCTTGTTGATGATTGCACCCGAATGAGCTGGATCTACTTAATGCGACATAAAAGTGATGTGTTCTCTGTGTTTCAATCTTTTCATGCCATGATCCATACCCAATTTCAAACTCCCATTAAAGTTTTTCGCTCAGATAATGGTGGAGAATATGTCACACATATCTTTCGTCAATATCTCAACACCCATGGCATCATACATCAGACCACCTGTCCTCATACACCTCAGCAGAATGGTGTGGCGGAACGCAAGAATCGCCACATTCTTGAGGTTGCCCGATCCATGTTGCTTGGAGCTCATATGCCGGAATATTTCTGGGGTGATGCTATCCTTACTACTGCATACCTCATAAATCGACTTCCCACACAAGCTCTCCAAACTTCTATTGGAGAAGATAGTTCACCTCCAAAAACACCTATCCAAGCCCTTTCTAAACATTTACCTTTACCACCCACCCATGCTCTTCCTCCTAAACTCTTTGGTTGTGTGGCCTATGTTCATGTTCCTCGCATTCAAAGAACCAAATTGGATGCATCTGCGACAAAATGTGTCTTCATCGGTTATGCTTCTACTCAAAAGGGATATCGATGCTTTGATCCAAGCACTAAACGGACATATGTTACTATGGATGTCACATTCTGTGAACATGAGCTCTATTTTGCCCCGAAGACTCCTCTTCAGGGGGAGAATCATGATGTAGAAGAGCAGTCTTCTGATATATTTTGTCCATTGGAATAGTGGACAATCAAGTACATCGTGACAAATTACCAACTGCAGGCGCAGATTCACCAGATTCTGTGATAAATGAGAGTAACAATCACTCACCAGTATCAGAAGCTGCAGACACAGACGACACCCTCCCCCCTTCTACTACTACATCAACTCCCATGCCCCTTCAGGATGATCCAGAGGTAATTACTGACCCTGCCTTTCAATCCCATGATAATACAAATGTTGAACATTCCCCTGAAATAGGACCAAGTAACACCACCAGCATGTACCAATTGCCATTTCGGAAAAATAGAGGTCAACCAAAGGCTCAATATGAACCAGATCCTAAAGCCAAGGCCAAATATCCCATAAGCAATTACATGTCATCCCATAGATTATCCAAGTCATATGCGTCTTTTGTGTTTCATTTATCTGCTATTGTCATTCCAAATAAAGTGCAGGATGCTCTAGCAGATCCTAAGTGGACTAAAGCTATGGAAGATGAAATGAAAGCATTGCAAAAAAGTCACACATGGGAACTAGTGCCAAAACCCGCAGGGAAAAGAATAGTAGGGTGCAGATGGATCTATACATTGAAGTACGCAGCTGATGGTACATTGGATAGATATAAAGCCAGGTTGGTTGCCAAAGGGTATACTCAGACATATGGTATTGACTATCAGGAGACTTTTGCACCAGTGGCCAAGATGAATACTGTTCGAGTACTAATGTCATTAGCAGCTAACCTAGATTGGCCTCTGAAGCAGTTTGATGTAAAGAATGCCTTCCTACATGGAGACTTGAAGGAAGAAGTCTACATGGATCTACCTCCTGGCTATTCTCTACCTTCACAAGCAGGAATGGTGTGCAAGTTGAAAAAGTCCCTTTATGGACTAAAACAATCCCCCAGGGCATGGTTTGGAAGATTCAGCCAATCTATGAAACAGTTTGGTTACAAACAAAGCAACTCTGATCATACACTATTTCTAAAGCGCAAGAAAGATAAACTTACTGCACTTATCATTTATGTTGATGATATGATTGTGACAGGAAATGACCCAGAAGAAGTCAAGAAACTGGAAGCGCATTTATCATCTGCTTTTGAGATGAAAGATCTTGGAGGACTGAAATACTTCTTGGGAATTGAGGTCGCTAGATCAAAAGAATGCATTACCCTATCTCAAAGGAAGTATGTGGTTGACTTACTCAAAGAGACCGGTTTACTAGCATGTAGACCAGCAGATACACCGATGGAGCAAAATCACAAATTAGCAGAATATCCAGATCAAGTGCCTACTAACAAAGAGAGATATCAAAGGTTAGTAGGCAAGCTCATTTATCTCTCACACACCCGACCTGATATTGCATATGCTGTAAGTGTTGTAAGCCAATTCATGCATGCACCAAGTGAAGATCACATGGAAGCAGTACATAGAATTCTGAGGTATTTGAAGACAAATCCCGGTAAAGGGATCATGTTCTCCAAGAACAACCATACAGACATAGCTGGATACACAGATGCAGATTGGGCTGGTTCTATCACTGATAGAAGATCTACTTCAGGTTATTTTACTTTTGTGGGAGGTAACCTGGTCACATGGAGAAGCAAGAAGCAAAAAGTGGTTGCTAGATCTAGTGCAGAAGCAGAGTATAGAGGAATGGCTCATGGAGTATGCGAAATGTTATGGCTTCGTAATTTAATGAAAGACTTGGGATTCAAACCCAAGTATGCTATGAATTTGTACTGTGACAATAAAGCAGCCATTGATATAGCACACAATCCAGTTCAGCATGATAGAACAAAACATGTTGAAGTTGATCGACATTTCATCAAAGAGAAGTTGGAGTCGGGAATCATCAACATGCCACATGTACCTACTGAAGATCAACTTGCAGATATTCTTACCAAAGCTATTTCTGGAAAAGTGTTCCACAGCTCACTAGACAAGTTGGGAATGCGAGACATCTATTCCCCAACTTGAGGGGGAGTGTTAAGTGAGCTAATATCAACTTGAAGAACAAAGTCTGTCATAAGTGGACTATAGTGGAGTTAGCATTATCATTAGTGTAGTTAGCACTATCATCATGGAGTTAGCATTATCATTAGTGGAGTTAGCAATTCCTATCTATATTAGCAACAGTTTATTATGTAATCTTTCTATATAATCCTCTATTTTGAGGTAAATGATACAAGACAATTAAGTCTCTCAATCGTGTTATACTTAACAAAAATAACCCTTATACACTTTCCTCATAGATCTACTAGCTGCCTAGCTATAGGACGTACTAGTATAACTCAACTGCTACATGAATAAACATAACTGAAGCAGCACTATGTTCACTCAACCCTTCATGTATCTCAAGGATATCCAACTTCTTTGGTCTCTTGTAGTTCTTCAACAACAGAGAACGACATAGAACACTAACGGAGGATGCGGCCATTGCAGCTCCTGCAATCCATGGTGGTAATCTAAGCCTAGTGGAAGGAAAAAGGACCCCTGCAGCTATCCGGATTCCAAGCACATTATTATAACTACACTAAACTGAAAGCAGAAAATGACAAATGAAATGGATGAGTGCAATGGCCTTGCATTCTGGCTGGTCTTTTACCTGAGTACCCCAAACAGGTGTTCGTTTCCTGTGGCCCTGATAGCCAGCTGTATGCTTCTCCTGCGATTAGTTTTAGCGTGGCTTTGCGTCTTTGCTCCTCAGAAAGAGAGTTGGGGAGAGAGAGATTTCCTCGGCCACTGCACCACTCCCACTTCAACGCATAAACCTTTTAGGAGTTCTGATGGGTTCTTCATTTAGGGCTCATGTTTGTTTTTTGTCTAATTGGATGTAGATTTGGGTCGTTCTCAATTTGTTTGATGCATATTTTGCTGGGTTTTCTCATGTGTGGTAAGTGATGCTAGAGATGTGCTTGAGTTCCTGTCATCAACTTCTGTTAAGCCATAATGGCAGATCCTTTTTTACTGTTATTATTGTCAGGCTAGAGATATGATGTTCTTGAAATTCTATAATCAACTTCTGATTTGAGTGCACAGCGTTTTGATTTCAGACGTTAAAAATACTGAATGTCAATCTGAAACATGATTTCATCAAGACTGGGTATTAAAATGGTGGCTTGGCTCAAAACATAAGATCGAAAAGGTCAGTAGATAGTATTGTTTCTTACATCTATATTTCAGCAGATGTTCACCAAGACTTCTACTTTGGTTAATGGGTTCCACAATCTGTATGCTATGGTGCATTTTTTGATTCCCAATTTGAGCCATTTTTTTAAATTTTTTTTTCTTTTCAGGCAATTTTGGGTTTCTGAGAAGAATTGGGTTTAATTTGAGGTGGAATTTGGTTTGCCAAATTGAGAAATGTCCAGATGTTGGTTTGATTAATTATGCAAGTGTAGTTCTTATAATTTTCTTATATAAGATTACATTGAGAATTTCTGAGTCATTGGTTGGGCATTGTTTGAATATCTAGCCAAGATTTAAGGAAGAGATGATGCACATCAATTGTGATCCTCAGTGCGCGGCAATTGCCTTCCGAGAAGAACTCTTCCCAAATATACCTCTATACGAAAATCTATTACGCTACCCGCCAAGAGACATAGATGATTTTATTATAAGGGTCGAGGAGGCAAAACCCACGTAACGTAAACTGATGTTCTTTCTTTTAGTAATCATTTGTCTGATTTTCGCTTCCTTAAGTATTCAAAATGTATTTGTGGCCGGTGGCCGGAATAAAATATTATTCAAAATCGATGTGAAGTTTTGTGCTTCTGGCCAGGTAGAATTCTCTTCATCTTCTCTGATTTTCTTGGCATATTCCACAATAGCTTTGGCTAGTGGGTGCTCACTGTTTACCTAATACATTGACATTACAATCAGTTTTGAATGAAGATCATGTTTCATTATACTTGATCTTAATTCCAAATACTATAAATTCCAATTAATGTGTAGCAACTTTTCCCTACCTCACTTGCAGCAACAAGTTCATAGAATTTTTGATCGAGGTAGCATTTTGTTAAAGATTTTGGTGCTGACAACGACTGGCTTCCCAACTGTGAGAGTCCCCGTCTTGTCAAACACAATGCAGTTCACCTACAATTACAGATCAAGAGAATTACGAATGCTAAGCTGTCTTTAAAGACAATGAAGTAGCTTCATCACATAATGGCTGCCATGATATTCTACAGCCAAACAAAATTCAGCCATCGTGTGAAAATTGGGGAAACTTGGTCCTCTAATTTTAATGACTAAGGAGTAGAGAGAAATTTTTATGGCTAGTAGGGATGTGTTGGATGAATATATATGACTTGCCAACCTTATGTGTACTCTCTAATGCATGTATGTGTACTCTCTAATGCATGTCCGCCTTTGATCAGTATACCTTAAGATGCACCAACCCCAGTACCAACCATAACTTAACGGCAGTAGGAGTTGCTAGGCCTAAAGCACAAGGGCAAGCAATGACCATAATCGAGATCCCAAACTGAAGAGCAAGCTCAAAACTGTCAATTGAAGATGGTATCTAAGAATGCGGATAGCCATGGAACTTCCCTGCTGAGAACCAGGCAAGCCAAGTTGAAAATGAAACTATGATCACCTGCAGCATTGAGCCATTTGTTAACAAATGCATGCACAAAACAGTACTATTTTAGTTGATTTTACAAGTTTAACTCACAAGTGATTAGTTTTACTATTTTCACTATACTCGTACATTTATCTTATCTCGGAGAAAGGAATCTAAATGTGAGGTTATGTTTTATGTGAAAATATAGAAAAATTTCAATTGTCGTTACGTATGAAGAAAAATTTCAAACTTCAAAATAAAGGAATTAAAATTGCATACCGATAAAACTACAAAAAGAAAACTGAAAACACCATTGTCTAAGCATGTGAATCAAATTACTTTCCAAAAAAAAAACAAATAAATAAAAAAAAATAAAAAACATATAATTACTCAAATATTCATGGTTACAATTTTCATTTGCATAAACAAACAAGGGAATGTGAACCGCATGAGTTCCTTTGGGGTGTGTCATTCATTTCTGGGCATGCATTGATTGCAATTGAAGTTTTTTTTTTTTTTTTGGACCAACAACTCATGTGATACTAAAAATAACCAACTCATATGACACTTAAAACAATTCTGCCTTCTTCAAATTCTACCATCGAGTCTACACTTTAGACATTCCGATTAGTAAAGCACATTAACAGATAGTCTAGTAACTCTAAAAAATGCAATTTTCTTTTCGTTAAGATAATAAGAATTCGTATTATTATAATTTTACTGTTACTTTTATGTTTTTCTCCGTCCGAGCGCCTCCGTAAACATATATGCAAAACCGTTAAAATATATATTCATGGAAAATAAATAGAGGTAGAGCTCTGACTTGCCTGCGTTACTGCGTAGCGTGGACACTGCTCCTGAAATTATTAATGCTCATCAGATAAAGACATCATTAACCGCATCTGATGTTTCCAACGGCCGCGATGAATCCACGTGTCCACTGAACCATTTAAGTCAGTTCCATCTTCATTACTGGCCAGTCAAACTCTAGGAATGGCGGGTTGAAATTCTAGGACGTGACGACGTCGTTCGGCCAAAACTTGGGCCGACTCGACCCGAAAAGACCAAGCCCAGCCCATCAAGCGCCGAACACAAATGCCGCGAATGTATAAAAACCTTAACCGGAGATAAAGACGGGCTTTGCTGTCTTGTTCTGTGCCGCGAACTCGCCAGCTAGGTCAGATTGGATTGGAGCTACATTTTTCTTTTTTGAGATTAGCAAAACGAAGAAGAAGAGAAAATGAAGCTCAAACTATACGTGTATAGGATGTCACAACCTGCGCGTGCAATTTTGATCTTCTGCAAGTAAATTTTCGATTAAATTTTACTGCTTTATTGCTGTTACTGTGATTATATATGTTGATGAACTTTTCACCTTGTGCTGTGATTTGAATCTGGGTTGTGTTTTTTAGGCAAAATTTGAATTCTTTTTTTGTGGTTGTGTAATAGGGTCAATGGTATAGAATTCGAGGAGGTGCAAATCAGCCTAGCCAAACGCCAGCAAATGTCACCTGATTTCAAAAGTAAGCCTAATTTTGGAAGTTTATATGGAATTGGGGTTCATAATTGGTGTTATTGTTGGCAGAGATGAGTTCAAGTTAGCCCAAAATTCATTTAGTGTAGTTGCCAATTCGGAGACCCAATAGTGTGGAACTGATGGACAGTGGCAGATCTAAGATTGAAACTTTGGGCGGGCTTGGATTTCTTAATAGGAAATATAAAAAATATCGACGGTGCGAGAGGAGATAATTTTATTTGTTGAAAAGAAAGATATACCTAGTCAAGATAGTTATAGCTCTCTACCTCTCTGACCAATAATAAAAAAAAATAGACGCAAGTAAAATTAAGATAACCATAGCTCTCTGCCTCTCTGACCAAAAAATAAAAGGGAAGTAAAATCAAGATGAGTAATTTTATTTACAAATGTCAAACTGTTTAATACACATCCTCCACGTTTCAACAAAAAAAAAAAAAAAAAAAAATGCACACCCTCCATTTTTGTCAAATTTCAAATTGCTTTCGTAACCCTT
The DNA here is from genome assembly GCF_958449725.1 of Rosa rugosa. Classification (NCBI taxonomy): domain Eukaryota; kingdom Viridiplantae; phylum Streptophyta; class Magnoliopsida; order Rosales; family Rosaceae; genus Rosa; species Rosa rugosa. The sequence goes on along the minus strand of NC_084823.1, from coordinate 44,714,390 downwards.
ATCTCAACTTAACAACAACGAAAAAGTAATATTTCAATTCTCATCTTCTAGAAGACGACCAAACTTTTCACTGTATATATGTCTTCTTATTCCTTCTGGGTCTCCCATGCCTATCCAATTACCTTCATCAACGTACAGTTTCTGTCGTGTTAGCATTTTTCTTTTCTTCATCATCATATTGAGAAGGCATGTCACCCATAACCATTCTTTGCATCTTTGAAATGGCTATGGCTATGGCCTTCATAATCTGGTTCATCACTACCATGTCTCTTTAATTTGTTGGCGTACGTAGATGCATGATTGTATGTATCAATCCACTAGCTAATATGAGTCCAAATTTAGGTGGTGTTGGGTACTGGTGTGGTACAACAAAAAAGAAGAGAGAAGTTTGGAGGGAGTAGAGAGAATAGATGGATGGAAGGAGAAGAGAGAGGCGGAGAAAGAAAAGTGTGCAGGGTAGAGGCTGTAAGGAGGAAGAGGTATGGGGCAAAAGAGGAACAGTTTGGGAAAAAAGAATTGAAGGTTTGTGTATTAAGAAATTAGGGATGTGTTAATAAAATTTCTCAATCAAGATAGCTATAGCTCTCCGCCCCTGAGACCATCATAGATTCAGTGTAAGCTATTTGCAAAATTAACAGCAAAGATCCATTCCTTCCAAAGTTCCAAGTTCCAACCAAAATTAACAGGAATATTAAAGACTTGCAAAAATCGAAATCATACAAAAACAAATCAAAATCATCGGAGCTCCAATATCTGAAAAACCACCACAATTTCAGCAATGTTGAAACCACATACTCTACAGCAGTCTGTGGCCTTAAAATCAACAACGAAATGCGAAAGCTTTTAAAGCACTACTTGGATCCGCCCCTGCTGATGGATATGCATGGCTTAAGAATTTAGCACTAAGTGAATGACACGAGAAAGAGTCGATAAATTAAGAGGGTAGAAGTTTAAAGTGACTGTGATCATATACTGAAGTTGGAACGAAAATAAAGGAGTAGACACTTGGCTGGGTGGGGTAATGTGTGATCAATGACTCACGGTTTTTGTTTTTTGATGTGACTGTAGAAATAAACCCTATGGGACAAGTTCCGGCTATTGCTGATGGGAGCTTTAATCTGTTTGAGAGGTATTTTGAATATGCCTTTTGTTTTGTGGAGTTTGATAATTTTGTTAGGTCATCTCTATTCGATGTATTCGTTTGTTCATTTCGTCTTGGCAGTCATGCAATTCTTGTCTATCTTGCTTGTGCGTTTCCTGGAGTAGCAGATCATTGGTAAGTCGTGTTATTCGTTGGTGCAGTCAATGATAACATGCTTGCTTGGAGACTGTATACAACTGCCTAACTTTTTTTTTTTTTTTTTGCTGTTAGGTATCCTGCTGATCTTTTCAGGAGAGCTAAAATCAACTCAGTGTTGGATTGGCACCACTCTAACTTACGCCATGGTGCATGTATGAACTTACACCGAGCTGTTCCTTGTGTTGTTGCAATGGTTATTGAATTTTCATATGCTTACGTTTTGTTGCACCAATGATGATTTCTGGTTATTCTTTGTTGCAATGACTCTTATCGCATTTTGAGTGGTAATCTACTTGATGTAGATTTCCTTTGTTATATTAATTTTTCTTTTATTCTTTTGTTTTTCAGCAACATATGTTCTAAATACTCTACTTGCACCTTTTCTTGGACTTCAATTGAATCCACAAGCAGCTGCTGAAGCTGAGAAACTTTTGTCCTCCTCTTTGTCAAAAATTGAGTCTATTTGGCTCAAAGGGAATGGAAAGTTCTTGTTGGGTGGCTTTCAACCATCCATAGCAGATCTCAGCCTGGTTTGTGAAATTATGCAACTTGAGGTATATAATATTAACTCTATGCTTATTAATGTTAGTTTACAGTGGAATGTTACGTTCATTGAAAATTTAGGAGGGTTAGGATTGGGAAGGACATCGCTGCAAAGTACAATGAACACATCTACTGATGAAATAACTAAAATATAAGTTATTTTCAGAGAAAATATAGACCTTTAAGATTCTATGACAGTAGTTTAAGCTTTGGCAAATGAAGGTTTTTTTTTTTTTTTGCCCTCCTGTTTACATGTTGTTTTATCTAGTAGGCACCTTCCTTTCGCCTTTGTTGTATTGTTAATTTGAAAGCTGCTCTGTTTTCCAACTCACCCAATATTCAGAAAATTTGTTGAGTTGTACTCCCTGTATATTAGTTCTTTTGCATAAGCTAAAAGTATATTGTTGTTGTCTATTATAGTCTCTAGTTTGTTCCTTGGTAATTGGTATTTCCCATGTTCAACAAAATTGATATTTCCCGATATTAAGGGAAGAATGTGAGCTTACTGAACTAAACTGATCATGCAAATGAGATTCATATGATGATCTAGAAGTACCTGGAAAACATCAGTCTAAATGTGAATACATTCAACGTACAAATTCTAAAGGACTCTCCACTCTACTTTATCCATCATGGGATTATATATTATATCAGCCAGAAGCTATATCTTTCTACCTGAAGATATCTAAGCGCCTCCATATTTTTCTTTTGAAGTCTACTTTGGTTGTGGAAGGGGATCTCTTGTTCCAGTCTTTTTGTTGTATGAAACATTTATAAATTAGAAAAACTGTCTCTATTTGTGGAAGATACATCATATGATCTTATGATGCAACTTATTGTATGTAGCTTTTGGACGAGAACGACCGCAGTCGGATACTTGGCCCGCACAAGAAAGTTCTAGAGTGGATTGAGAATACAAAAAATGCGACGAGACCTCACTTTGAAGAAGTACATCAAGTCCTCTACAGAGCCAAAAAGAGATTTCAAGAGCAGCGGTCGACGGGAGCAAACAACACTAATTCGAGCAAAAGATTGGGTTTGCCTTCAAAGATGTGAGAATCCATGTATGTATCATAGAACTCTCAAGAATAATAGGCTTTTCATGTGGAAGCTTGAGCCTGGCCTTCAACTGTATATGTCACTCTATGCGTGAATGTCTAATATTTACTGTCTTGCTTTACTATCAAGCTAGTACATGGGCTTCAGCACTTTCATATATTGTTACTTAAGGAGAGTTGAGATGCACCATTCTATTTCTTGTTCGCTCTTGCTTGGATGTATGCTGCTGCAGTAAAGGCCTGTTTCATGAATCTTTCCGCAAGCGAAATTCCATTCATTATCAGATTGTGATACGATAGTATACATGGGCAGCAAAACAATCCTTACTCTAAGTTGCACGTCTTTTCTCTTTGGTCAGTGAAAACAGGGAAGTTTTAGGGTTCGGAAAAAACAGGGTTTGGTTCGTTTGCTTGTCCGGCGGCGCCTCCACTCCGACTGTGGCCTCTGGTCTCGTTGGCTGGCGGTGGGTGCTGCTGGACAGGCGTGGCTGGGTGGTGGTTAGCGGAGGGGCTGCGGCAAGAATCTCTCTTTCATTTTATGACGGTGGCGATGGTGGCTTCATGGTTCAAGTTTTGGTGGTCAGCCGCAAGGGAGGCGCTGGGTGGCAGCGGTGGGTTCTGATCACACAGTTGCTTGGTTGTGGAGGGCTGCTACGCGGTTGTTGGGGATGCATGGTTTGGTCAGTTCGATTGAAGTGCACGGTCAAAGTAGGTTTGGACGTTTGGTGGGATTGGTTTGGCTGAGATTGACGGGTTACGTACCAAGATCTGGGTTGATCTTTGAAGGCTACATCAGTTTTGGAGGGGATTTAGTGGCCGTGAGTAGGGGGAATTGGGGGAAACTTTGGGTGATCTGAAATTGATGTCCTACGGGTATATGCTCAGATTGTTGGTGGCTTGATTGCTTTCAAGATCTTTCCACGGGGTTGGTGGTGGAGGTGGTCTTTGGCCAAGGTGTGTCATTATTGGAGTCGAGCTTACCGGAGCTGTGCACCCTGAGTCTATTGCGGATGAACCCGAGTTGCTGGAGCTAGCATCAGGATGAGGAAAGTTGATTGCTGCAGTCTTTGTTTGGTTTTGGTTAGGTTTAATTAGTCCTTCCTCAATTGAGCGAGGGTTTGGTGTCTTGGTTTTGTGGTTGTGCCATTGTTATGGTGTCAATTCTAGGGACTATTGGTTTTAATTTCGATGTTTTCTTGTTGTCAATGTAATGGGGAGACGCCCCTACACATATACTGGTGGTTTTGGTATATGGTGTTGGAAGGGGATTGTTTCTTCTTGAGGTTGGCTATAAGGATGTGTCGGGACTCCTGGAAAAGGCTGAGGGTTAGAGTTGGGCCCCTATAGGCTCATGGTTTCTTTAACCGCTGGTTCTACATTTGGGGTATGATAGTTCCTCTTCTCTAGTCGAGTATTTGGGATTTAACAGCGTCATCCCCGTCGTTGTAATTTCTTGGATTAATGAATTTCTTTTATTCTCAAAAAAAAAAAATCCTTACTCTATATACGCTTTCCTTATAGATCTACTAGCTGCCTAGCTACAGGACGTACTAGTATAACTCAACTGCTACATGAATATACATAACTGAAGCAGCATTATGTTCACTCAACCCTTACTTGATGTATCTCAAGGATATCCAACTTCTTGGGTCTCTTGTAGTTCTTCAACAACAGAGAACAGCATACAACACTAACGGAGGATGCGGCCATTGCAGCTCCTGCAATCCATGGTGGTAATCTGAACCTAGTGGAAGGAAAAAGGACCCCTGCAGCTATCGGGATTCCAAGCACATTGTAACCCAATGCCCAAATGTAGTTCAGACGAATACGGGAAAAGGTTTTCCGGGAAAGGTCAATGGCTGTTATAACATCTTCCAAGTTGCTCTTCATAAGAACAATGTCAGCTGCCTCGATCGCAATGTCTGTGCCAGCACCAATTGCCATTCCAACATCTGCTGCCACAAGTGCCGGTGAGTCATTGATCCCATCTCCCACCATTGCCACGGTGTAGCCTGAAGCCTGTAAATGAGTGAAGTATGGCTTAATGTATTAGAAAGCTACCAAGTTTTCTGAGAAATAAGTTCTTAATAGTAAATCTTGCCTGCAAATCTTTTATTTTCTCAGCTTTGTGCTGGGGTTTGGCTTCTGCAATCACCGTCTCAATTTCAGTTTCCTTGGCAATAGAATTGGCTGTACCCCAATTGTCACCTGTAACCATGATACTTCTAACGCCCATAGACTTAAGTATGGAAATCACTTCTCGAGCACCAGGTTTCAGTGGATCAGATATGGCTATAATTCCTGCTATTTCGTTATCTACAGCTATTAAAATCCCAGTTTGAGCCAATGCTTCAGTTTGTGCAAGTGTAACTTCAGCCTCCTCTGGAATCGCAATGTTAATGTCCAACATTAAGCTCTTGTTGCCTACAGTTATTTCCTTATTTCGAACAACTGCCTTCACTCCTTGGCCGGTAAGGGATGCGAAGTTTTGTGCTTCTGGCCAGGTAGAATTCTCTTCATCTTCTCTGATTTTCTTGGCATATTCCACAATAGCTTTGGCTAGTGGGTGCTCACTGTTTACCTAATACATTGACATTACAATCAGTTATGAATGAAGATCATGTTTCATTATACTTGAGCTCTATAATTCCAAATACTATAAATTCCATTAAATGTGTTGCAACTTTTCCCTACCTCAGTTGCAGCAACTAGTTCATAGAATTCTTGAGGTAGCATTTTGTTAAAGATTTTGGTGCTAACAACCACTGGCTTCCCAACTGTGAGAGTCCCTGTCTTGTCAAACACAATGCAGTTCACCTACAAATACAGATCAAGAGAATTACGAATGCTAAGCTGTCTTTAAAGACAATGAAGTAGCTTCTTCACATAATGGCTGCCATGAGATTCTACAGCCAAACAAAATTCAGCCATCATATGAAATTGGGGAAAATTGGTCCTTTAATTTTAATGACTAAGGAGTATAGAGAAATTTTTATGGTTAGTAGGGATGTGTTGGATGAATATCACTTGCCAACCTTATGCGCACTCTCTAATGCATGTCCGCCTTTGATCAGTATACCTTGAGATGCACCAACTCCTGTACCAACCATAACGGCTGTAGGAGTTGCTAGGCCTAAAGCACAAGGGCAGGCAATGACCATGACCGAGATCCCAAACTGAAGAGCAAGCTCAAAACTATCGATTGAAGATGGTATCCAAGAACGTGGATACCTGTGGAACTTCCCTCCTAAGAACCAGGCAAGCCAAGTCGAAAATGAAAGTGTGATGACCTGCATCATCGAGACGTTTGTTAACAAAGCCACAAAGGTATGCACAAAATAATACTAACTACTACTTAGGACAGCTTCAAAATGATTTCAGAAAAATGATATGGCTGTCATTCATGCCAGAGTGATTACCACTGGCACAAAGTATTTGGAAATGCGATCAGCAAACTTTTGTACAGGAGCTTTAGCCATCTGGGCAGACTCGACAAGCCTTACAATCTGTGAAAGAGCACTCTCTGACCCAACTCTTGTTGCCTTAATATGCAACACTCCATTCTCATTCACGGTGCCTCCAATAACTGCATCATCCTTCTTTTTTGTCACTGGCCGTGCTTCTCCAGTTATCATGCTTTCATTCACATGACTTTGTCCCCACATAACAACACCATCACAAGCTACTTTGGCACCAGGAATAACTTTAATCAGATCGTTCTTTTGTATCAACCGGCTATCCATTTCTTGTTCATTTATCACATTTCCTTCCTCACCCAAAGTTAGCAGTGTTGCCTTTTCTGGTGCCAAGTCCATTAGCTTGGCAATGGCCTCAGATGTCTTGCCTTTTGCCAAGACCTCTAGATACTTTCCTAACAGGATGAATGTAATAAGCATTGAACTAGTCTCAAAAAAATCTGTACCCTTGAAATCCTTATGGGTTGCAGATCTTAAAACTATGTAGACCGAGTAGAAGTAGGCTGCATTTGTTCCCAAGGCAATCAAAACATCCATGTTAGCTGAACCATGGCGCAATGCTTTGTATGCTCCAATGTAGAACCTCTTGCCTATGATGAACTGCACAGGAGTGGACAACTCCCACCTCAGAATCTGACCAACACTCAACTTATTCACAATTTTGACATCCAACACCTTCTTAATTCCAGGAATATACATCAAGACCATGGAGGTTAAAAACACAGGAATTGTACAAAACAAACTCCATAAGAAGAATTTATAGTATTGCTTAATTTCCTTCTGTCTATGAGTGTCTTCTTCTCCTTCCGGGTATATCATTGCTTTGAAATGCGCTGACCCTGATGACTCGATGGCTTCGATCAGGGTTCTTGGTCCTATCATCTCTGGTTTATAAGAAATAGAAATCTTGTTGAGTTCAGGAAATGTCTCTATGTCTTGAACCCCAGGAAGTGCTTCAAGAGTATTTGCTATTGCTCTAATCGACTGTCCAACCTTTATGCCATCAACTTGAAGCTCTATCTTGCTAATGCCTTCCCCTAAACTAATAAGTTTGGCTTCGAATCCAGTGATTACTATGGTTTCCAATAGCTGATGGGAGGTAACAATGCTTGGGTCATAATGAATCTCTGCTTCTTCAGTTGCTAAGGCCACCTGAGCTCCTTGCACTCCATGAATTGCTTGCAGAGCTGATTCAACAGTGGAGGAGCAAGACGTGCAAGTCATTCCACTTATGCTTATTCTGCATACTTGTCTGGTTTTGTCATTCATCTCCAGCTTAATCAGTTTAGCTTCAAATCCAGCATCTTTAATAGCCTCACATATTTTGTCCTCCTGCATGTATAGACAGGCTTGAAACATCAGGTGCAGGATTAAAACAAGTAGTAATATATATCTTCCATTTTCTTTGGTTTGGTGGAGGCTTTTAATTAATTTGAGATGGAGAAATATAGTTCAGTTCCATCTATGTGGTCTTGGTTTATAATATGAGAGCAAACAATCATTTATTTGGGTTTATTGTCTTTTATTAATTTTAAGGCACTTGTATAGCAGATATATTCAGCAGTTAACTCAATATATATGATCAAAGTAGCATTGCTCATCTCAATCCTCGTTTCTTGAAACTAAGAAGCTTTAGTGAGAGTACTTTGGCTCAAGGATATTTGTTTTCTGCATAATATAGATTAATTAGTTCAAATTGGTCATCCTACATTTATGTTTTGTGGTATCCAATATTTACAAATAAAATTTCTTATGGGGTAGAGACACATTATTGTGGGTAGTAAATGGCAAATGTCAACATCAACAGTACGTATCATTTGCTGATCTAATTTAGTATCTTGCATGCCATGATAGCTTAATTTCAACAAAATAATTTAATTCTTTTGAGGAGCTATTACATCATTTGATTTATATGCTAACAATGGATTCATGGTAAACATCCTTACTTAATAGTTTTGTAGTATCAGACTGCCAAATGATGTAAAATCTAACTAGATTTGCCCATTAGTACGTAATACCAAGCAACAACATCCTTACTTTTTAGAATTATAGTATTAAACTAGCTACCAAATGGTGTTGTGCTTTCATATCAAGAAAAGTCTGGTCAAAAGGTAAGTAATATAGCTTTTGAAACTAATCAAGTTTTTTTTTTTCGATGACATTGAAACTAATCAAGTTACAAACATATATGATTTGTTTTTGGATCCAGGGAGTGAGATTGGGGCTCTACCAGTTTCTAAGAGTTCATATATTTCTTCTCTTATTTTTTAACTCTTAGATGGTTTATTGCTCCTTTTGAAAGAGGGGAGCAGGATCGTTTCCCAATTACAACAAGCTTAGGTTTTACAATATAGAGAGTTAGTGGCTTAATCTACCAATAAATAGTTTCCCTTTAAGCAAAGATTATGATAGCCATGTGACATGACCCCATAATCAGAGTATTTGTCATGATAATGCACCCTTGACAAGTGCCAGAGCTGTCATGATAACTGACCCAGAGGTAGTACTCCTATTTGTTTATCCTTCAAACTATGTGGCCTTTCAGTCGAATGAAAAAAAGGAAAAAGTTCTGTAATGAGTTTTCCGATCAAACATTTCTAGCAAAAAAAAAAAAAAGAACTAAACTCACATTGACGAAGCTGGGATAGTAGAGAACAAGGGCTGTGTTGTTCAACACGTCCACGGCGGCCTCCTGTATCCCCGGGAGCCGCTTCACCGCCTTCTCCACAGACCCGGCACAGGCAGCACATGTCATTCCAACCACAGAGAACAAGGCCTTCACCTCAGAACCCCTGGCCTTCCTCGTTGCTTCTGGAGACGTGCCTTCCGGGTATCGGGGCATCGAGGGGTAGTGTGGCCGCGGCCCGGGTGGCATGCCACCCAAGCAATCCCTGCAAATGCAACTCATGAATTTGAAGTCGTTTGCACAGAGATTTGAGGCTTTTGGTTTTTCTGGTTATTGTATATGATGCCTTTCTTTTCTGGGACGCTAGCTGGTATATATAAAAGGGGGTTGAGTGAGCTAGCTAGGCATATATGATATGGAGCTTGCACTCGGGTAAAGTAGGATATGAAATTTTAAATTGTTTTGATGTGGGAACTGGGAAGTGCATGTCTACATATTGTCTGAGCAATAGAAAGGGTGAAAATTAGGTTTTGAGTGGAAAATGAGGTCCTACCACTGCTAGGATTAAACTACCTTTCTGTTGTTTCTTCTGTAAGGAAATTTGAAAAGGAAACATGGACAATCCCTATCATATATGAGAGAGTCCTGAATATGTCGAGCATTTGTTTTGAAGTCTATATAAATATCTATATTTGATAACCTTTGCCTAGCGAGTTGGCTTAAATTAAAAAATTTATATACGTACACGGTAGCTTGTTAGGGTGATTGTTATTAAAGAATTTAAATAACAAATAGCGTTGAGAATTGAATTACATTACAAGGTGATCATTTATTAATATTGAAAATATTATAATCTATCTATACTATTATAAAGAGAATAGAGCTTCATTCAAAAAAAAAAAAAAAGAGAATAGAGCTTGTCAACCAAAACAGAAATATTTTACCAAATTAGCCCTCAAATATTAAAAAACCTTTGAACTGAAATATTCGAGAATGACAAAAAAGCCAATTCACAAAATAAAAGAAAATATAAAGAAATTTAACAAAAAATAAAAATAAAAACAAAAAAAGGTGGAGCAGTTTTCTCCACATTTTGTGAAATAACTGCCTACGTAGTTTTCCACACCCATAGGGTGTGTTTGGTATCTAGTCTTTATTAACTAAGCCAATTCTGCAGAGAATGGTTAAATTTTTGAAGTACCTATAATGCCCACGGTTTATTAACACTCTTTATTAATTAAGCCAATTCTGCAGAGAATGGTTAAATTTTTGAAGTACCTATAATGCCCACGGTTTATTAACACTCAAAAGATATGGATCTAATGTATAGAGGATATGATAATAATTTAAAAAATATCAAAAACAAAAGCCAAAATAGAAACCAATGTCAGAAACTGCAGTTGGTTACGATTCAAATTGCAGGAGGATAAACACGGTTGAGATTCTTCTCACGTTGAACTAAGAAATAGAAAAACTCAAACTGATATGCAGTTATTATACACCCACTCCTTTTCAACAGAACCTCTTTATTGGTAAGCAGAAGAGATCCTTCAGTCTTCCAATAATCTCATCTCATAATCTCTGCACTCCAATTACAAGAATCCCCTAAAGTAAAAGATCAAAAGGATATGCCCTATTAATTGTTCTTTTTTTCTATACATTTTTTACATTGCATCTTCTGTGCTTAGTAAGTGTTTGTTTCAGGTGTTAGATCAAAGAAGTACTATGGAAGGAGAAAGAGATATCAATGAAGCGCCCTCAAAATTGCTCAATTTGGTAATTTATTTCTTTCCATGTGTTATATAATCGCTATGGAGTTCTTTTATGAACGATTTTGGGTGTTTCAGGAATGCAGGTTTTTTTCCAATTGGTAGCACAGAAAATTTGTTTCTATACTCATCGTTCTCTTATTCTAGAAACGTTTTAACACTAGCACTAAAATAGGAAATGATAATTCGCACGCGTGAGCGCGACCCTTCTGCACGCTCATACGTGCGTGCGAGAAAGCTAGTATAAAAGTATCAATACATGAGCCACATTTTCTCAATGACTCAATCAAAAAATTTCCACCCGACTGATCGAGAGCACTCCCTGTATCATAGTCATTGTTACCAAGTCAAACGATTCCATCTCCACTTTCAGTTTTCGCAATTAATTAGAAAAATGATTACAAATTCAATTAGTCAATTAATCTTCAACGGTTAAGACGTAGTAATAACATGATTTGGTGATCGAGGCGCCCCTGTATATAGTTTATTGGTCGAAACCAAGTTGTAACTTGTAACACAAGCTTTCTTTGATAACTCTCTTAGCTATATTATTTGTACACGTATATGCATATATATTCAATTTGCCTTTGGACTTTTGGCATGTTCAAGTAAGTTAATGTGTCTCTTCTGTCAAGAATATTTAAGGATAGCTCCTGTGCTCTATACATATAACACCAAAATTTGCTGCGCAGCTCTCCACCAGTAGCTACCCATGAATACTCTTGTAATGTACAAAGAGCTTTTAACTTTTAAGAGTAATAATTTTTTTTTTTTTCATCTATTGGGCAAGTAAAAGGGAAGATCGAACAATCCAAAAGGGATATGCACTCTTTAGTTTCAATGAAGAGCCACTTCTGTATAATATATATGGATCATACCCAGCTTTTGACAAATTAATTATATCACAAAAACAATTCAACTTTATGTGAAGTCAATAGGAATCCAACATTGTGAAAAGAAACATACGCAAGTAAAAATATAACTAATTAATTAATAATTTGTGTTACATTTGAATTCGGAATGAAACACAATTGTAATCGGCATTATCATTTCACTGATTTCAGGTCTTCTAATCTCCTTAGTATATTTAAATGAGCTCTCATACGTAGCTACCAATGCATATATGTACACGTATATGCATTTTCAATTTGCCTTTGGACTTTTGGCATGTTCAAGCAAGTTAATGTGTCTCTTCTGTCAAGAATATTTAAGTATAGCTCCTGTGCTCTATATATACATATAACACCAAAATTTGCTGCGCAGCTCTCCACCAGTAGCCTACCCATGAATACTCTTGTAATGTAGAAAGAGCTTTTAACTTTTAAGAGTAATAAATTTTTTTTTTTTGGGCTATTGGGCAAGTAAAAGGGAAGATATATCGAACAATCCAAAAGGGATATGCACTCTTTAGTTTCAATGAAGAGCCACTTCTGTATAATATATGGATCATACTTGGTGCTTTTGACAAATTAATTATATCATAAAAACAATTCAAATTTATGTGAAGTCAATAGGAGTCCAACATTGTGAAAAGAAATACACGCAAGTAAAAATATAACCAATTAATTAATAATTTTGTGTTACAATTGAATTTGGAATGAAATACAATCGTAATCGGCATTATCATTTCACTGATTTCAGATCTTCTAATCTCCTTAATATATAAATGAGCTCTCTGTACGTACGTAGCTACCAATACAATACAACATATTGCATGCAAGTGTATTTACAGTAGTGTAAATTATAATGCCATTGCTTTTTGATATATATAGATCAGTGATTGTTTGAGCCCAAAAGTAATTTTGGCAAGATCCATTAGTGGATTTAGCTTAGCAGGTCGATACCTGCGGCCCAAAAATAAGTCTGTTTGGGATTGGGTTACAGCTTCACCCATTCCGAAGTCCATAAGGAAAACGAGCCCTTATTGGAGTCAGGTAGCGGAGATTGAATAGGAAACTTCAATCAATAATCCTTCTATGACAAGGAGTAGTCGAAACCCTAGGTATAAATACCAGGTTTCAAGGACAAATAAAGACAACTCTCTCAATCAACTAATCCCTCGGATTATCAAAGCCTCTCCGGAGCAAACCTTCAACCTCGTTGAAACCCGGCGACCGTACTTCCAGTCCTAGTCTCTCCAAGAGCCGACTGTTAGTGCTACTGCCATCGATACTACCAGCGAAGCAAGGGTAACGCCCTCGCAACCCAGCGAAGCTAAAGTCACGCTTTAGCAAAACCCGTGCTTTCTCCAAACTCCACAGTGATTGCTCTGCTTAGTCTACAACACTAAGTATCGATTCGGTGTCGCGAAGAGATCACAACCAAAGCCCTTATCCGTAAGGCAAGAAGTCCTTCCTCGGAAGGCAGAGAAAAGAGCCTTGTGACGAGGTTGGTGCTCTCCTCGTCCGCAATGCTTGAAGAAGAAGTCAGGTCAAGGGACTCCCCCAACGACTACACCCCACGGTGCTGGCACGCCCGCGCAATCACACGCTCAAAAGAGACAGTTTGCAACCAGCTGGTTTTTCGCGTCAAACAGTGATAACGAGACTTTTAGGTAATTAGTACAGTTTAGTGATAAGATATTGGAGCAAATATCGCATTCATGGGAGTTGAATTTCACCATCCATGGACGAGTACACCACATGCAGCATTAAATCCCAGTCCAAGTCACAAAAAGCTTATAGGTATTTCTTCATAAATTTGGTAAAGCTTGTTATGAATTAGGTTTTTCTTGCTTTACAGTTTGATGAAGTTTTACTCGTCAATCATGCACTTCAATCATTTCAACTATTAATATTCTCGTTGTGTTTTGAGTGTGATTGGCACAAGGCAATAGCATTCATAGGCCTTGAATAATCCAAAATAACAAAGGAATTTCATAAGGCCGGGCTTTGTGGGTGCTACACGTAATTTTCTTCTTCAGGGAATTAGTTTGATGAATGGTTTCCACGTTTCTGCTTTTATTTCAACTTTTCTAGTTGTTTTCAATCTGAGAAAGACTTGCGTGGCGCACCCGCACCGCCACGTGGTGCGGCAGACCAATCACTGTCCAACAGGGGGGTCTTTTAGGTATTGTACATTTAGAGAGCAGGGGCAGTTTAGGAAAAGAGGAAAAAATTTCTTTTTTCTGATTGGGTGGCCCTAAACCCATGTGATGGAGAAACCCCCACCTAAGAACTTCTCTTTCAATCTTTGCTTTTTATCTTTTAGCCTTTTAGTCTCAAAAGTTTTCTTTGCTTTTCCATTTTGTTAATGCTACGTTGCCTTATCAGTTTCTTGGATTAGAAATCTCATTTCAAGGTTGTGCAGTGTTGTAGAATGTTGACTTTAGTGTGTCTTGTCAAATTAGGAATTAGTTCTATAATATAATAGGAGAGAATTCTCAATTCAAGTTAGAATAAGAATTCTTGTACTGCAAGAAATTGTACTTTATAATCCTTATATATAGGGCTCATATTATTAATAAAAGAAAACACAATTCTCTTATCAATTTCTCTTGCATCCTACATTCTAAAACACGTTATCAGCACGAGTCCTAACCCTGGAATCAAAAACCCAAAACCAGAAAAAGCCTTCACTGTTAACCTCGCCTCACTAGCCTCGCAAGCACCTAACCTACGCTAGCCTCACTTGCCCCTGCAGCCTTCTCTGCCAGACCTGTCGGCCAACCTCAGCCAGTATCCAGCCAGCTTTCGGCCACGCCTCAACCAACCTTCAGCTATGCTCCGGCCAGCAGCCAGCCATACTGGCCATCCATCTCGGCCAAGACCAACTGCTCACCGCCAATATCTCCGGCCGCACCTAGCCACCTTCGGCCACTACCTATTGCTCAAGTTTTCAAGGTTTCAAGCTCCGATTCAAACAAATAAGTTTTTATATTAAAGTTCCTGCTTCAGCAATTTAAATTTCTTTCTTTTTCCTTGGGGACTTGCAACCTCCCTTCTTCTACATCCCACCTTTCTGTAACGTGGGTTCGATTCTTGAAGCGGAACCGTGGGGAGTTCACGCTATATACGAACTAAGAGCATTCGTAATTTTCGGACTAAGAGCGTCCATAAGCATCAATATTGACCATACAAACATCATTGTTTTGGTCTAATCCAAATATTCTTGGAAACCGATTTCTTGGTAGCATAGCTTAGAAATCTTAATATTAGTTGTCGTGGAAGCTTTGACTCCAAAACTAATCTATTTCTCCTTCTTATTTTCAGGATGTCGAATGATCAACAAAAGCTCGACTTTCCTAAGCTTGATTCAACAGGCAAAGGTTACCATAGTTGGGTAACGAATGTTGAGAACCATCTCACTGCCAAAGGGATCTTACCCATAATTCAAGCACCGAACCCGGACCTCATACTTGAGCGTACGCCTACTAGGAAAGCCATGGGCCTCATCTTGATGCGACGACACATGGATGAATCACTCCGAATGGAGTACATGTCAATCAAGGACTCAAGAGAACTATGGATGGCGCTACAAGAGCGCTTTGGCAATGTCCAAGATTTTCTCCTCCCTGACTTGAAGGTTCAATGGAACAATCTGCGCTTCACCGACTTCAAGTTCGTCTCTGAATACAATTCAAAAACTCTACGCTTCAAATCCATATTGGAGTTCTGTGGAACAGTCATCACAGACTAAGAGCTAACTGAGAAGATTCTCTCCACCTTCCCTGTCTCAATGCTTTTGATATCAAAGCAATATAGAGGTGAGGGCAATCAATACTAGACGGATCACGAGGTTTCATCAGCTAATCAATGTTATGTCTGTAGCTTAGCGCCATGATAACATTCCCGTGAAGAACTATAATTCAAGACCCGTTGGAACTAAGAGCGTTCATGAGGAGAATTATAACGCACCTAAAGGAGGGAGCAAGGAGCGGAACCCTAAAGTTAAGGGACAAAACAGACGTGTGGGTCCATACAACCGCCCTACAAAGGAAGGTAACTGTCAAACTGAAGGACGGACCCGTGGCAACATGGGAGAGGAGGTCGTGGTGCCCCAGGACGTGGTGGAGCCACTTAAGGCCGTGGTAATGGCATCAATTCGTCTAGAGGGACGCCAACTAAGTGCAAGTAATGCACCTCAATTAAAGGGAGGCAATCACAATGACGTATATCATAGGTGTGGATCAAGTGAGCATTGGTTCAAGCAATGCAATGCAAGCAACAAGTTAGCTGCACAATACAAGGCATATAGAGAATTGAGAGAGCAAGAAGCCTATTTTGCCGCATAATGAGATGATGGAGATGACAACAACGTCAATCTCACCATAGAAGACTTCAAATCTGGTGAAGAAATGCACAAGGATGCCACAGATTTTGATTAGAATAGTCTCTTATTTTCCAAGAACTATGTAATGGCAATTATGCCTTAGTCAATAAATGACATTTTGTTTTAACTCTTTCTCGACTAGGCTCGTCCAATTAATTGTGATGTATAGGAAAGATTTGAACTGAGAGAATGTTTGAACAAGAGAGCATAGCTTCACCAAAATCTCGACTTACCTTACATGGTCACAACCAAATTGGAGTTAACAAAAGGATTAAGTGACTACGATTTGTCTAAGTTTGATTTTGTTATTTTGGATTAGATTTTTGGTCAAGAAATTTTGATGTAATCATTGACTATTATTAATAAAGTCTTGATTTATTTTATTGAATGTCTTGGACATATTTTAATTTCAAACTTTATTATTTTTAGGTATGTTTCCCAAAGAGCTAGAATGCCTCATGGATAGTGCGACAACACATACTATACTTTGAAATAGGCAGTTGTTTCTCAAAATAATGCCTACTCAATCTTCAGTGACTATAATGGCTGGATCATCAAAATTGATTCATGATAGAGGACCAGCCCAATTTCTATTGTCAAATGGCACAATTATTAATGTCACCGAAGCCCTGTATGCTCCTAGGGCTGGAAGAACCCGGCCTATTAAGTTTTAAAGATATAAGAGCTAATGGTTTTCATGTGGAAACACATTGTGAGAATGGACAAGAGTTTCTTTGCATCACCTCTAATGACTACGGATGTAAACGAGTATTAGAGAAACTTATGTGTCGCTTTAGTGGATTATATGTAACCACTATTTAAGTAATTGAATCCAACAATGTTATAAGAGAAGATCCTTGGGATTCTAACACATATAGACTTTGGCATGACCGGTTGGGACACCCGGGTCGTGACATGATGATCCGTATATTAAAGACTTCACATGGACATCCATTCTACAGAACGAAGAAAAGTAAGAATCAAAAATTGATTCAAGGAGCCACACGGATCAACTCTGCGCCTCACAGCACCGTCCTTGAGCATGACCGGCCGGCAATGGCAGGCGCAGCCTACCCTCTGCGACACCAACATGGCTTTGACGGTATGGATCCATCTTTGACTCCTCTTTCTACTTCTAAGGTCAATATATTGTGACTTTGTGGCTCAACCAAAATCCTTATTGGCTACTTCTAAGGCCCACCTTTAGTTCTGCAAAACTTGCCCTTTAGCAAAATTAGGATCGAGACCGTCCTGCACAAAGGACACTAAAGACAACATTACATCTTGCAAAGAATCCAAGGTGATATTTGTGGATCTATTCAACCACCTTGCGGACGATTTAGATATTTTATGGTGTTGGTTGATGCATTGACACGCTGGTCACATGTCATGCTATTGTCCACAAGGAACGCTACATTTGCTAAACTCCTAGCTCAAATTATTAAGTTAAGGGCTCACTACCCAGATCATCCTATTAAGTCAATACGTTTTGACAATACTGGAGAGTTTACATCAAAAACTTTTGATGACTATTGCATGTCCATTGCAATGACTAAAAAATCAAAAATTTCGCCGAAATTTCAGCGATGTTTTTGTTTTTTTCACATCCCGATATTTTGAATGCCCACTACAAAAAAACATTGCAATGGCCACGGCGCAATGCCGTAGCAAAAGCCTCTTTTGCCGTCGCAAAAGAGCATTGGCGACGGCTCTGCGACGGCAATTCTTCCGACGCCGTTGGTGGTGTCGCCAATGGTATTTGCCACGGCAATTCGCCGTCGCAAGACTATTAGCGACGGCAAAACGTTTGCCGTCGCAAATACCAATGGCGACGCCACCAACCGCTACTGAAGTTTTTTGCCGTCGCCAAAAGTCATTTGCTACGGCAAAAATGCCGTCGCAAAAATATTATTATGAATAAATAAAAAATCGGCATGCAAATGCATGCCGATTTTTTTTTTTTTTTTAATGAATGAAAACTATACAAAAAGGAGTGAAGCTTATATAAAAGGAAATGTTACACTATAATTTTCCTCATAATTGTTACAAAATGAATGAAGCTTCTACCAAAATTTACAAGATCGATAATTAAGCTTTACAAGTTAGTTATTTTCCTCTAGCTACTTCAAGATGAACTTTGCAGGGATCTTCCTCGATCTACTTCATGTACCAATTACTCTAGTGTTGTTGCAAGCCTCCTATAACAGAAAGTCAGAAATCTTCAAGCATTCATTAAAGAAACAAAAAGCTGGAAAATTAATGGGAGATGTACACATGACATAGATATTGTTCATACCAGTACATACAATTAATATTTCACTACCACTCTTAATTACTTTTTGACATTTTGAGTCAGCAAGTGTGCTAAATCCATGTCTTTCTACGATTAAAGCTAGAGTAGTTGATTTGAAGAATGCTAAATCCATGTCTTTCTACGATTAAAGCTAGAGTAGTTGATTTGAAGAATGCTAAATCCATAGTTCCATACTTACCTCGAAATATGTCTGAATTTCCATTCATTATATATCATGAAGATCCCTTCCAATTAGTTCCTGAATAGGGGGCTGCTGCAAAAATGCCTTTGATATCTTACTTTGAGAAGCCTTTGATACACTATCAATAGCATCCTACATATCTCCACTGCAACATAATTACAAAAATGTATGTTAATACACGATACATGGCACATGATTATTGATAACTCATATGTACCAAGAAGCAATAAAGACACCAAGACCATAATCTTAAACCTTCTAGCCTTTTCATAGAAAGTTCTCAATTGCATAAATACCATACCACGGTATTATTGATTCCATTTTCTAAGCTATAAACTTATTTGAAACTCAGCCCACATATCACCTATACCATAATAACTAAGACAGATTTTCTTAAGGCAAATCATGACTTTTGGCAGAGGCAAAAGAAAGAAGCAAAACAAAGTTCCATCTGGAACTATGTGATTTGCCCTTGTAGAGCAGTCATATTTGGAAATGTAATCTCTATGATCCCAAACTTAGGACATAAGCAAAAGT